>NC_056743.1:271512890-271860022 GCF_019279795.1 Protopterus annectens
CATAGGTTACCCAGAGGCAGGGGCTATGAGTTAGGACATTATCCCTATTGTGGTGTACAGGCAGGTACGTAGCCACCAATTTATGTGTTTACAGCCAGGGATAGTGTGTGCACACAACTTTGTGTTGGACCTTGCACATGCCATGCTGCCCATGCTCCCCCCTCTGTTATTCTCTCCTCTTCCTTACATTATGCATACATTCTCTGATAATTTCCCTATGGTTATCCCCCCATCACGGCTGTATGTTGGTGTTGGTCCACAGTTCATGCAGTGGGACATGGTGGATATGTTACTGTGGTTTGTCCACATGGCCTTGCATATGATGTATGTGGAGTGTGTTGTGTTGTTAATTGGGTGTCCATGACATAACATGCATTGGCAGTATGTGTGAGACACAGGTCCTTGGCAGAGGCCTGTGGGTCATTAGCTTTTGATGCGGGCCAGATGGGACACCTGCACTGCATTCTGCATTCTTTCCCTATTGCCATATACAGGTGGGGTCATATTGTACCCATTCCCCACAGCAGGGGTACAACCAGAGAGGTACCTATGGGTGGTGTTTGCGTGAGCTGGGCGCATGTGTGCTATGGACACTACTTGCATCTGACACACAGACATGCATTGGGCATTCCAGTTATGCTTGCATGTGCAGGTACATCAGCTGTTTCCCAATACATCAGTCCTACCTCCTTTGTGATCTGCAAGTGTTTGGGCAGACAACACCGGTATCCCCAACTACAGGACCAGATAATGTGATACATACCTGTTTGTACTATTCCAAGGGTGTGTCCGTTTCACAGTGACACAATATATACTGTATGTCTGGGGTACTTTCCCCTGTGTACTGCTTGTATATCATATATTGTATATTGTTTGGCATTGCAGTTGTGAGGACTTGTCCCTGTCATCAGCGGTAGTGGGCAATGGCCACCAGGTCTTACCTCAACATGCAGACATACCGACCACTCTCACACAATATGAAACACACACCAAACTAACACACACATAACTGCATATTGTGCAGATGCTACAACCTATCCTGCTATCTTGGCCACCTCTGTGCATCTGTGCACCACTGGTATCATACCTACACATACATGTGCCTACATTTCTACATAGGGTTGTGGGAGGGCACACCTGACTGTTACGACGTGTGTACATCAGATTGGGGAGGCACACCAGACCATTACTACATAAATAAGTAGGGTTGGGGGAACACACCTGACTGTTTCTACATTCCTAGACAGGATTGGGGGGCACACCTGACTGTTTCTACATTTCTACACAGGATTGAGGGGCACACCTGACTGTTTCTACATTTCTACACAGGATTGCGGGGAGGCACACCTGACTATTTCTACATTTATTCACAGGATTGGGGGGGGCACACCTGACTATTACTAAATTTCTACACAGGATTAGATTCATAGGTTCATAGGAAGGTACTAGGCTATCAACCCAAGGGCCTATGTAAGCCTAGCCAACAAGGTTCCCTGGCTTACGCCACCCAAGAAAGTTATTTTCCTGTGCCACTGTCAAGCAGAGACACAGAAGTGATCCCCGGGGTGCATTTCCTATTTCCCATCCACTCATCAAGATTTTTCTTGAAGAGTGCTAATGAAGAACTTTGCTTGACATAGATGGGTAGCCTGGTCCAGAGTATGGGAAGTCTCTGGGACAGGAAGTTATCCCTCCAGCATGTCCTGTTTATTGTGGTGACAAGGTTTAGGTCCCTAGAGCGTGTAGCTCAGAGGGATTGGGATTTCTTTAGTTTTTAGGATTGGGGGGGCACACCTGACTGTTATTACATTTCTACGTAGGATTTGGGGGGGGCACACCTGACACTTGTACACATTTGCTATGACTGTACTGGTATGTCAGGTACTCCATTTCATTCTGTATTCTAACCTATCATGCTGACTAGAGGCACGTCAGTGTACTACAGGTCTTAGCTTTGATTGACCTACATATTAGTTTCTGACTTCCTACCCTTCAGAACATCCCACTGCCTGACCTGCTGTAGTCTGTGTAGGCATGGGGGGGGGGGTTACCCATAGGCACCATTCAGAGGCCATAGCACAGCCTTTGTTTGTGTTTTTCTACACCTGTCCTGCTGGCTGTGACTGTTGTTGGGTATGTGAACCTCCCTGACTGGCATGTGTGAGTCACTTACCTTGTGAGTGTCCCAGTATTGAGGGTGGTGCTGCAGGGCTGCCTATGTCGGATGCACATAGTACACTCCCTACACATGGTTGAGCACAGGTAGTGTCATGTTTGGCATCCCTTTTACTGTATGTGAGAGTCAGAGAGAGGTGTTATTCCCTGGGTCCCTCTTGTGTCAATGTATGTGCTATACATTGCCTCTTTGCCAAGGCCAGGGCATACTGGGCATGCCTCCTTCTGCCTACTGGGGCAGGCTCAGGTTGTTCCTCCTCCAAGTCACTCTGTGCCTGTGCAGGTCTTGGCAATGGTGGGGGGGCTGTGTGGCCCTGCCCCATGCTGTTCCTGTTGCAGCTATTTTCACAGGATCATATTGTGTAGCATGGCATATACGATGACAATTTGGGTACATGTAGCTGGTGAGTACTGCAAGACTCCATCTGATGTGTCCAGGCACTGGAACCATGACTTAAGCATCCCAAACACACGGTCTATTATAATTCGGGTCTGTGCGCATGCCTCATTATGGAGTTCTTGTTCGGGTGTGTGTGCATTTCTGATGGGTGCCATCAGCCATGGCTCCAGTGCATATCCAGCATCCCCCACTAGGTGACCATCAGGGATGTCCCCATTGGCAAATCTCTGGTACAGCTGTGTCAGAAACCAAATGTGGGAATCTTGATAGCTTACAGGGCAGCCAGCACATATATTCATTATTATGCCCCGGGCATTGCACAGGACCTGACAGTTGATTGAGGGGAAGCCCTTGTGGTTGATGTAGACCCTACCCCGCTCACCAGGTGGTGCTTTGATGCATATGTGCGTGCAGTCTATAGCACCCACTACCTCAGGGTATTCTGCTATTCGGTGGAACAGTTGCATATTGCTGGCCAACGCCTCACGGATGTTGGAGAAATATACGTGCTCACTGGCATGTGCTGACATGGCATCCACGAACTGGTGGAGTGCCCTGGATGCTGATGCCTGTGAGATCCCATCATGTCCCCAGTTGGCCTTTGGTAGGTACCTGTACATAGTATTCTTAGGCCTACACATACCATGGTATCCACTGGGATGGGTTCCCCTCTGTTAGTTTTGTGTGTCAGGTGTGGCCGGCACAGCTCAACAATTTGCTGTAGGAGGTCCCTGTCCACCCTATAGTGCTCCACTATCTCCAGCTCATGTAGCCCCTGGTAGGTTACCCTGGGTCTGTACACTCTTCTCCGTCTCCTCACTGTGGGTTGGTTGACAGCATTCACATCCTCACCACCCTCAGCCTTTTCCACAAATTGTTGTATGATAGCTATTGCAACCCCTATCATTTTGTTGTTTTGTCTGTTAAAACTTCTCCGCTTGTATACACTGGTGGTGTAAAGTATGGGAAAAACCACAGTGGAAGGTGTTTGCATAGTTTATAGTACTGTTCTGGGCTGGGCTGGTCAGCTGCCTGTGTAATTGGCTGATTCTGATACATTTCACCTGCCAGCTATGCTAGTTCACCTTGATTATCTTCCTACTGCTGTTTTCCCTTTCCATTGCCTTCCTTTTTAAGCCCAGGGGCATACCGCACAAACACAGTGCTCAAATGTGCACAGAGCTGCTATTTCCTGGTTTACCTTTTTTTTTCTTTTCACACCTGCTTAGGCAATGTAAAGAGTGCTAGGCAGACTCAGACACACCCCTTTACCTAGCTGTGCTAAGCTAGGAGAAAACCTGAGCCACAGGGCTCCAATCCGCTTATAGTATGCCTGATACCCCCCCATGATGTCAGCTAACTCCCAGGCTTACACCAAGCTATTCCTTGCTCTTATATTGTTGGGGGCTGACTAGCATGCTGGGAAAATCTGGGATTCACTATCCTTCCCCTCATTTGCATAGGATTGCCTGCTAATGCATAGTTACATGTCTCACACTGAGCCTCCCCCCTTAGCAACCACTACTCACTGACCATGTTGTCTTCTGCCTGCCATTGACTATAATGGCAGAATAGTGATTTTAGTTAGAATGCTTATTTTAGGTTTATTTTTCCCCCATCCCGTTTGCGCGCCACGGCATTACGCTTAAACAGCTGAGATCGGCTTAAAAAAAATAAAAGTTGACTTTTTTATTTTTTCAACTGTTTTCAATACTAATGGCCCTATACTTGGCCATTGGCATGCTTCCTGAATGATATGCACCCTTTATTTGGAGCTGTCACGGCTCCGTTTTGGAATTTGTAGAAATGTACTCAGTTACTAACCGAGTACATTTCTGCAGATTACACTAGTCCTGCACGGCCAGTTTCCAGCTTCCTGGATCGCAAATTCACCTCATTTGCATGGATTTCTCCTGCAAATGGGGTAATTTGTATACAGGGTCTGCGTCCATGCAGGACTAGTGCAGGAGCTCTCGTGCATGCCCCTATGGGCTATTCCTGGATTGCACGGCAGACATATTGCCTGCTAAAGCTCCTGCACTAATCCTGCATGCCATGCAAGGCTTGCAGAATCTGGGGGTGTGTCTTTCTTCTCTTGATTACAGTCATATTTTAAAATGTGAAACAAGTTGATTTAATTTATCAGTTAATTTGTCTGAGAAAAACAGAATTTCAAAAACCCTCACAATTAAGTTTTAGTCCCCATATGAATATTAGCTCTAAAGCCGTCTATTGCAAAAATATTAGTGTCAGCCAAAACGTTGTCTCTGCATTTGTATTTCAATTTTATAGCATAAATTCATTGTGCAAAAGCCTCTCTTCTAACTTCTCTAGCTAAAATCTGAGAAAAAGAAACAACTGTAGTATTTTTACCTCCTTGTCACCCTATTTGAGCCTCTGTAGTTGGCATCTGTTGTAATCTATAAGCCCAACTTGTTAAGTTTTCGCCAAGGGACTCAATACTCTCTAGCTGACCATTGTTTGTTTGAGCATTTTCTCACTCTAAATATTCATTGGCATTAATCAACAAGCTGTCCACTGCATCTAACACAGGTTCAGTTACTTCATAGATCTGCAGCATTGTTTTAACAACACTTTCTCCTATTAAAAGCCTATTATAATGCATCCTTTATTTTTAATTAATTTCTCAAGGTTTCTCTTATTTGATACTATACTGCATACCTTCAACTTCTCCTCATCTCTGAAGCACATCAGACACCTTCCGGATGGACGGTAGTAAAATTTACCTGGTGATCCTGCCAGATTATCCCGAACAGGGATCTCAAACTCACAGCCCTCAAACCTCAAATGACCCTTAGATCAGCATAGTTCTGCAAGAGGGAAACAATTACACTGTTTTCCTGGCTACACTGACTACCTTTCTTTTTGTTTGTAGATTTTGGATTTCAGCTGTGGTAGTCCTTACACAGCCCTTCTATTTTTTTTTTTTTTAGCTTGAGGCCTCTCAATAAATCCCTCTTCTGGTCTTTCTAAAAATAGGCAATAGGTTTCTTGGGACTATCCTGGTCAACAAAAGGTTTTTATACATAATGAGTAACATTAAGAAAGTTCTAGAACAAAAAAAGTAACAGTAAGGAATTGTATGAAGTTCTAGAAGAATTGGAGGAACAACAGAATAACTCGTGCTGGCTTCTTTCTTATTTTCTACAACTTCACCAAGTTGCTAGCATACCAATTGTTGCAATGGTAATATCAGATAGAGGACTTCCTTGAGACTTGGTTGGTGCATATCAAAAATTGATAACCCCAGAATTATACAGTTAATTGTACAATTCCAGTGTGAATGTTATATTTAACTGAATTTGGGTTCTCTAAACTAAAAATGGGGGGGGGCACTGCAACAGGGATATCTCCTTTACCCCTGGGTGCAGTAAACTTAGAAAAGGTTATAACATGCAGGAGGCATAGTGCAAAGTGTCTTACACAGGCAACTCTCCATACTCTTAAACTCTTAATTTATTTTCATTTTGAACACTGTTTCATGCACTTGATTTCATACAGAATCTCATTTGAATAAGATAGATTTACTCAACTGTTCTGGACCCAATGCAATCAAAAAAATTTAAATTTTCATTATTTAAAAGGCATATTTACTGACTGAGAAAATAATTACTTAGAAAAAGCCAATAACAAACAGAAGAATAAGAAGAAAAGTGTGTAACACAATGGAAACATAATACAGCATTGGGTGAGATAACACACATACCGAGGACCTCATCTCAGAAAAAAAAAAAAAAAGTGATACTGACTCAGAACAGGGGTACAAAAATGCTGGAGAGTCTGCAATGGAAGCTGTGTGAATGCAGTCACTACAGGAGGAGTCATTTGCATATATCCTGAAAATCCTTAGTTTGTAATCTTTAAAATTGCATGTGTAAGGACAAGAATGAAATAGAGAATGCGCAGATAAATACATGAGATGCAGGAGAAGAGGCTATATTGGAAATACAGTACTTTCTACCCATGGATCTTGCGATGCATTTACAATGAAGAAACAGTGAAAAATAATATAATCTCAGTAAGCAGTTATTTGTGAGAAGATAACAAATGTACCACCTCCAAAGCAATAGCAAATACAGTGAATGAATTCACAATTCTATAGCACTGAGACAAGGGAAAAAATAGTAGGGAAAATAAATTAAAATGATATAATGACTATATCCTTTAGTGTATGAAACAGCAAGGTGCAATGAGAAATATTTCTCATTGCTGAAATTAATCCACATTTATCAGCAATTTTGTGTGTTCAGTATGTGTACATTGCTCTAAAGATATAATTCTTTCACTCCATATTACAGAGGACAGTGGCATGAAATAATGAATCCATTGGAACTGTTACAACCTCATATGTTCATCATGTTATTTTTTTCAAAGAGCCTATGCTTTATAGCTGTCATTTACACAATAACTGAATGCTTTGCAAACATCTTGTGTGACAAATCCTTGATAACAGTTCTCAAATTGTATTGTACAAACTGAACTATGCAGAAACTTTTATTTCCACATACCTAAGCTCATTATCAATCTGAGCAAATACATGATTTTTTTTAAATAATTTTATGGGGAACAAGCCCCTTGCACCTCCATTGGAGGCAACCCTTTGTATTGCACCCCAACATGTAATTATTCCTCTTCTGATTTCACTAAATCTCAGATAATGAGTGATCACCAGCAGCCAGGATAAAGCCTGTCTCACTTTCTCTGGACCAGACACATGTGAGCAGTGATATCCTGTTATGTGTCTCAAGGAACAAACAATAAGCAAGTAAGCAATGAAGCATTTAAGCCTGTTCAACCGAGCTATGAACTCTTTTGACCCAAACAACTGAATGGAGGCCCAACTGGGGGACAGTATATTGTAGATGTTTGTTTTGTGCCTACTTCTTAGCCTAACTGTCTCCAAATTGAGGTGATGCCCAAATAAATTTAGAGGTGCATATTAATTCTTTTGCAGCAGTACAACCTTGTTAATGCAGCCACATATTTTGTGAAATAACAGGGAAGATAAATTAATTGTTATATATTGCACTGCATACAGGCTCCAAGGAACAATCACATTTCTCTCTTTGTTAATTAGAAGATCAGGCCTTCTTTGTTAATTAGAAGATCAGTCCTATGACAAGATATTTGTATAGTATCTGGGTAGTAGGTACATTACTGTTGGTCATTTCTGAATCTATCCTACTTACGCCTGTTGTGCAGTTGTTTAGAGCACATTTAAATAATAAAAGCAAGACCTATAATGGAAGACCTGTCACTACCTTATGAGAACCTTGCTTTGCATTACACCTTCCTTTAATTCTGACATGTACATATTGTTTATTTTTGGATATACTGTAGTTTGATTCCCACTGCCTTCACTTACATACCCTGCAACTATAACGTTCTTGAATTATAGTGAAAATAGTTTTGTATACTTAAACTCCATCAAAAATAGAAACATATTTGAGATTTTATAGTGCATTAAAAGAAAAATAAATAAACAAGCAAACAAACAAGGGCTAATTTCACGTATTTCCTTTGTAGGAAAAATAAGAAAACTACAGTATATACAGGAAGTACATTGTGTTTCTTTACTAATGTATCTCTGCATTATTGCCTGTCTAATTTATTCCAGTAATCTTTTGCTACTAATTAATTAAATAAAAGACTCATTAAAGGGAGATCGTTTGCAGTATAAGTATTCAGGAGCACCTATTATCTGATTCTCTGAGTAGTGCCTCTTGGTTTAAAGACTCCCAGATTATGATTCATGTCCAGCTGTTCTTACAATAATCAGGGGATTCATCAGGCTGCACTGAATAACAAAACTACTGCTGTATGGTTGTGCTTTATGCAGTCTGCCTGTTATAATTTAAAATATTCTACTCTCCTCGATGCTTTGCAATGCTGTTCATTTTTTTTTTTTACTGATCGTTGTGGTACATTCTAAATAATCACTGATTATACCTGCAAAATTGATACTGCTGCATACATTTGCTTCATGTCAGGAAATTTCTGCCTCCCTCCTTCCAAATTTGCATAATATAAAATTCAGGGAACAATTTACTAGAATGGCAATGCTATTCACAATCAAATATATGTTGATGTGTCGTCCAATTTCTGTCCAGTTTTTGAAACAAATACATCAACAGTTTGATTGAAGGTGTCAGTGTATAATTCACAGCTAACAACCTTTCCACATACAATAAGAAGGCTCAATAGTTGAGATATTTAAGAGCTAGAATGCTAATAATACTCAAATGCTTATTTTTTTCAGTACTACAAACCAGATGAATTGTAATTATTGTTTTGTAACAGTAAGATCCCTTTTGCCATTTATGTACTCAGGGCAGCCCAATTAATGTTGAATGGTGTAACCATCTTACCTTTGTATAATGCACTCTAAGAATAAAAAAAATATAAAATATATTATTTGACTTTTTCTGCATGCCTGTGCAGTGTGCTGTTTCAAAAATTTCTATTTAGGTATATCAGACATAAAAGATGATGCCACAGCTTTGGTAGATTTCTACTTCTGTAGTGTGTGGTCTTTTTAAATCAAATTACTAGAGATGTATATTTTCAGTAGTTACAAAGGGAAAAGTCTAGAAGAGATTTACCAAAAGGGTGTTTCTTTATAAATGATATATTAAAGCAAGACAAGGTTAGTATTCATCTGTTTGTCTGTCTGTCAGTCTGTCAGTTTGATAACCTTGTGAATGCTGAAGGGAAATTTCTCCACATACAATGATTACAGGACATTTATAATCAGGAATTGGAAATCAGTTACACTATTAAAAAATAGTCCATAATACACTGCTTTTGGAATATTTTAGAGAAAATATGTTTTAGATCAATAACATATGGTGAAAACTGAGAGAGATACACAGAGAAAGACATTCATGTGAGATAAATGGAAGAAGATTCTCACAAAAAGAGTGGTAGCTCCTGAAATTATTTTCTAATAGGAATATCATTAATAAAAGTAGCAATAGCTTCACAAAAGCATATGGTCATCAAAAAAGATAATAATGAATATGTGGAAATGGTATTTGTGTGTGTGTGTGTGTGTGTGTGTGTGTGTGTGTGTGTGTGTGTGTGTGTGTGTGTGTATGTGTGTGTGTGTGTGTCACAGAGAGAGAGAGAGAGAGAGAGACCAGATTTAAATTTTTATACAATGATTTCTGGAGTCCCCAGCAGTATTTTATGGGGTATAAAGTTTGCCCTTCCAAACAAGCATGTTCTAACATACTGTAAAATAATACAACACTGTCTTGGATCCACACTGCAACCATGATGCAACATTTTCTAGACACATTCATTGCTCTATTTATGGTCCAACTGCCTAACAAATTTGTAACAGCCTCAGGTGAGGTGGACAAAGCAGTTGGATTATTACTTACAGATTATACTATATTCAGGAGATATGTTAATATGCCAGCTATTGATCAACCACTAGGAGCAGAATGCAGTACGAGGTATAGCCAAGGACCATATTTCCCCCCAAAGTTTGGTGATTTTGCATATTAAAAACCCTCTCATGACTGTAATTACATTTGTGTTTTATGTCTGTTTTCTAATCCAATAGTTTTGTAATTTTATTAAATTGCAGATTTTTTTACAAAACAGTCTCTAGGTCAGGAGGTTTGCTGATTGAAATATCTAGATTATTTACAGGAAACGCCTGGATGACTGAGTATAAATGTTACGGTACTAATTTTTAAGATGAGCAGTATAGGGACCAAAGATTGTATGGAATGGAAAAGCAAATTATGCAGCAGTTATAGACATACATTAGAACAGCCAATGATCTCTTCCCTGTTACATAACGAAGCAGCAAGAACCAAAAGTTAAACTATAGGACAGTAAGCATGATTTGTGCAATTAGTAACAAACTGCAAGCATACAGTGTCACAAAATGCTGAGCAGAGATAATGGATTCATGTGTACCATTTGGCAAAGGATAACTACCTGGTGAGCAGAGCCAAAGTAGTGGAACAAGTAAAGGCAGTGAAACAGCAAGGGGCTGTATTATACTACAATAACTAATTACTAAATTATTTCTATTTACATAAAATACATATTCAGTTGTTTTACAACTGTTAATGGCAGAGAATAAGCACAATGTCATGATCATGTTGACCTCTACTATGGCTGCACCCAAAACATCCATGGCCTCATCCATTTATACACTGGTGAGGACTTACAAGACTCAGATAGAAGTCCGTATTGGAAGGAGAAGAGGATGTAGTACTATCTGGACAATTGGGGGGGGGGGGCAGATCACTTCAAGTGCTTTGCAAGAAGGTGACACTATTACTTGGGGGGGACCAAAACAACAGAGGTCATGCTGGACAAGTTAGCACTCACCAACATGCAGCACAACCTCTCATTTGAGTGCCTGATCCCATAGCACTCAGAAATGAGTGTCTATAGGATCACCTGCATCAAGTAGGTTAGGACATCACAGCAAGTTACCATCCACTTCCCATGACAGCCCCTCCTCAAGATCTCATGTAGCTTTTCCTACCCTAGCTTTAGAATATATTGTGTAGGACACATTTGACCTTTACCTGTTGTGATTCAATCTGCACCACTCATGCAATTACAATGATATATCTATAGAGAGAGATACCAATCTTTAACTGTAAAAGCAATTTGTTTGTTTGTGTCTTTCGGCTTTTCCCGGTTAGGGGTCGCCACAGCGGAACTCTGGTCCGCTAATGATTGGCAGTTGATTTTTACGTACCGGCTTGCCAGGCCTGATGCACAACCTTCAACAAAGGTATGCCCATTCACGCATGTCTCCACGCAGAAGATGCTCTAGCTGAGAATCGAACCGGACAGCGTCTTACTGTGAGGCGACAACACTACCGCAGCACCACCACCGCGGGTCCTTTAACTGTAAAAACAATAAGATATTAATAATAAATTAAAAAGAAAACATCAGCGTAGACTGTAACACATTAAGATAAGCATCTGTATGCATTTGAGTTGAATAATGATATTACTTGGGCATAAAGGAAATATCTGCAAAGAAAGCTGTATGTCATAACATTAAATTTGCACTGATTTATACCAATAAGGGCCTACCATTATCATAACTTTCGATTCAGCAGTTGTACAGCTCATAGGTAGGTACTAGGCTATCGGCCCAAGGGCCTATGTAAGCCTAGCCAACAAGGTTCACCCAAGAAAGCAAATTTCCTGTGCCCCTGTTGAGCAGAGCCACAGAAGTGTTCCCCGTGGTGTATTTCCTATTTCCCATTCACTCATCAAGATTTTTCTTGAAGAGTGCTAATGAGGAACTTTGCTTGACATAGATGGGTAGCTTGTTCCAGAGTATAGGAAGTCTCTGGGACAGGAATCTATCCCTCCAGCATGTCCTGTTTATTGTGGTGACAAGGTTTAGGTCCCTAGAGCATGTAGCTCAGAGGGATTGGGATTTCTTTAGGTGTAGCATGTCCAACAGCTCTGGGTTTAACATAGCTTTATATGTTAGGCAGAGATCTCCTCAGAGCAGGTGATATGCTACAGAGTAAAGCTGGAGTTTTTTGAGACAGTCAGTGTAGGGCATCTGTTTGAGGCCAGTAATCTTCTTTGTGAGATACTTCTGTGGTCTTTCCAGCTGCTGCAGATGTCTTGTGAGGTACATTCCAAAAGGGGCATTGTACTCTGTAATGGGTCTAATGAGTGCTGAGTAGATAAGAACAATGTTTTCTTTTTCCTAGATGAGAACCCTTTTGTGATGAGGTATGCCACATAGAAGGATGTCCTGACTACTGCGGCAATGTGATTATCAAAGGAGAGACTACTGTCCACCTGGGTCCCAAGGTCTCTTATCACACATTCGGTGTTAAGTAGACTGCTGTTTATGTGGTAGTTCATGGGTACAGAGTTTTTTACCAAAGGGGATGACAATGCACTTTTTGGTATTGAGCTTGAGGCCATGCCTCTGACACCAGGCATCTGTCTCAATGAGGCCCTTCTGTAGGATGTCCACATCATTTGGGGACTCAACTATGGCTCCTAGTTTGCAGTCATCTGTGAACTTCATTAGCCAGAGGCCTTCTGTGTTAACCTGTACTTCAGAGAAGTAGATACCAAACTGGAGAGGTCCCAGGACTGAACCCTGTGGTACTCTACTTGTCACTGGTTTGAAATCAGATTTCGAGTCTGCAACTTTTACAGTGTGGGTTCTGTCAGCTGGCAACCCATCTTGTGATGTAGGGATTTATACCTAGTTTAGTGAGTTTAGCTATAATTCCAGAATGGGGGATGGTGTCAAAAGCCTTGGCGAGGTCAAGATAGGCTGTGTGAACCACCTTACCATCGTCTACGGCTTTGGTGACTGCCTCAAAGAAGTCGATCAGGTTTAGAAGGCATGATCTGCCTTTCACAAACCAGAACTGGGTGAGGTCCAGAGTTTGGAGGGTACCAATGTCTTTGTTTATGAGTTCCATGATGATACGTTCCATGGCCTTGCAGACCAGGCTCATCAGGCTAATAGGGCAATAGTTCCCAGGATCAGTGGTGGCTCCCCCTTTGTGGAGTGGGATAACTGTTGATGTGTGCCATTCAGTGGGCACAAAGTCTGACGTGAGACAATGACTGAACATGGTGCTTAGGTGGGGAGCCAGTTCATTCTGAAGTCCATGTAAAACGCAGCTTGGGATGTTGTCCGGTCCCATGGATGCAGTGTTTTTGGTTTTAGAGAGTGCAGCTTTTACCTGCATAGATGTGATTACAGGGACTCTGCATTCTTCCTGTACAGATATGGGCCCTTTAGGGGGGAGAGGGGGGTAAAGGTAGCACTGAACTTATCTGCCAGGATGTTGGCAACATCATTTGGTTCTGTAATTGTCATGACGTTGTGCTGTAACTCAGAGCAGATCTGGGTGTTGCTATTGAGATTCTTGACATAGCTATAAAATGCTTTGTGGTTGCCCTTAGAATCAGTGGCAATTTTGTTTTCATAGCTAGCTTTGGAGGATCTTATAAGGGATCTCAGCTTCTTACTGTGGCTTACCAGGGAGATCCTCCACTCATGGGATTTTACTCTCTTTTGCAACAGTTTCTTCCTTCTGTTGTAGAATTTGTTTATGGCAGGGGACCACCAGATTGGCTACCTTTTTTTGGAGGATAGCATCTTGGTTCTGTTTGGGCTAGCACGATCCATGCACTCATGTAAGTGCTTATAGAGTGCATTTGTGTAGGATTCAGCAGACATAACTGTATTGTCCATCTGCATGGGTGTCATGAAGTTTGCCACTTCTGTCTTAAGAAGCATGAAGTTGGCTTTGGAGAATTTTTTACCGTGGTTTCCTTAATGGTGGGTGGGGGCGGGATGCAGATATCTAGGGTGATTAGCTTATGGTCGGATCTGACCAACGAGGAGTTGACTTCAGGTGTGGAACACCGATCAATCATGTTGGTAATGACTAGGTCTAGGATATTGCTGCCCCTGGTGGGGGTGTGGATAAGTTGATCCAGGGCATTGAAATTTATGAATTCCAGAAAGTGTTGAGTGAAGGAGTTGGTACATGAGTAGTTTTCCCAGTTAATGGCGGGGTATTAGAAATCACCCATTATTAGGGTGTTTGGTTGAACCCTAATAATTTCTAGTATATCAAGAAAAGAGGAGTGGGAATCCTGGGGCATGGTGGGGGATCTGTAGCAAGCTACAATTTGGATTGCAGTTTTGCCCAGAGTTAGTTGCACTTGGATAACCTTGGATGCATTATGCTGTGCAACTAGCCTGGAGGTGTGGATATCCTTAATGAATATGGACACACCTCCGCCTTTGGTGTTCTGGTCCAGGTTAGATGGCTGAAAAGTGTGGTATGAGTTATAGCCTGGTAATGCAGGGGTGTTCTCTAGAGCCTTTAACCAGGTCTCAGTCACTGCACAGATATCAATGTTCTCCATTTTAAGGAGTGCCTCGAGTTAGTGCATTTTGATATTTAGACTTCTAGCATTGAGTAGCATTACCCTCAGTTTTTGCTTGCCTGTTCCTGTTATGGTAGTGAATTTGTCATTTGAACCTTGCCTAAAAAGGCACTATAGGGGCGGAAAGGCCCTTAGCCAGTATCTGGAATCCCAGGGGCGACAGGTGCAGGCCATCTCTGGCAAAGCATTGTGGTCTGTTGACCTTGTCATCCCAGGCAGACAGATACTGGATCCCCTTAGAATGACACCAGAAGCTTAGCCAATTGTTGAAGTCAATCATTTTGTCCTTGTACTGCGGTACCATTCTGGGCAATGGCAGGATGCTACTCACGGCTAGGGTCATACCTGCCTGGGCTATAAGATCGGAGAGCTCTTCCATGTCTCTTTTCATGTAGTCCAGGGAGGTATGTCTCAGGGTGTTCAAACCAACATGGACAATGACAGAGTCATATTTGTACTTGTGGAGTGACCTCAGTGCATGGGTTATATGGTGGATCCTGGCACCCAACAGGCAGCTGACAGTAACCTTCTCCTTGTTTAGCCTGGTGAGTGGGACATCAGTGTGCCTGACTAGTCACCTATGACTAGTGTGTTGGGTACGTTGTTTTGCCTTATGGGCTGTGGTTTATTGGCACACTGAGTCTGTGGGCTATGTGTTATTTAGGTTATGTTGGGGGTGGAGATTGCTTTTGTTTCTGCTTTGGGGGTCTCTGTTGCTTGAGCAGATTATTATTGAAAGCCTCTGTGAATGTTTTTGTTTCTGTGTGGATTTTGGTGGTGTAGGTTTAGTGGGACTAGGTGATGAGTGTGGTGTGGTGCAAGTGTTTACCTTCTTCTCTTGACTATCAAGTTCAGTCTTGGTTGGAGAGAGCTTTACCTCCAGTTTGGCTAGATAAGTGCATCTCTCACAGGTTGTGGTGTTGGGTGGTAGGAGGAGAGGATTGTCTGTGTACATGAGGCAATTGCTACATTGCCCCAAGTTGCCCAGATTCCTCATATAGACAGGAGAGAACAGTGGAGCTGACCCTTGGACATGCCTGAATAAAAAACTACTTTCCTCTAGACAAGTGAGGAAAGTGAGTATAAGAGCTGTTTTTCTCTAAGCAAGTGAGGAAAGTAAGTACAAAAACTGTTTTCCTCTAGGTAAAGAGGAAGGTTGAGTGCTGTAGTAATGTATAGCTTATTTAGTGCTAACAACAAGTTCTGAACAAGTGCTGAGCATGAATAGGCAAATTCAAGTGCTAAAACTAAGAATCTGTGCATGGATCCTGTGGTAGATAGGCTACCTAGTGCTTACCACTCCCAATGATAAGCTAGAATGATTCCCTCCAACACAGAAAGGCTTGGGGGGGGGCTCAGAAGCTTTCAAACAGTCCTGGATACAGCAAATCTGTATCTGGACTACACTAGTTACAGAAAAGGTGGGAAACAAGCTCAAATGCAGGCTTTTAAACCAGAAATAACCATAACATACCAAACATAAACCAAATAACCATAACATACAACTTTAAAAATAAAAAAGGGTGCATGATTATCCTGCCATGTTAACTAGCACAGTTGCCACTTCACCCTTAGTACTGCCAAATAATGAATCTCTGAGGACACAATTCCTTGTGAATGAGAAAATGAAACAATCTGATGTGCTGCAACTTAAGAAGGATGTAATAGGTCATTTTGAACATGTAATAGTAAAACTGATGAAAAATTGCATAATACTAAAAATGTTTATGAAGTATTTTCCATTAAAATGCAAAGTATAAACACATGTTAAATAATGAAACAGAATGTTTTTTATTCAATTTATAAGGAGGGAAAGACAGGATATAGTTGGAGAGATTCTGAGGCTGCCTATCTAATTATATAGGTTTACCTTGAACGTGGTAAGGGTGCTACTCTGCTTGACATATAGTGGAAGTTTGTTCCAGTGCTGAGAGATGCATTGGGATATGTATCTATCACACCAACATGTCTTATTTATCTGGTGACGAAGGTTTAGTTCCTTTAACTGAGCATTTGATGTACCATTAATTCTGCAAAGAAATAGAAGATCAAATAGGGTTGGTTCTTTCATGGCACAGAAGACTGGCCATATATCTCTCCATGGAGGAATCTGTAAGAGACTGAGTACAGAGAAAGGGCTGACAGTCTCTCCTGATAACTATGATTTTTTTTCAGTTATGAATCTCTGAGGTCTCCCAAGTTCAATGATATGTTTAGATAAATAGCTGCCAAAAGGTGGATTATATTCAATAATGGCTCTGATAAGATATGAGTAAAGGGGAATTAAGACTTCTTTGGATCTAGTGGAGATGCCTTTGGAAATTAGATGGGCCAGATAAAAGGCTTTCCAAACTATTGTGGAGACATAATGGTCAAATGATAAGGAATTCTCATCAAAAGTACCCAGAGCCCTTCCAACAGTGTCTGATTGGAGGGTGCATCTCCTGCATGGTAGGTGAAACTGTTTGTTTATAAAAATGAACTATGATGCATTTGTTTTACATTTAATTTGAGAGCATTGCCCTTGCACCAGTTGTTAACATGTTGAAGCAATTATGACTCAGCTAAAGATCGAACACCACCACCCAATTTACAGTTATCTGCAAACATAGTTAACCATAGGCCAGAAGAGCAGGCCTAAAAGTCTAAGAAACATATGCCAAATAGGAGAGGGCTCAAAACTGAGCCCTGTGGTACACTGCTAGAAATGTATTTTTGCTTTCAGATGGGGCATCTGCTGCTCTAACCTTATGGATTCTGTCAGACAACCAGTTAGATATCCATCACAAAGTATAAGGATTTTTATTCAGATTTACAAATCTATCAGTAATACCGGCATGGGGATTAGTTTTAAAGGCCTTGGCCGGGTCTAGATATACTGTAGGCACTTTGTAACCATTATCCAATGCTTCAGGTACTTTTTCAAAAAAATTAATGAGGTTAAGGAGGCAGGACCTTCCTTTTCTAAAGCCAGATTGATGAGCGTTATGGGTTAAGAGACCTCTAATGTCCAGATTAATGAAGTGTGAGGTAATGCTGTCCATAGCTTTTCATATGAGGCTAGTGAGACTAATGGATCTATAGTTACCAGGGTCTGTGGTTGGGCCATCCTTGTGTAATGACATTACAATGGCTGTTTTCCAGGGTTTGGGGACTTAATTAGTGGAGAGCCTTAGATTAATGAGGTTAAGTATGGACTCAGAAAGGGCATATCTGGCACGGACAATTAGGCAACCTGGTATGTTGTCAGGGCCCATGGATGAAGTATTTTTAGTTTCTGAAAGGGCTGACAGAAATTGTTCAATAGCAATTAAAGGGGTGTTTGGGATTGTGGAACCTGTGGGATAGCTATAACTATGGGCAGAATAAAATCTGCACTAAATTTGTTAGCTATAATATTATCTATTATCTTTAAGCTAGAGAGTGTAATATTATTGTGGACTAGCTCCAAACACTGTTGGGTGTTAGTTCTTAACTTCCTGACATAAATAAATAATAAGTTGTAGTTATTTTTGCTTTAAGTTGCTATTTTAAGTTCATACTCAGCCTTGAACTTCCTATTTTTTTAATTTATTTATTTTACATTTGTTGACCGGGATAGTCTAACTGGATTTATGTCCATTTTCAGTAGCGTCCCAGGGAGATAAACTCCAAGAGATTACTAGACTACTAACATACAGGTACTAGTTGTTATACAGTTAAATACTACAAATTTTAAACAGTTCAGGAATCTTCACAGTTTATACAAAAAGCATGTTACAAGCATTAGATAAGATATTTTAGACTGTATGTACAAGACTTCATTAGTAACTAGAAAGTAATTGTTAAACAAATACATACTTCAAGTTTCAACAGTTCAGCAATGCTCACAGTTTAAACAATACTTGTTGCCTGCCTTAGGTAGGATGCTTTAGAATTATATGCAGAAGAATTTAACTAGGTATTTTAAATTATCTCTATTAGGATAAGATATGTTTTTGCCAAGGATAGGCCTTGATCTAAAAAGACACAGATAGAGCAGGAATTAGGTCTTAAGAGAGGGTATTTGGGATATAGTATGAGATTAGTCTGGATTTGTACAGGGACATAACCAATGGGTTTTAAGATAAAGTTTCAGATTGTGTTTAAAAAGTGTAAATGAAGACAGTGATGTAAGTTCATGGGGGAGTTGTTTCCAATACTTTCCAACTGCATTTGAGAACAGAGCATCTCCTGTCATGTTATTAGATTTACATGTTGATACAAGTAGTTTATTAGATGAGCATAAAGTTGAAAGGTTCTTATATTGGGTAATGAGACTAGCAAGTATTGGGGTATTGGTAGGTTGGAAAAGGGTTTTGTGCGCGCAATGGTGAGTTGTTTAAAGTGAATCTGATTCAGAAGCTCTAACCAGCCTAATTGTTTCAGATTATGGCAGTGATGGGTCCTAAAGGAGGAAGCAGTAGCAAATTTGGCAATGCTATTGTAAACATTGGCTAGCTTGTTAAGGTTATTATTTGACAAGTTAGTATATATGGAAGAAGCATAGAGAAGTGTGGAGATAAGGTGGGAATAGGCAATGGTGGTTCTGGCTAGTGGAGAGAGAAAGGGTTTTATCCTATAGAGGGAGCCTAGTTTCCTGCTGACAGTTTTTATGGTATTGTTGATATGGGTTTCAAAGTTCAGGTTGTTATCAATGGTTACCCCTAGAAGTTTAGTTGTTGGATCGGGAGATATGAGTGTATCATTATTGGATAAGACTGAAAAGTACATTGGGAGTGATTTATGGGTAGGAGTGAAGAGGAGGAGTTTGCTTTTTTTGGGGTTCAAGAGGAGACAGTGTTGTAGAAACCAATTTTCTATTTTATTGAACATTGAGTTAGAGTCTGTAGATGGGATTGAGATTAGGCTGAGCAGATTATTGTCGAATCATCTGCGTATTGTACACAGTTAGTTAAAGGAATAGCTAGGTTGAGGTCATTGATAAATATTGAGAAAAGGAAGGGGCCCAATATAGAGCCTTGAGGAACACCTAGGGTAACTGGGGGATGGGATGAGAGTTTTTTGTCCCATAGCACTGCCTGCTGTCTATTATCAAGGTAGGACTGGAACCATTTTATAGTCTTTGTGTCCAGAAAGAAGGATTTTAGAATATTGAGAAGTAAGTGGTGGTTGACCATGTTGAATGCTTTTGAAAGGTTGATGAAAAGTGCTGAAGAGAGAAGATTGTTATTACGGTTTTTATTGATGCTGTCAGTGAAGGATAGGAGTGCAGTTGTTGTACTGTGGAAAGGCCTGAAGCCATATTGAGATTTGGCCAGTAAATTGTTCTGGAGTAGGTGGTCTAGTAACTGTCTGTGGATGCACTTTTCCATTATTTTAGCTAATGGGGAAAGTAGAGCTATGGGATGATAGAATATTCTCTGGAGTTTCCACATTTGTGTAGGGGGATAATGTAGGAGATTTTCCAGATAGTGGGAATAGTGCTTTCTTGTATGGTTCTATTTATCATCAATGATACAGGATAAGCTATGACTCTGGCTGCCTTTTGCAGGTATTCAGCAGGTAGCTGGTCAGCTGAGGGGGTAATAGGTTTTAGTTTACTTAAGAGGATGCAGATGAGGGAAGTTGGGACAGGTTGCAGGTTTAGAGTTGGGAGAGAGTTAGTAGTATTGGTTGGAAGGGCAGAGCTATTGGCTGTTAGCTGATTAGCAAGTGTTTGGATGGTCTCAGTGAAGAAGGTATTAAAGGCATTAGTTTGCTTTGGATTGTCGGAATTTGATCCTATAGGGGGTGGTGTTCCAGATTGGCCTGGTTGAAGTAGTCTGTTTATGCTAGCCCAGAACTTTTGTGGATTATTTTGGTTGGTCTGTTGGAGGTGGAAGTAAAAGTTTTTTTATCTTCAAGTATAGCTTTATTAGTCTCATTTCTTTTTTGCCTGAATTGTTCTTGGTCTACAGGGTTTTTAGTTGTTCTCCATAATGCCCAAACTTTATTTCTGTGTTGAATTTTCTGCCTGGTTTTCTTTGTAAGCCATGGGGCGGGTTTAGATTTAATTTTGATGGAACGCTTTGGTGCATGGTGGTTAAGGATTGTTAAAAATTTTGAGTTAAAGTAGTTTGTTGCTTCGTCAAGTGGGAGGTATTTTATAGGTGACCAATCACATTCTTTTAGTTCAGCTTGGAAGTTATTGGGGTTAAAGTTTCTGTTGCTTCTTATTGTTTTATATATGGTTGGGTTAAGTGAGCTCGACCTTTGCCTGATTATGTAAGTGAGAGAATGGTCACTTACATCATCAGGGAGGGTCCCTACATTATAGAGTTGTTGGTGAATATTTATTAGAATCCAGTCTAGGATGGATTCTTTGTTATTGGGTTTATTAATTCTGGTTGGGGAGTTAATTGTTTGTGAGAAGCCATTAAGGTTAATATGGGAAGTTGGTGATTCAGTAGAGCAGTCCTTCCAGTCTATATTAAAGTCTCCAAGAATTATTGTCTCTTGGGGAATTTTTGTGGAGAGTTCAGCAAGGATACCTTTCAGAGTGGTGATGTTGTTACCAGGGGGCAAGTAGATACATATTATATTTAGGGATTTGCTGGGATTAAGTTGATGTTTGGTGCTAATGATTTCTGCATTGTTTTCAGAAGAGGAACTAGGATCTAGTATATATATTTGTAGCCCTTCTTTATAGAGGATAGCAACAATCCCTCCTTTTTTTACTTTACGGTCTTGTCTCAAGATCTTGTACCCGGATGGAATAATTTCCACATCTTGTGTAGTGGGTTTTAGCCATGTTTCTGTTAAACAAAGTATATCAAAGGAATGAACATCCAGGATAACATGGAGGTGGGCAATTTTATTATTCATGCTGCAAATATTGATTTGAATGATATAGAGTGAGTTGGGAGATTTAGATGGGATATTTGGGGTAGAGGGAACATGAATTTGTGGTTCTGTGCTTGTTGTTTGCCCTGGTCCTGGGTTAGGATGAATGTCCCCATCTAGTAAGGAGAGGTGTAATAGTTTGTTTAAGGGATTGTGGAGGTTAAAGTAATGGTGAAGAGGTTTTTTTAGGTTTTAGATAGTTGTATTTGATATGGGTCAGTCTGTGATATTTAGCAGGTAAATAGCTAGGTAAAGATGTTATATTTATGTGTTCTGGGGAGTTAATTAGAAGTATAGTACTTGTTTGTGCATTAGGGAAGTTCAGCTGTAAATATTTTGACTGTTCATATGAGGTTAGCAGGTAGGCTGCTGTTAGAGAAAGTAGGAGAAAGACAATGATTAGGAGCCATAGTTGGATTTGGAAATGTCGTGTTTGCATAGTGACTAATAAGCTTACTGGTGTTCTTTAAAGGGGAGGAGTTATACTAGGGGTGATTAGAGAGAGGTGTATGTAGAATGTTAACAAGATGACTATTGTGATTGGATTGGAGAGGAAGAGGGTGTGGTGAGGATGCATAAGCTTAGGAGCAGTAGGGGTGGGTGGGAATTGGGGGTAGGGGAGCGGAGTGAGCCCGCAGGGCGAACGATGCAGGTAGAGACAAGAGAGGTAAGGAGCTGAAAAGAACAATCAGTTGAAGCAGGGATTACAGTAGGTAGGTAACCTTAAATACTGGAATAAAGTTAAAAGAGTAGATAATAGAGCTATTTGGAGGGTGTGTGAGAGCTAACCATAAAAAGAAATATATGTTATGGGCTACAGTTTAATAGCAAGTCTGTGGATAAACAGTATATAGCAAAGGTGTAGTACAGGTCAGGAGAAAGCTTCAAGGCCTGGAAGGGACAAGTCTGCCACCTGGTGGCCCAAATTAATTTATTGTAAGCAGGGTAAAAAGGAGGGAGTTTAGTTTCCTAATGCAAGAAAAGGAGTAGTGGTTCCGAGTGTCTTTAAATGGTGGAAAAAGTAGATTAGACTGGTTACAGCGTGGGGAGGGAGTAAAGCTGCTGGTTTTCCTGGCTAGTGCTTTATAGCCAACTATATCTAATAATAAGTTATAGGCTATACTGGCCGTGATAGTTTAGACACATACTTTCATACTCCCTTTACTGAGAATGTACAGGGATAGGTTGCTCAACTGTAGAGACTGAAGGGAGTTTCCATTAGTTTCCTAATGGTTCCCTTAAGCACTTTGTTAGTTTAAGTGTGCTCTTAAGGCAGGTAGAATTAAACTAATTATAATCATCAAGCAGTCTGCAGCGATGCAGGGAGTTGGCCACAGTGGTGCAGTGGTTAGCAGTCACCTCACAGCAAGACGTTCTTCAGTTCAGTTCTCAGGTGGAGAGCCTTCTGTGTGGAGTCTGCATGTCCTCCCTGCAGTTGAGTGAGTTTTAAAGACATGCAGGTGTGTGTGTGTGTGTGTGTGTGTGTGTGTGTGTGTGTGTGTGTGTGTGTGTGTGTGTGTGTGTGTGTGTGTGTGTGTGTGCACCTCCTGTGAAGGATGGGCACTGGGCTGGCAACTCACCACCTTAAAAACTTCACTGCCAATCTGCAGACTGGTGATCTGCTGTAGTGATTCCTAACCGGGAAAACCTGAAAGACATTGCTATAATCATCAAGCAGTTTCTTTCTCTTGTTATACAATTTGTACTGGCATTCCACCACAGGAGTTTGCTTTTAAACTTCCCATTATATTTGTTGCATATAGTGACTGCCTTATCGATACAACTATTTAAGTGGGAGTAGAAGTCAGAGGCATAGGAAACAGCTTTAATAATGGGATCCTTGAGAGGAGAATTACAGCTAAATTTAAGTCATCAAGTAACTGAAAAAGGTTTGGTTTTCAGACACCCCTAAGCAGAGAGCTATTTGCAGTGAAAGTACAACCAGTTTTAAAGGACAAGCCACTAAATTATGGTCAGATTTAACAAGGCATGATGACACACATGGAGCTGTGCAAGAAGTGGCCATACTTGTGAGGACTAGATCCAGGATATTGGTGTCCCTAGTAGGATGATTAACAATTTGTGCCAAGAAACTAAGAACCAAAATAAAATGCATCAGTGCTACAAGCTAAACGACCCACCTCTCAAGATTTCCACATGGTAGTGAAATAAATAAAGAACTTTATTAGAGGTAAGCATTTTCATCCAACAAAATCAGGACTTCATCAGAACTTCTGAGAGTTGGGTCCCAAGGCTTGTGGCACTGGAGCATTTCATTTTGGTTATTTAAGAAAAATAGCATTTATAATTTCAAGGAAGTGCTGAGCTTGCTAATCATTGGCAGTGTAGGTCAGCCAGTTTATTGGTGAATAATTGAAGTCCCTCAGTAGAAAAGTCTTTGACTTAATCAGAATTTCAGCTAATGTGTTAAGATAGCTATCATTCTCAGAAAGGGACACAAACGGTGTTCTATAGATAATAATAAAGTGATAATTAGACTTCTTCAGAGTACTTTGGACTTCTAGGAGCTCACATGTGGTGTCCCAAGGAATCTGTAGTAAGATGATGTGTGATTATCAAAGGAGAGACTACTGTCCACCTGTGTCCCAAGGTCTCTTATCACACTTTCAGTGTTAAGTATACTACCGCCTATGTTGTAGTTCATGGATACAGAGTTTTTACCAAAGGGGATGACAATGCACTTTTTGGCATTGAGCTTGAGGCCATGGCTTTGACACCAGGCATCTGTCTCAGTGAGGCCCTTTTGTAGGATGTCCACATCGTTAGGAGTTTTGATTATGGCTCCTACTTTGCAGTCATCTGTGAACTTCGTTAGCCAAAGACCTTCTGTGTTAGCCTGTACTTCAGAGAAGTATATACCAAACAGGAGAGGACCCAGGACTTGAACCCTGTGGTACTCCACTTGTCACTGGTCTGAAGTTGAATTTGGAGTCTGCTACTTTCACAGTGTGGGTTCTGTCAGTGAGCCAGTTGGCAACCCATCTTGTGACATAGGGATTTATACCTAGTTTAGTGAGTTTATCTATAATTCCAGAGTGGAGGATGGTGTCGAAAGCCTTGGCAAGATCTAGATAGGCTGTGTGAACCACCTTACCATTGTTTACAGCTTTGGTGACTGCTTCAAAGTAGTCTTATCAGGTTTAGGAGACATGATCTGCATTTTACAAACCTGAACTGGGTGGGGTCCAGAGTTTGGAGATTACCAATGTCTTTGTTTATAAGTTCCATGATGATACGTTCCATGGCCTTGAAGACCAGGCTCGTCAGGCTAATGGGGCGGTAGTTCCCAGGGTCCGTGGTGGCTCCCCCCTGGTGGAGTGGGATAACCGTTGCTGTGCGCCATTCAGCAGGCACAAAGCCTGAGGTGAGGCTATGATTGAACATGATACTTAGGTGGGATGCCAGTTTGTTCTGTAGCTCATGTAGAACGCAGCCTGGGATGTTGTTTGGTCCCATCGATGCTGTGTTCTTGGCTTCGGAGAGTGTAGTTTTTACCTGTGCAGCCGTGATTACAGGAACGTTGCATTCTTCCGGTATAGAGATGGGCTCTTTAGGGGGTGAGAGGGGGGTAAAGTTAGCACTAAACCTATCTGCCAGGATGTTGGCAATATCAATTGGGTCTGTATATTTAGTGCCATTGTACTGTAACTCGGAGCAGATCTGAGTATTGCCATTGAGATTCTTGACATAGCTATAGAATGCTTTGTGGTTGTCTTTAGAATCAGTGGCAATTTTGTTTTCATAACTAGCTTTGGAGGATTTTATCAGGGATCGCAGCTTCTTACTGAGGCTGACCAGGGAGCTCCTCCACTCATGGGATTTTACTCTCTTTTGCAAGAGTTTCTTCCTTCTGTTGTACAGTTTGTTTATGGCAGGGGACCACCAGATTGGCTTCCTTTTTTTGGAGGATAGCGTCAGGTTCTGTTTGGGATAGCATGATCCATGCACTCATGAAAGTGCTTATAAAGTGCAATTGTGTAGGATTCAGTAGTTGTAACTGTATTGTCCATCTGCATGGGTGTCATGAAGTTCACTACTTCTGTCTTAAGAAGCATGAAGTTGGCTTTGGAAAATTGTTTTACCATGGTTTTCTTAATGGGGGGTGGAGGCAGGATGTGGATATCTAGGGTAATTAGCTTATGGTCGGATCGGACCAATGAGGCATTGACTTCAGGTGTGGAACACCAGTCACTCATATTGGTAATGACTAGATCTAGGATAGTTGCCCCTGGTGGGGGTGTGGATAAGTTGATCCAGGGCATTGGAGTTTATGAATTCCAGAAAGCGTTGAGTGAAGGAGTTGGTACATGAGTAGTTTACCCAGTTAATGGTGGGGTAGTTGAAATCGCCCATTATTAGGGTGTTTGGTTGAACCCTAATATTTTCCAGTATATCAAGAAAAGAGGAGTGGGAATCCTGGGGCATGGTGGGTGATCTGTAGCAAGCTACAATTTGCATTGCAGTTTTGCCCAGAGTTATTTGCACTTGGATAACCTCGGCTGCATTAAGCTGAGAAACTAGCCTGGAGGTGTCGTTATCCTTAATGAATATGGCCACACCTCCGCCTTTGGTGTTCCGGTCCAGGTTACATGGCCGAAAAGTGTGGTATGAGTTATAGCCTGGTTGTGCAGGGGTGCTCTCTGGAGCCTTGAACCAGGTCTCAGTCACTGCACAGATATCGATGTTCTCCATTTTAAGGAGTGCCTCGAGTGAGTGCATTTTGAGATTTAGACTTCTAGCATTGAGTAGCATCACCCTCAGTTTTTGCTTGCTTGTTCCTGTTACGGTGGTGAATTTGTCATTTTAACCTTGCCTAAAAAAGGCACTATATGGGAGGCAAGAACCTTAGCCAGTGTCTGGAATCACAGGTGTGACAGGTGCAGGCCATCTCTGGCAAAGCATCGTGGTCTGTAGACCATGTTATCCCAGGCAGACAGATACTGGATCCCTTTAGAATGGCACCAGAAGCTTAGCCAATTGTTGAAGTCGATCATTTTGTCCTTGTACTGTGGCATCATTCTGGGTGATGGCAGAATGCTACTCAGGGCTACAAGATTGGAGAGCTCTTCCATGTCTCTTTACATGTAGTCCAGGGAGGTACATCTCAGGTCGTTCACACCAACATGGACAATGACAGAGTCATATTTGTACTTGTTGTGGAGTGACCTGAGTGCGTGGGTTATGTGGCGGATCCTGGCACTTGACAGGCAGCTGACAGTAACCTTCTCCTTGTTTAGCCTGGTGAGTGGGACATCATTGTGCCTGACTATAGAGTCGCCTATGACTAGTGTGTTGGGTACGTTGTTTTGCCTTATTGGCTGTGGTTGAGTGGCACACAGAGTCTGTGGGCTATGTGTCATTTGGGTTGTGTTGGGGGGTGGAGGTTGTTTGCATTTCTGCTTTGGAGGTCTCTGTTGCTTGAGCAGATTATTATTGAGAGCCTCCGCTAATATTTTTGTGTTTGTGTGTGGATTTTGGTGGTGCAGATTTAGTGAGACTATGTGATGAGTGTGGTGTGGTGTGGTGCAAGTGTTTACCTTCTCCTCTTGACTGTCAAGTTCAGTCTTGATTGGAGAGAGCTTTACCTCCAGTTTGGCTAGATAAGTGCATCTCTCACAGGTTGTAGCGTTGGGTGGTAGGAGGAGAGGGTTGTCTGTGTACATGAGGCAATTTCTACATTGCCCCAAGATGCCCATATTCATCAGATAGACAGGAGAGAACACTGGGAGCTGACCCTTGGACATGCCTGAATAAAAAAACTATTTTCCTCTAGATAAGTGAGGAAAGTGAGGTACAAGAGCTGTTTTTCTCTAAGCAAGTGAGGAAAGTAAGTACCAAAACTGTTTTCCTCTAGGTAATGAGGAAGGTTGAGTGCTGTAGTAATTAATAGGTTATTTAGTGCTTACAAGTTTTGAACAAGTGCTGATCACGAATAAGCAAATTCAAGTGCTAAAAGTAAGAATCTGTATCTGGACTAAACTAGTTACAGGAAAGGGGGGAAACAAGTGCAAATGTGGGCTTTTAAATCGGAAAGTTAAGAGAGATGGAAAAACTGCCCAAACGGCCAATAACTACAATTTCCGGGCCAGAACCACTCCTTATGTGGTAGATAGGTTACCTAGTGCTTTCCACTCCCACTGATAAGCTAGAAGGCTTCCCTCCAACACAGAAAGCTTGGGGGGGGGGGCTCAGTAGCTTGCATACAGTCCTGGATACAGCAAATCTGAATCTGGACTACACTAGTTACAGGAAAGGTATTTTATATATATATATATATATATATATATATATATATATATATATATATATATATATATACAGAAAAGTAGCTAAAACAGCAGTCAAAACAATTCAAATGCAGTGCAAGCTAGCACACTTGAGTTATGTAGCAGTGTTAGACCAAACAGTTTAAAAAATGCAATTAAATTAAAAATGACTAAAAACAATGCAGAAGGAGTCTATTAGGTAGAATGAGGTAAAGAGATGGGACTGGGGGGAGTGTCCCAGATCAAATCAACAGTGGGGGCGTTCAACTGCAAAAACCTCCAAATTTAAACAACAACACAGCAATAGGGAGTGTGGGTATGGGAAAATCAACACCTTCAGCAGAGATCTGAAAAACTATACACTGAAGCAAAAATAACAGTGCACAACCCTGAAGTCAGCCAGCAATGATATAAAATTAGTCAAACAACAATTACCAGTACACAACTCTGAAGTGCCAGAAAAATATACTCAGCTCTGTATATCTCCAGATAGTTTGAAGAGCACTCTTTCAGGACACAGGAAGGCTCCAGCAATGCTTGAGTGAAGCAAAAAAGGTCTTTTTATATCAAACTCAAAATCATGATTAAAAAATATATATATTTTATCAGGGGGCTGCACCCCACACCCCTGCTTCTTGTATACCAACTCTGAGATTGTCCTGTGGCTAGAAAAGGACAAATTTCCAAATCTCTTGGAACTAGATCTCGGGCACAGAGCAGCTTGGCAGCCAGAAGAACATGAATAAAGCACATTCACTCTTACTGCCTGCAACCATAGTCATATTTCTGAGGATGTTAAATCAAAACAGTTTGAAGAGGCAGATTAATTTGGGTGGTAGTAATCCTTCTCTAAAACTGCAAAATCTTCTGGGTCATTCTTTTCAAAAAGTGAAATAAGTAGTTCCAACAAGCTTCTGGCAAGCAAGGGATCCTTCCAAAAAACAAATAAAACAAAAAGGACAGTCTCTCACTTCAGAGTGACTATTGCAGTATTCTCCCCTGCCATACCTCCCTGCCACACCATAAGTTTGTCCCAGAGAGTGGATCTTAATTTTCCTCTTTGGCATTAAATTGTATGAGACAAATGGTTCTTGAGAGTAGTTCAGGAGAGTTACAAATGGCAGCGGGAAAACCTTCATCCTCATCCACCAAATCAGACTGACTTGATTCCTTTGGTTTTAAGATATATGCTTGCCTTGGGGATCATAGATCTTGTGCCTCTAGAAGAGATGGGGAGGAGGTTCTATGACCTGTTCTGCTCATTTGTGAAAGTGCCAATGTTTTAAATGCTGACTTTACAAAGCCTGTTACCTCTCATTCCTCATTTGAGTTTTTTTTTTAACTCAAGACTTGAAAGATGCTTATCCTCCTATTCCCTTTGCCACAGAGTTCAGAGGTTTCCTCAGATTTTCTATGTCTGGGTCCCATTATCATTTCTGTGTGTTACCATTTGGGTTATCTCCACCACGAAGGGTCCCTAGCTCTAATGGTGGGGCATTGCAGACTGTAAGGCATTCACATGCTTTCTTATTTACACTACTTGCTTATCTTTGCGTAGTCTTTTTTTCCAGGTGTCTGGAGTTCTTTACATGGGTTACAAGTTTCCTTCAGCCTGGGTTTTTAGATCGAGTCATAAATCCTCCTTTGATTCCTACTCAAAGGACATTTTTTTTTTCTAAGATGCCTTCCTGGTTATTCCCTGCGAAAGGTATTCATAACCCAGGAAAAAGTGGACTTGGGTTGCTTCTATCAGTCTCAGACTTTTGGCCAGAGAGTATATTTGGATTCTAGGGTTTATGGTGTCCATGATTCTTCTGATTCCTCTTGCCAGGTTGCATATGAGAAAAGTCTAATAGCTCTTAAGACTGTTTGTATGCAACATTCCCACCCCAGTGGATTTTTGGACCCAGTACTTGAGAACTTGTTAGATGGAGAGAATAAATTTTCTCTGAATCCAGGTTTCCCATTCTCGCTTCCTACCTGCTCAGCCTGTAACAGCATTGTGATGCCCCTGCACTGGCCTAGTAATCAAGTAGCCTCAGTCTTCACTACTGGCAATAGTGAGGGAAGTACACAATGGGAGGATGATAAGTACCCGCACAGTAAAGTACAATTTCCCTTAAGAGTGCACAGAAATCGCAGTCAGTCTGGGGGCTGGTTTCTCCCTCTTTCCCCAGATCCCCAGAAAGACTTCCCACTGGCACAGCTATAGGGTTAAGATCTCATCTGAGGGGTCAAGCCAAGACCTGCAACACCCTCTCTGTCCAACCAGTGCTTTGCGTCCCAGCCCAAGTAGTTGACACCCACACACACACACACACACACACACACACTTTTAGATTTGATTTATATACAAATACAAACACACACACACACACACACACACACACACACACACACACACACACACACACACACACACACACACACACACACCTGGGGAAGGCTTTTACAAGTTTACTAGCTGTGCCCCTTTCTGCCCAGACTGTAAGGTAGTTATCACTGTCACCAACTCCTACTTATCAGCTACTTAAAGGCCTTTACAAAGCATGACCAATCCTACTGTGTAATGTTACTATTATCCAAATGGTAAGTGTGACCAAGACTAAGGCTATTTAGGAGTGGCCTGTACAGTGTCACCAAATACATATGCAAGTACTTGTAAGAGCTTATATATGTCTCACAAGTATCCGCCACAAAGATAGGTTTAAATATATTTAATAAAAGAACAAGACGGTAATCAAACGACACAGTAACTGCAGAGGCCAGAATCATAGGAACTATTTTAAAACAACATTGCAGGACAGTCTCAAATACAGAACACTTCTAGACTAATCTTAACTATATTCCTATCTATATCCAAGAGTAATTACTGTACCCTAGTTACTTACTGTTAGCAAGGCAAATACAGGTGATAAATGGATATTTCTAGGTCCAAGATAAGATACAAAATGCCCTGATTCTCTATCTGAGAGAGTTCTTAAACTAATATTGCATATTATTGCAGGGTTAGACTGGATAACGTCACTCTGCCACCTGCCTTCAGTTCCCAGGCTGGGTCTATATTATATTTTCGAAAGTTTCAAACATTGAACACCATATGGTCGACACCATATGAGTGATGTTTGGAATGTCAAAAATATAATAAAAAAATAAAAAAACTATACTTGCCTAAACGCTGTAGGCAGAGGGGCAAGCCCCCGTGCACCCCCCAGAGCCCCGCTACTTAAATATTCCTACTCAGAAATCACACTGCATTGAAGTAAAGTGAAAATATTCACTACGGTGATTTCCGTATTATGCGCGCAAAGTTTTGACCAATCTGGTTCGCTCAATACGCGTTCGCCATTTACAATTTTTGATCATGTGATAGGAACCCGCCAGGCTAACAGAAACGTAACAAAATTTAACATTTAGTATCTCTCTCAGATGCTTGGAACTGGAAGTCTTAAAACAGTTAAACACATTTACATTTGAAACCTAGTAATTATTTCTGTTCCAAGACAATGGGAAAACCTCTAGCTCTAGACATCATGTCTGCTTGTTGCACTGAAACTGAGATAACACAATCGTAAAACAATTTCATCTTATTTTCTTGATGTTTTGTAAGTTAACTCTGAATGTTCCAGCTTCTACTATTAAAACATACATTTGTACAGGTATATAGTTAATATACATTTCTGTTCATTTCCAGTAGGGTACACTGTGGTTACATTCTTGCAGCACAGTATATAACCTATAGTTGTCTTACATTTGTAAGACAAGCATATGAATCATATTACTATTCACAAATGACATATAATTATTTAAAAAAAATTCCAGATAGCTGGGCTGGCAGTGTCACATTTCTATATAAATCATATTAATATTTTAAGTGTCATATAATTATTTACAAAATTCCAGATAGCTGGACTGGCAGTATCTCTTGTGTCACAAACATATGCATCAGATTTTGCATAGGGAGCTGGATCATTTGGGTAAAAGTTCAGGGTCTAATGCTAATGGGTCAAAACCACATAAACATTAAAGAGAGATTAGCTGTGGCCCTCATAGGAATAAAGCAGACAGGCCAAAGCATGTAAATAAGTGAGAAAGTAATGCTCTGTATGGGGAGAGTTTGCAATGAAGCAACAAATTTTGTTGGCAGTGGTTTGTATGGTGTCTACATTCTTTTTTGAGATTGCAGCAATAATTGGAAGGCCATGTTCAAATTGGGATGGAGGGTCTGCGTTTCCTGCAAGTGTCCTTGATTGTGAGGTGAAGCAAGGTGAGATGTTGACCAAAAAGGGTTGTAAAGCCCCACCGATTGCAAACTTTGGATTTTTCATCTTCAGGGCAAATATGACTGTAAAACATTTGTACTTAAAATTTAATGTAGAAATTGATCTATATGATGCTGAGGCGAAGAGGTCCATATTTTACTTTTATATAATGCAGAGAAAACCACTTTCTTCCAGCTTGGTGGAATGTTATCTCTTGATTAAAAAGAAATATTTAATCTGATGTTGTAATCTTTATTTATTCTTTACTGTTAAGACCTCAGTTCTGTCCTCTGAAGCGATACGGCCGTTTCTCAGATCATGCAAGCGAAAAACTCTCCGCTAAGAACCTACCCACAATGCCCCTCTCCTAGATACACCAGATCTCATTAGCTGCATTCCTAGTCAGACGTGTTGACCATCTAGCTCAAGCTAAGTAGTAATTTTGTTGTTTTTATGACAGTTTTTCTTCTGAATTTCAACATTTTTAGTCAATTTAGTCTTTTATCACAAGTCACCTACAACCTAGGCCTATTTCCTACCCTTTTTCTTGGTAAATTAATTTTTTACCTCTTTTGACTGTCCCCCTCTCCTGTCTTTGACAGGCCCCTTTTACTAGTGGTATTCCTTAACATAACTCCACTGGTATTTCTTCCTTAATTTTTTTTCTACAGGATAGCATTGTTTCACTTACCATGTCAGACAAAGCTAAGTTGGGTTTTAAACAATGTGACAAGTGTGGACATAAGATGCCTAACTCAGATACACATGTTCGTTGTGTCTACTGTTTGGCCGTGAATCATTTGAAAGCTGACTGTGACATTTGTGCTGGTTTTTCTAATCGGACACTAGCAAAACGTAAGAATAAACTTATTTTAAAAGGTTTACTCAAGACACCTTTCTCAGGGGCTCTATCTGGGTCGGAGGTCTCACCCCCTCCTAAGACCAAAAAATATAAGGAAAAAAGAGTTCCTCAGTTCCTGCATGTCCGTCAGTTTCGTAACCGAGTTGGCTCTGTACTTCACCAGCGCCCTCGGCGCAGACCTCTTCAGCATCAGGATCTGTGTCCTCTTCCTGGGTGCTGACCATGGTATTCACTCCGGTCTCGGTTACAAACACAGCACCACTGACTTCGGTGCCGTCTTTGGTTCCTACATTGGCTCCCATGACTGTTCATGCCTCTTCTCCATCCCTGTCCATGGTGCCGACAGTTTCCTTGGCTCCATGAGCTCTGATGATTGTACATACCTCGGCACCATCCCCGTTCATTGTGCCGACAGCTTCTTCGGCTCCAAAATTCAATTACCTGCCAAGGACAAGATATTCTCCTACTTATGACCCTTCTCTTGGGGCAGAGGTTTAGTCCCTTTCTAGAAAGACCTGATTCCCCTTCTGCAGCCTCATTTAGCTCCACTAGGAGTTTTTCTGAGCTAGACCTAGTGCGGGTTGTGGACCAGCTTCTGGTAGCTAGGGGCTTCCCCATTCCAGCTAGACCTTCTGTCCCTCCTGGCTCAGGATCTTCTATCTCCTCTTCCCCTGCTTATCCTCCCCCAACACCTGCTTCAGTGCCTCCCCTTTTGGCACACACCACCCTTGCAGCATTGGCTACGATGGAGCCGATGCTTTCTCGGAGCGGTGCTTGGACTGTCCGTACCTTGGTACCTAATCCGGCGCCTATTTTCTCACTGGCACCATCTATGTCCATGGTTCTGATGGCTCCCAGTTCTCTCGTAACCCCTCAACTGGAAGTGGGCTCGGGTGGGCCTGTTGAACAGGTGATGGATAGGGCCTTTCACTCCGAAGGCTCACAACCAGCCCCCAGGACACCAGTATCAGAACCCCCTGTGAAGGGAACCCCTTCTCTGGAGTCCTCCTCAGAAGATCCCACTGGAGAGCCACCCCGGAAGAAGCGGTGCAAGTGGAAGCACCTTGACTCCCCGGAGGAATCTATCACAGAAGATACCAATTGTGATGAAAGGGAAGGGTCCCCTCGTTCTCCCCCAGATGACGTTTCATAGGTTCATAGGTAGGTACTAGGCTATCTGCCCAAGGGCATTCATAAGCCTAGCCAGAGTGTGTTGGCTTTCACCACCCCATTGATTAATTAACTGATCCTCTGTTAAGCAGAGCCAATGAAGTGATCCCCGGGGGTGTATTTTCTGTTACCCATCCACTTGCCAAGGTTTCTCTTGAAGAGTGTTAGTGAGGGGCTCTGCCTTATGTAATTTGGAATTTTGGTCCAAAGCATGGGGAGTCTCTGTGACAGGAATCTATCCCTCCAGCATGTTCTATTTATTGTTGTGGCGAGGTTTAGCTCACTAGAGTGCGTGGCTCGTAGTTACTTCTTTAGGTGGAGCATATCCATCAATTTTGAGTTGGACATGGCTTTGTAAGTCAGGCAAAGATCACCTCCAGAGTTTTTTCAGTCAGGCTGCATAGGACATATGTTTGAGGCCAGTAATCCTCTTGGTGAGGTACTTTTGTGGTCTTTCCAGCTGTTAGAAGTGTCTTGTGAGGTACATCCCAAATGGGCATTGTACTCTATGATGGGTCTAATGAGTGACGAGTAGAGGGGCACTGTAACCTCTCTATTTCTAGATGCAAACCCTTTAGTAATTAGATGGGCCACATAGAAGGATTTCCTAACTACTTTGGCAATATGATCGTCAAAGGAGAGATTGCTATCTACCTGGGTCCCCAGATCTCTTATTACCTCTTCTGTATTAAGGGCGCTGCCACCTATGTGGTAATTCGTGGGTGTTTTGTTTTTCCCCAGACAGGATGACTATGCATTTTTTGGCATTTAGCTTGAGGCCATGACTTTGACACCAGGTGTCCGTCTCGGTAAGGCCCTTTTGGAGGATGTCCGTGTCAGCCGGAGAGTCAATTATGGCTCCCAGTTTGCAGTCATTGGCGAACTTGGTTAGCCATAGTACTCCTGTGTTTGCCTGTACTTCTGAGAAGTATATGCCGAACAGTAGGGGTCCCAGGACAGAGCCTTGCAGGACACCACTTGTGACTGGTTTAGAGTCGGACCTGGAGCCCACTATTCTTACCGTGTGAGTTCTGTCTGTAAGCCAGTTGGCAATCCGTCTCGTGACGTATGGGGTTTATGTTCAGGCTGGTGAGTTTTTCTGTAATACCCAAGTGGGGAATGGTGTCGAAAGCCTTGGCGAGGTAAAGGTAGGCTGTGTGAACCACCTATCCCTCGTCTATGGCCTTGGTGACCTGTCTCGAAGAAGTCAACCAGGTTAAGTAGGCATGATCTGCCCTTAACAAAGTCGAACTGGGTTGGGTCAAGTGTTTGGAGGTTCCCAATGTCTTTTTTTAATGAGTTCCTTGATGATGCACTCCATAGCCTTGCAGACCAGGCTGGTCAGGCTTATGGGGTGATAGTTACCAGGGTCAGTTGTGTCCCCTCCTTTGTGGAGAGGAATAACCATTGCTGTGCGCCATTCTATGGGCATGTAACCTGTGGAGAAGCTGAGGTTGAACAGCATGTTTAAGTGGAGGGTTAGTTCGTGCAAGAAACCATCTGGTCCCATTGACGCTCTGTTTTTGGCTTTTGAAAGGGCTGTTTTCACCAGTGCATGTCTGATTTTTGGGACACTACACTTTTCCGGTATTGTTGTGGGCCCTTTTGGAGGTGAGAGGGGGGTGAAGTTTGCACTGAATCAATCTGCCAGGATGTTGGCAATATCCGTTGGTTCCGTATATTTTGTGCCATTTTGCACTAGTTCAGTGCATATCTGTTAGTTGCCACTTAGATTCTTAACATAGCTAAAGAAGGCTTTGTGGTTATCTTTTGAATCCTTGTCTAGTTTTCTTTCGATGTTAGCCTTGGATGATTTCATGAGGGACCTTAGTTTCTTACTGATACTGATCAGGGATGTCTTTCCTTCTTGGGATTTGCTTTTTTTCTGAATTGGTTTCCTCTTTCTATTGTATAGCCTGTTTATTGCAGGGGTCCACCAAACTGGTTTCCTTCTCTTAGAGGAGTGAGTCTTGGTTTTGCTAGGGATGGCATGATCCATGCATCCTTGTAGGTGCTCATAGTGCATTTGTAAAGATTTCTGCATCTTGGGCAGCATTATCCTTTAGCGTGGGGGCTGTGAAACTTACCACCTCTGTCTTAAGTAAGGTGAAGTTTGTTTTAGAAAAGTTTTTTACTGTGGGTTCCTTAGTTGGGGGTGGTGGTGGGGTGTGGACATCCAGAGTGATTAGTTTATGGTCTGATCTAACCAGTGACGGGTTGACCTCTGGTATCGAACACCTTTTGCCCATGTTGGTGATGACCAGGTCCAATATGTTTTCACCTCTGGTAGGGGAGTTTACCAGCTGATCCAGGGCGTTTGAGTTGATGAATTCCAGGAAGCGCTGGGCCTGGGAATTTGTACTAGAGTGATTTTCCCAGTGAATGGTAGGGTAATTGAAATTGCCCAATATCTGGGTGTTTGGTAGGACCTTCATGTTTTCCAGTGTCTCCAGAAAGATGGAGTGGTGGTCCTGGGTCATGGAGGGTGATCTGTAGCAGGCCACAATTTGCATTGCAGATTTACTCTGTTAGTTGCACATGGATGATCTCAGAGGTATCATGCTGTGCCACTAACCTGTAGGTCAAGGTATCCTTGATGAATATGGATACACTCCCTTTTGTGTTTCGGTCCGTGTTCTGTGTCTGAAACGTGTGGTATGAGTTGTAGCCCGGTAGTGCTGGGGTGCTCTCTGGAGCCTTGAACCAGGTTTCAATTACTGCACAGATGTCAACGTTCTCCATACTTAGGAGTGCTTCAAGTGCATGCATTTTGAGATTTAAACTCCTGGCGTTGAATAGCATAACCCTCAGTTTTTTGTTAATTGTGTTGTTTACAGAGGTGGGTTTGACTTTTGAGCCTTGCCTAAAAAGGCACTATGTGGGGGAGCAAGAGCCTTGGCCAGTATTCGAAAGCCTAGGGGAGACAGGTGCAAGCTGTCTCTTGCGAAGCAACGTGGCTTGTTGAGCATGTCGTCCCAGGCTGACAGACACTGGATCCCCTTTGAATGACACCAGAAGCTTAGCCAATTGTTGAAATTGATCATTTTTTCTTTATACTGAGGTATCATTCTTGGTGAGGGCAGGATGCTACTCAGGGTCAGGGTCATACCAGCCTGGGCTACATGATCAGAGAGCTCGTACATGTCTCTTTTCATGTAGTCCAGGGAGTTATGTCTCAGGTCATTCACACCAACATGAACAATGACAGAGTCATATTTGTACTTGTTTTGGAGTGACCTGAGTGCTTGTGTTATGTGGTGGATTCTGGCTCTTGACAGGCAGCTAACAGTAACCTTCTGCTTGTCCAGCCTAGTGAGTGGGACGTCAGTGTGCCTGACTCTAGAGTCACCTATTACTAGTGTGTTAGGTATGTTATTTTGCCTTAAGGGCTGTGATTGTGCGGCACACTGATTTTGTGTTTTAGGGGTTGGGAGGGTGGCCTAATGGTTAAGGTGTTTGCCTTACAAACACAAGGTGCAGGGTTTGAATCTCACAAGGGATAATTGGCTAGGCTTAAAATGGCTCGCAAGAGCAGTTAGCTTAGTACTAATCTATGAACCTATGATGACATATTTGACAAATGCTGATACTCCACCACAACTGCCAGTGGGTCTGAAGACATGATAGGCATTATACCGAGGAACAGATGAAGTACTTATTGTTGTTCTGAAACTATATTTCTGTAACTACACATAAATGAATGGGTTCAAGTTGCAAGAGAGCCTCAAGTTTGAGCATTTATTAATGTTAAGACTTCTGGCACTGAGTAGAGCCACATTAATGTGTACCAAATTATAACTTACTAAGCTGGAATGTCCTCAGATGGCCTCTGCCTAAAAAAGGCACTATGTGGACAGCAAAGGTCTTAGCCAGAATGCAAAAGTGTTGGTAAGAGAGGTGCAAGCCATCCCAAGCTGACACATGCTGGATATCCCCCTAGAATGACAGCAATCACATAGTCAATTATTAAAGCAAATTATCTTGTTTTTAAATCTCTGCATCATTCTGGGTTGATGTCAAAATACTGCTTCAGGCCAATGTCTGTCCTGCCTCATTCATATACATATCAAGCTCAACAATATCATTTTGCATGTCCTTCTGGGTAGACTGTCTAAGATTATTCACCCCCCACATGGACCACTATTAGATCATAACCATATTTGTCAGGATACAGAGCTCTAAGATATTTTGTTACATCCCATATCCTGGCTCCAGAAAGTCAGATATCACCCTATTTTTATCCAGCCTGGTGAACATGGTGTCCATCTCTGTCTGCCTTACAGTAGAGTCACCTATTACTAAAACATTAGTATGCTTTGATGCAGTCTCGGTGGACTATAAGGGCTTTGTCTTCACACCTTTGAGTCTTACAGGTATGCATCTTAGGTGTGAGTGTGAAGGGTGATCGTGGGTGTGTTACTGTGTATGTCAATTTCCAAGAATCCTACATCTCTCTCACACACTGAATCACTGTGAGGTAACAATGTTAGGTAAATATCTCCACCTCTCACACACTGAATCATTATCAGGTAACAATGTTAAGTGAATATCTACCACCTCTCACACACTGAATCATTGTGAGGTAGCAATGTTAAGTACATACTTACACCTCTCACACACTGAATCATTGTGAGGTAGCAATGTTAAGTACATACTTACACCTCTCACACACTGAACCATTGTGAGGTAGCAATGTTAAGTAAATATCTACACCTGTCACACACTGAAGCATTGAGAGGTAACCACGTTAAGTAAATACTTACACCTCTCACACACTAAATCATTGTGAGGTAACAGTGTTAAGTGAATATTTACACCTCTCACACAATGAATCATTGTGAGTTAACAACGTTAAGTAAATACTTACACCACCACACACTGAATCATTGTGAGGTAGCAATGTTAAGTAAATATCTACACCTGTCACACACTGAAGCATTGTGAGGTAACAATGTTAAGTACATACTTACACCTCTCACATACTGAACCATTGTGAGGTAGCAATGTTAAGTAAATATCTACACCTGTCACACACTAAAGCATTGAGAGGTAACCACGTTAAGTAAATACTTACACCTCTCACACACTAAATCATTGTGAGGTAACAATGTTAAGTGAATATTTACACCTCTCACACAATGAATCATTGTGAGGTAACAATGTTAAGTAAATACACCTCCACACACTGAATCATTGTGAGGTAACAATGAATCATTGTGAGGTATTATGTAAAGTAAATATTTACACTTCTCACACACTAAATCATTGTGAGGTAACAATGTTAAGTGAATATTTACACTTCTCATACACGGAATCATTGTGAAATAACAATGTTAAGTAAATACTTACACCTCACACACTGAATCATTGTCAGGTAACAATGTTAAATAAGTACTTACACCTCTCACATACTGAATCATTGTCAGGTAACAATGTTAAATAAGTACTTACACCTCTCACACACTGAATCATTGTGAGGTAACAATGTTAAATAAGTACTTACACCTCTCACATACTGAATCATTGTCAGGTAACAATGTTAAATAAGTACTTATACCTCTCACACAATGAATCATTGTGAGGTAACAATCTTAAATAAGTACTTACACCTCTCACATACTGAATCATTATGAGGTAACAATCTTAAATAAGTACTTATACCTCTCACATACTGAATCATTGTGAGGTAACAATGTTAAGTGAATACTTATACTTCTCACACAAGAATCATTACGAGGTAACAATGTTAAATAAATATTTACACCTTTCACACACTAAATCATTGTGAGGTAACAATGTTAAGTGAATATTTACACCTCTCACACAATGAATCATTGTGAGGTAACAATGTTACGTAAATACTTACACCTCTCACATACTGAATCACTGTGAGGTAACACTAAAGAAATTTTGGTAAGCATGAGGCTGTTATTATACTGCCTCAAAATACCTAATACTATCAGGAAGGCTGCAGAAGTAGAAACAGCTGAATGAGAAAAAGTGACAAACTAGGGTATGGCTAAAGGATAAAATAATACGTTTATTGAATGGAATTATGAGAGTAGGGCCATTAGTAGATTGAGTTCTGTCAGTCTGCCAGTTTGCTATCTAGCAGGTTACATAAGAGTTTACATTTAGTTTGAATGGCCTGTTAATGATACCAAAATGTACAATTGTATCACAGGTTTTCCCCTGGTCCTGGAAAGCAGTGTAAACTGATTTGCCTGAGTCTAATGCATCAATGACATGTTAAAAATAGCCCACCACATTCAGGAAGCAGTACCTACTTTTAACAAGCCCAAAATTTCCTTGGCTCCAGGGCTTGCAAACTGCCGGTGTCCTTGTTAATAAGTTCCATAATGATGTTTTACATTGCTTTACAGGTAAAGGTGCTGAGGCTTATAGGTGTGTAATAGATGACCACTGGAGTTCTCCTTTCCTTTGGCATGAATCCAGTGAAAAGACTGAGCTAGAATATGCTTAGTAGTGAGTCTTCCAGACAGTGTCTGGTGCAGACAGGAAGACAGCCTGGGACATTATCAGGACCTAATGAGCAGGTGTTTTCGGCTTTGGAGAGAGCATTCGGCACCTAATCTGAGGTTATCGGAGGGGATGGTAGGGATGTACTAATAAGTTGGAGATGTTAGAGGGGTAAAGTTAGAGCTCAGTTTGTATGCAGATATATTGGCTATGTCCTAATGGAATGAGCTAGGGTTGTTGTTGCTCTGTATTAGTTCTAAGCATTGCCTGGCATTGATCACTAATGTTTCTAACACAGCTGAAGAAGGCTTTGCGGTTGTTCTAACAGAGATAGTATCTCTCAGTTCATACTTACCTTTGGTAAATTTGATTTTGTTTCTAAGTTATTTGTTGATCTTTCTGAGTTCATCTTTAAATAATGTGGCATAAAGTTTACTTTTACAAGTTATTAATTTTTTTCCTCTTATTGTCAAGTTTGTTTATACTATGGTTCTGTCATAGGGGTTTATTCCTAAATTTGACATTGTATCTGTGCCATATGGGGAGAGGTGCCTTAATGCATGGTTTGAGGTGGGCACATAAATTATCCACAAATATCAGGTCAGATACCTGGATTAGGTTAGCCTTATAGTAATCTGTAAAGACAGAGGGATTTTGGGGTAATTCAGGTTTTAATCAACAGTGGTCAGGGTTGACCCATGGCGTGGAAATTGTAGGTGTTGAGCTCAGGGTGACAATGTTAGTGGAAACCAAGTCCAATATTTCTGAACCTCTAACTGGGATTAATGAACATTTGTGATAATTTATTTGAGGTCATGTTGCTTTCCCAGTTAGTGGAGTGATAGTTGAAGTCTCCCAAGAGAATAATGTTAGGCTGAGTAGGGAGGGATATTAGTTTGCTTAGATATGCCTCACAGGTAGCAGGTGAAATGAAGGAGGCATGGTAGTTAGCTATAATATGGTATCAGGTTCTGTTTATCATGAAAATGATATGGAAAATTTCAAGGTCATTGTCCTAGTTTAAGAATCTTTAACTGAGATGTTTCCTTAGGAATTAATGACATGCCCCCACCAATAACAAAATTATTTTCCTTCTTTGGTCTGAAAGAGAAGTAGGCAATGAAATACTGTACTGCAGGCGTGCTCTCACTGTTCTGAAACCATGGTTCAGTAAATGCAAATATATCTACATTTTTCAAGAATTATGAATACCTGTAAGGTTTGCAACTTCTCGTCTAGGTTTCTAGCATTGAGCAATGCTACCTTTATATAGTTTTAATTTTGATTAGCTATGCAATTCATTTTGAGGAGACTAACATTGCCTAAAAAGGTACTATGAGGAGGAAAAGGTCCTGGCCAATACACACAAGCTACAAGAAGAGAGGTGCAGGCCATCCCTAGCCAAACAGCCATGTTTGTCCATCATCTCCCCCCAGGCTGATATATATTAGAACCTCTTAGAATGACACCAGTAGCATACCTAGCAACCTCTTAGAGCAAGAAAGCTGGACAAAGCCATAGATAAAAGTGGGATAGAGGCCCAAAAATATGGACATTTTTTAAATATTGCTCTTACAAACTTAGAAAGTTGATAGAATAACAGGTTTTCCAATAGGGTGAATTTTCTGAAGCGTATGAAGTCTGAAGCTCAAATGTCTGCCATTATATTTTAACTTTAGTCTTTAATTATTTGCCACTAATCTGCAGAAAACCACAACTGTATAAAAAAACAGAGAAAAATAAGAGGTAAAAAACTAGACATTCTGCAAAAATCTGTCCAGCTGAGAGGTATGAACCAGTAGCCTAAGCCAATAATTGAAGTATGTCATCTTTTGTTAGCACTGTAGCATCCTTTTTTATTATAGTAAGATACTACTCAATAGTAGTTTCAAATAAATTTCTTTGCATATTGTGAGAGCTCTATCATGTAGTTCTTATTATGACCCAAGAACACATGCTTTAGGTAATTCATTCCAACATGCACAGTGACTATGTTACATGTATACGTAGGGGAACGGGACTTGAGGGTCTTAGTGACACTGCAGATCTTGGTACTTCAGAGGCAGCTGTCTGTCACGCTGTCTTTGCTCAGCATGAAGAGTGTCTCTAACTATGGAGTCACCTATGACTAAGACACTAGTTTTATATATAAGTATGTATGTATGGAGAGAGAGACTTCATTAACACATTGTGGTGCGGAATGTCACACCTCAAGCAGTCTACATACATCTTGCATTCCAATGCATTTTCTGAAAAAATAAACATAAAAAGCATAAGATAACCAAATGTAAATATTTTATGAACTAAAAGATATTAAAATGATTGATGTCAAGCAACACTTTGTCAGTCACTTGGTTTTGAAGTATTACATACATATGGAAATATTTATTTCCTTAATTACTGACAAAGGAACAACTAGCAATATCTTAGGTAAAGTGTAATATAAATGGACACTGACAATGAATTTTCCTGTCTCCAGAAATGCATATCATGCCCCCCCCCCTCCAATAACATGTAGGACTCTCAGCTAAGAAACTATGAACATAAATATGAAAATATGAATAATAAGTAACAAATAGTGATTAATATTTCTACTGCAGGACATCATAGATTAACAATCGCAGTGTCAGTTTGTTATTAACTCCTACACTTTCTAATGCTGATTATTGTTAGTTGATAAGTCACTTAGTTAAAGACGGCAGTCAAAAAATGTTGTGGACGCCTATATATAAAACATATGGGTCCACTTCATGTCTTTGTGTCTAAACATCTAAATGTATCTGTAATTATTTTTCTGTGTGGAGCTTTTCTCCCTGGGGCTCTGCTGAAAAAAGACCTTTACGGCTCAGTCAGACATCCTCTGTTAAATGTAAAATAAATAAATAAATAAATATAATTGAAATCCCACCTGAATTTTCAACAACTGGGAGACAAAACCAAAATTGTTTTTGAATGAACACACACATTACTGACAGTGTAACCAGGGAAAGGAGGCAGTCGGCCAACATTTAGGAATTTGTCCTTTTCCGCACTATAGTGCGATCTCAGAGTTGGTATATTTAGTTAGGGGGATGTGGAGGGTTTGACATGCTTCGGTATTTATTTTGTTCCTGTTGGCTCACTGTCTCCTACACACACCCTCACAGACACACACACACACACACACACACACACACACACACACACACACACACACACACACACACACACACACACACACACAATTTGTAGTTAGTTTTTTCCAACGTTATTTATTTTTCTTATCAATATTATATTTACTTCTCTTTTTCTTGATTAACTCCACCAGGGACAGAATAATTGCCTTATATTTCGTTTTTTGATTGTTTACATCCCAGAAGAATTTTAGCGCAGTATGCCTCAAATATATAAAAACAGTATTTAACATTATTGCTTTATATATGTCCACCATCTTGCTTCATGACCGTATTTGTCACCTCCCCTTTGGGTCACTAAGTCTTAGAAATAAGACTAGATTCACCATTATCTGGACTCATGTCCCTTTGCAAATTGAGTCTCTACTCACTAAAACGCTATACTATCTTCACTCCGTTACTTCATGTTTCACATCTCTAGTCCTATCCAAAATCTACAATCCTTAATCCCCCCCCCGCCACAAATCCATTGCCCCTAGTTTTTGTCACTGTTATTGTTGGTCACTTCACTCTTTGTGATTCATCTGATCACTTTGTCATCTGTCCTGCACTCTTCCTACAAATCCTTTGCCTTTTCAGCCTATATCCCTTCCATCTGGTTGAGTGTACCTCCCTGCCTAGTTCCCTCCTGTTCTCATCATTATATTAACTCCTGCATGGTCACCTTTGGCTTTGATTTCCCTTCATCACTTGCCTCATCTGTCTAGTCCTGTCCCACCACTATTTTAATCCTTTTTTTCTTGGCTTAATTTTTGTAAATTTCTTCCTGGGCCTCCACTGAAAATGGGTCCGAGTGCCCAGTTGGACCATCCTGGTAAACAAAAGGCAATAAATAAATGGCTGCATAACCATCTCATACGTTCTCAGTCAGCCCAACATTTCTTCCCTTCTCCTGCCTGAGGTCCTGTATCAAACCTTTTAAAACAAAAAATACTGACTCTTTCATTCTCAGAAAATGGGTTGTGTTAATAAGTGAAACTAATGTCTAGGCATTTTCATATTTGCGTACATCAAAGTCTGAATCTCCTTGGTGCCATTTAAAGCATGTCATAACCATTAGAAGTATCTACAGATAAGGGTCATGAATTGCCAGGAGAGAGTAAAAGTGGAACAGCAGATGCATACAGGAATCAACCAGAAAGACCCAGCAAAACACAGGAACTTTTTGAGGAAAAATATTTGCAAGCTTTATTTTTCTCAAAGCCTCATCACATTGGTCCTTGAATGGGGAATATATTAAGGTCAGGATTTATTTTGCTTGAAAATCAAGTGGTGCATTAGTCAATGTTACCTCATAACTGAAATATGACATTTACAGTTTGCATTCAGTCTCTGTTTTTCACATCTACTTTTAAAATAACTGGCAATTTTGATAATGCAATCAAAAGTAACACAACTACACTTTACTAATGCAAGTTAAATGTTGCAAGGACTAATTTACTCTTGTGTGATTCAGTCAGACTACAAAGAGCACAACTTAATTCAATAGAAATTAGTCCTACTTAACATAACACATTTTAAAATATTTGACATTTTACTGTAAACAATTTTAGAATGCATGAAATCAGACAGCTTATAGTATCCAAAATGCAGATCCAACATCTGTCAGTGACAAATGAGCATTAAACTGCATTTCTACTGTTAGTAAAGAAACACTCTTTTGAGATATAAGCATTCATTTTTTTTGAAAGCATGGTATCTTAATTACAGCTAGAGCTTTTTTTGCATATAGTTTGGCAGACTGCCAGTTTACGCAGCTGCAAGCGGTGTTAACCCTTTAAATGAAAAGTCTGTTAATAGCCTGCACACATTGTTAATTAGCTTTGTTATCAAGAAGGATAAATCCTTGGCTTTAGCAGTAGATGAACAGTGACTTGGGTTTTTCTAGTGGCTCAGGCACGAGAGAAGTTGGTATGGAGAAGGTAGAGAGAAGTGACAAATGCTGGTTTGCTTACCCTCATGGGAGAGGTTGTGAATGGTCCAATGAGAAAACAGTAATGAGTGTTTTTGAACTAGCAGAGTAACGCATACCTCAGTTTATTGTAATACCTCCATTAACTGGGAAAAATACACCACCTAAAATAAATATACACAAAGATTATTGGACTTCATTAATGCCAAATGGATGACAAAAATCACTTGCCTCACTGAATGGAGGCTTAGTACCTTCCAGGCTTAATAGCAATATTAGCAACATTGTTTTGGATGTAGATATGAGCATTTTGAATGATGCTAAGCCATTCTTTCTAGGATACTTGGACTTTGAGAAAATTATGAAAATATCAAAATCATGACTGTCTGCATGGCTGGAGCGCCTTCTGTGTGGAGTCTGCATGTTCTCCCTGCGGTCGAGTGGTGTTCGAAAGACATGCGTGAATAGGCGTGCCTTCGTTGAAGGGTGGGCATCGGGCTGGCACCTTGGCACCATAAAAATCAACTGCCAGTCATTAGCGGACCAGAGTTCCGCTGTGGCGACCCCTAACCAGGAAAAGCCAAAAGAAAAACAACAACAACCAAAATCATGACTGTCTGCATAAAAAATAGGAACAGCATTTAATAGCTGTCAGTTTTTAGAGGTTACAGGACAAGTATGAGTGACACATTTGTTTAGCATAATCTAAGTTTTCATTAAAAGTCAAGCAATAGTTTCTAAACTGATTTTAGTGATGGTAATGTACCATGAAATTGTTGAATATTTTCATACCTGTTGACATAAAATAATCTTTTCAAGCCCAGTTTACTGTAGTCTGTAAATAAACAGACAAAAATACACTTATTGACAGACAGATGTGTGCGCACACACATGTGCATGCGCATGCATGCATGTACACACATACCCATTCACATACATGTGCACACATGCATTTGCATGCATGCATATACATACAGACACACTTTTTTCTTCACCCGTACGTTAAATATATCTGTACTTATTACTGTCTGGAATATGGAGTACCACAAGCCTTGATTCTGGGTCCAGTGCTGCTAATTTCTTATGTTGCCCCTTGGTGATCTGATTTGAAAGACAAGTCTAACCTGTTGTGATATACCAATGATACTCATCTCTACATTTCTTCTCCACAGTAAGAGTTGGCATGCACTCATTCTTTACTGGATGACCTAGAAATTGTTCATGTTTAGATTTATTCAAATCTGCTGAAACTCAGTATATGTAGAACTAAAGCCCTGCCCACATATGCCACCTTATGTGATTCTTTTAGTTTACTTCTTCCATTATTTATTTATTTTTTTATGATGGTGATAATCTAAAGTTTGCAATCATGGTACTGTCATCAATGACAGGCTGACATGTACAGCCCAGCTGTCAGCTGTGGTTAAGTTATTGTGCTTTATATAGCCAGAATTAAGCACTTGTTCCCTTCCTGGGGATCTTGCTGTAGTTATTCATAACTTGGATTTCACTTACCACAGATACTAAAGTATCCTTTACTTTTGCTTCTCAGTATTGAGACTAAGTTTACAGCTTGATCAAACATCTGTAACATGATTATTTAGTGTGTACATAGTTACCAGCAGATTTCGCCCTCGCTTCAGACATTGCTTTGATTCATGTCTAGTTTTATATAATTTTTAAAATCTTAATGTTTCATTTTGTTTAATACATGGTTTGTGTCCTTCTTGCTTGATGGAATGAATTGCTCCTTGTTGTTCTGTCATGTTTTGCACACTGACGCTGTTAACATTCCCTAGGGTGTGGTTGGAAATATCAGGTTCAGTCATTTGTTCGTCAGGCTCTGCACCTTTGCAATTTACTGGCAGGGTGCTTAGGGGAGCAGACCTGCTTTAAGAACTTCTTAAAGATCTTTCTTTTTGGACTGAGCTTTTAGTGCTGATGTATTATATAATTTTACTTTATTTTAGTTATATGTTTATTTATAATTTATTATTTTTGTTTTACAGTTTTATATTGTAAGAATGCTTTATGTCTAACAGTTTAAATAAAACTAAAGTTGAAATGGAATAAAATATACCATAACATAATGCAAATGAGCATTCTGTTATGCTATACTTAACTTGTCTGGGATTTTAAAATCAAAGGCCACACAGTACAAGCGTGAGTTGCATGCTACAACATTGTATATTTAATCAGGAACTGTGGCATTAGCAGCTCTGCAGTCCCACTCATGCTGATGTTACGTAACTTTTTATAGATGCCTAGTGTTGCAGGGAGAGTCAACTGTGTGTGTCTGTGGGTGAGTGGCTCATTGCCATATTATCTTACCCTTGCTGTTCTACTCAAACTGTTTTTGTGTACCACCAGGTTATATCAGGTTATGCAAAAAAGGCATATGTTGCCATGGAAACATAGCTGTATGCAAAATAGCTCTATAATGCAGAGTATTCATGAACCACATCTATAGTGAAGACTTCCCATTGCAGAATTGCCAGTTTGGTGGTTCAGTGCTGTGATACAATAAAGTATGTGTGTGTGTGTGTGTGTGTGTGTGTGTGTGTGTGTGTGTGTGTGTGTGTGTGTGTGTGTCTCCTGTTATGCTACACTTCCCCATTGGACAGGTTTTACATTTAAAATTAATGCGTAACATAGTGCAACAAGTGCATACTGTGATGGAGTTTTAATGATTAACTCAAGCCTTCAGTATGTATTACTGTATTCTTCCTGAATCCTTCCCAAGGTCTGTGTCATTTTGTTTGTAGCACCGTAGACATTCACACAATGATGATCAACAAAATGCAATAGACTTGATATTCAGAGATAAACACAGTATATCCTTCCCTAACAAACAGCAAACAAGTATTTATGCATCATACACAGTGTATTTCATATTTTCTACCCCATTTCAGTGAGAGAGGGAATGCACAACATTGGACAGAACTGTATACCAGGTAACACAGCACACCCCCTGATGATGCAGATTTTTCTGTACCCCAGTCCACCTCCCTATCACTGCTCACTCTCTTCATGTCCTTCTCTCTCTCTCTAGTTCATGTCTGCTTGATCATAGTGGCTTGAGCTGGAACTTTCTCAGATTTTCACTGCTCACTTCTTCATAGAGCAGGTTTTACTTACTAGTGAGGTCTGTGTGGTCAGGAGAAAAAGCAAGATAACAACTCCTGTCATTTATCACACCTTCTCTCAGGTATAGCGATCTTGGAATAATAATAATAATATTTAGAAGATGTAGATGGCTGCACCCTGCAGATAATGCTTCTTTGTTTGTCACACTTGCATGTGAGCTGAGAAGCGCAGGTATATGCAATGGTAATAATGAGTATGTTTAAGCTCTAATTTGTGGAGTTTTGTGACTGGCTAGTATGATGTGTTTTTGTAGGTAATAAACTTGCAGTAGAGCCTTTTTCTTGTGGACATATACCATGTTCACATAGTAGCATTTAAATATAGTTGAAGTTGCTTCTTTTTCAACAATGAGTTATTCTAATGTCAGCCAAGGCATTCCAAAGTGACTCAGTGTATCTCAAACAATACTATACTATACTGAGGAAGGTGAGAGGTAAGTTAACCTGGACAATGAACTGTGTCTTAGCAATGATAAGGGTGGGAAGTCAACAAATTAGCTAATGAGCACTGTACATCTGGGTGAGGTGAAAAATCTGAAAATGACAATCGGATGAGAAAAGGACCTTAGATTATTAGCACTACATGTTATATTGTACAATTGCATGGTGTGATGTGGTAACACTAGATAGTAAGCATTGTAATATATTATCTTGGTTAACAGACAGGGTATCCTACAAAGTAGTGAACATATGTATATTGCAATGTGGAGGACAGAAGGGGGACAGGTTTGTAGATGTTTTGCAAAATGTCTTGGAATGAGCTGTGGACCAACATGCAGTTCTTATATATCATTCTGCTGTACTCACCTTACTGCCTGTTCTAAATTGTGAAGCCAAGTGGACTGCATAACAGAAGCCTGCACTATATCATCTAAGACAATTAAAAATACATTCACAGCAGAGGGGCAGTTAGCTCCAAACACTAACGTCCATAGCAGATCTGGATCACACATAGCTTATTCTTATCACAACTCACAGGCATCATAGCTTCATAGATTGTTACTAGGCTAATGACCCAGGGGGCCTTTCTAGGCCTATTCAGTTTTCCTGAAAGAATAATGATGTCCTGTATCTAAACAGGACATTGAGGGCCAGGCAATTATAAGCTACCTCTGACCATAAGGGATGAGGGTGCCAGGCCCTGTGTAAATTTCATATTTCTATCCATTGGTCTAGGTAGCGCTTAAACTGGGTAATAGACGAGCTCAGCTTCGTGTGGTTGGGAAGCCTGTTTCACAGGAGGGGCAGTCTCTGGGACACATATCTGTCTTAAGTCACAGACATAATTCAGGTCCGCAGACCTTGTATTTCTGGTACTGTTTGACTTACAAATATGCAGGAGATTCATAGGTGTGGGGTTTGCGGATGCCTTGTAAGCCATACAAATAGGCTTTGTCCCTACCGAATGGTGCACTGCTACAATTATCCCTCTCCACAAAGGAGGAGCGACTACAGACCCTGGGAACTATCTCCCCATTAGCCTGATGAGTCTGATATGCAAAGCTATGGAATGCATCATCATGGACCTAATAAACAAGGGAATCTCCAAACTCTGGATCCCACACAGTTTGGTTTTGTGAAGGGTAAAACATGCCTGCTCAACTTGGTCGACTTCTTTGAGTCAGTCACCAGAGCTGTGGATGAAGGCAAGGTGGTTCATACAGCTTATCTTGATCTGGCCAAGGCATGTGATATCATTCCCCATTCAGGAATCATAGAAAAACTCACTAAGCTAGGCATCAACCCCTATATCACTAGGTGGGTTGCAAACTGACTCAGAGATAGAACCCACAGTGTGAAAGTAGCAGACTCCAAGTCAGACTGCCGACCAGTCACGAGTGGCATCCCACAGGGTTTGGTCCTGGGTCCTCTCCTGTTTGGTATCTACTTCTCTGAAGTCCAGGCCAACAAAAAGGGTCTCTGGCTGACAAAGTTTGCAGACGATTGCATGTTGGGAGCTATTATCAACTCTGCAAGTGATGTTGATATCCTACAGAAAGGCCTCACTGAGACCAACGACTGGTGTTAGAACCATGGCCTTAAGCTCAATGCCAAAAAATGTCTCGTCATCCCCTTTGGGAAAAACCCGGTTCCCATGAATTACCACACCAATGGTAGTCCACTGAACAGAGAAGGTGTTATAAGAGATCTGGGAACACAGGTTGACAGCAGCCTCTCTTTTGACTACCACATTACCGCTGTGGTCAGAAAGTCCTTCTATGTGGCACATCTCATTACTAAGAGTTTTGCATCCAGGAAGAAAGAGGTCATTGTCTCCCTCTACTCTTTCCTCATTAGGCCAATCATCGAGTATAATGCCCCATTTGGCATGTACCTCACTAGACACCTGCAACAACTGGAGAGGCCACAAAAGTACCTCACAAAGAGGATCCTAGTCCTTAAACACTTGTTCTATATGGACAGACTCAAAAAACTCCAACTTTTCTCTGTCTCATATCGCCTATTTAGAGGCGATCTTTGCTTGACATACAAAGCCATGTCAGATCCAGCTCTGTTAGAAATGCTACATCTAAAGAAATCCCAATCCCTCCACACCAAATGCTCCAGTGACCTCAACCTCATTACCACAATCAACAGAACATGCTGGAGGGACAGGTTCATAACCCAGAGACTGCCCTTGCTATGGAATACACTTCCCATACATGTCAAACAGAGCACCTCACTGGCTTTCTTCAAGAGAAACCTTGATGAGTGGATGGGAAATAGAAAATTCACCCCGAGGATCACTCCAGTGGCTCTACTCGACAGAGGCTCTGGGAACTAAGGTCAGGTGGCATGATGTCAGGGTAATCCTATGGGCTAGGTTTGTAAAGGCTCCAGGGCCATTAGCCTAGTACACACCTATGAACCTATATCACCGCTTAGCAATCTATGGGAAACTGAGTAGAGAGAAAGGGCTTTAAGGTACTGTTTGTTTCACCTTATATTCTTTTTGTAAGGAACCTCTGAGTTCACTCTAGCTGCTGCACATGCCTGGTTAGGTATATTTTCAAGGGAACACTATACTCTATGACTGGTCTAAGGGTAGAGTTTAGTGGAATAATGAGCTGTTTGGACCTGAATGCCATGCCTTTCCTTATAAGTTGTGCAACATAAAAGGATTTCCTCACTACTGTGGCCACATGGTGGTCAAAGGTAAGGCTATTGTCTATGTGCGTACCTAGATCCCTGGTTTGAGTTGACTCTTAGAGACAAATTATCAACATGGTAATTAGCCAGGATGGTTGGCTTCCTAAAGGGTACAGTTATGCATTTCTAAGTACTGAGTTTAAGGCCATAGTTCTGACACCATTTGTTAGTCAGAGATAGTTGTTCTTGAGGAATGCTAGTGTCTGCAAGGGAGTCAGTGATAACCCTCACCTTGCAAACATCTACAATCTTAGTCAGCCATATACCTTCAGCATTTGCTTCCCTCTCAGAGAAATAGATGCCAAAAAGGAGTGGTCCCAGTACTGAGCCCTGGGGCTTCCACTAGTGACTGGCATCTTGGTGGAGGTGGCCTCACCTATTTTGACCTCCTGGGTTCTATGAGTGAAACACAGCGGGTTATAAAACGGGTTATAACTAAATCAGTGAGCTCACCTATAATGCCGGAATGAGGTATTGTATCAAAAGAAGCTGTGTGCAGTCTTGCCTTCATCCAGTTCTATGGTGACCTTCTTAAAAAAGTCCACCAGACAATAGGCATGACCTGGCTTTAACAAAGCTGAACTGTGATGGGTCTAGTGTTTGCAGGTCATCTTTGTCTTCGTTTATCATATCCATGATGATTCTTTCCATGGAATTACACATGAGGCTAGCCAGACTTATGGGCCTCCTTTGTACAGAGGAATGACTGTAGCCATCTTCACTTTCTTAGGCACAAAGCCTAACTATAGGCTCCAGCTGAAAAGTGATTCTGGTGGACCAGAGATGTCATGTTTAATGCTATTCATTAAGCATCCTGGGATGTTATTGGGGTCCATCGATGCAGTGATTTTGTCCTTACAAAGTGCATTGATGACCTGTTCCCTAGTAATAGTTGGGAGAGATTGTGGTATGTGGTATTTCCTTTGAACTATCGGGGGTAGTGGGGGGAGAAATTTGCGCTGAACCCATCAGCCAAAAGATTGGCAATGGCCTCCGGTTCATTGTGGGTGATACCATTTACAATAAGGTCTGCTCATTGTTGCGTATTTCCACTGAGGTTACAGGCACAGCTGTTGAAAGTTTTGTCATTGTCCTTTGCCTGAGAAGCAATTTTTTCTTCAAATTTAGCATCTGAACTATCAATTAATCCTCTTAACTATTTCCATTGACTGTACCATAGTCACAACTTTTTCTAATATTACTTCCTGTTTTTTAAAGCAACATGTTTTGCAAAGCTTCACAGTATGTTTTATAGATACATTCTCTCTTAATGCATCACTCACCAAATTGACAATGTAAAGCTAATCTGCACAATGCAACCATATGAAATACTTTGATTAAATCTATAAATAAACTAATTAATCCTGTTTCTTTTGTCAAACCTGAATATTTCTTTCATTATTACATGCTTTTGTGCATATGTTCTTCTTTCGGCTTTTCCCGGTTAGGGGTCGCCATAGCAGAACTCCAGTCTGCTAATTATTGGCAGTAGATTTTTATGGTGCCGAGGTGCCAGCTCAACGCCCAACCTTCAACGAAGGCATGCCCATTCACACATGTCTTTCGAAGGCCACTCGACCGTGGGGAGGATATGCAGACTCCAAACAGAAGGCTCTCCAGCCGAGAATCGAAAGGGAGAACCTCTTGCTGTGAGGTAACAACGCTTATAATTTGACATATTAGATAAGGTTGAAATACATTTTTTTCATATAATTTACACAATGGAACCAATTTGTGCAGCAGTCTGGAAGTCTTTGTGCACAGTAGATTTAGCAAACCTGGCACTTTTTTATCATCTGAAATTGACCTCACTGATTGTACAGAATAGTTCTGTTCTTTCAACACAGATATGCAATTTCTCCTCCTCTTTAAGGTCAGGCTTATTCTGGTGCCCCACATATATTCATCTGTTTTAGAATTATTTACACCTTTACCTTCTTAACTTTCATTGCCAGTCTCAGATTGCAGCACAGCACACAACTGGAATGTTCTGGAATGTTGGCACCAAAACAGAGTGCACATAACTTACTTCCTTCTTAAAATGATTTCAGCCACTTTATATTCCATTTACTGTTTGAAATATGAAAAATTTTAAGCACTTCACTTCTAGTAATAGTAATAGTAATATATATATATATATATATATATATATATATATATATATATATATATATATATATATATTTATTTATTTATTTATTTATATATACAGGTCTACTTCACCAAAATCCTGTTTCACTGGCATTCATTTCATTGAGATCAAATTACCTAAAGTTCATAACACTGAAAACGTCATTTCACTGAAAGCTTACAAAGCTACATTTCACAAGACAGATTAAATGGCAAACCAAAGACAAACAAACTCACAAAAGTAAAGCCTACATCCTTCCAAAATTTAAAAACTACTTATTTATCCTCTTAACAGAAACCAGACAATATAAAACCAAACTAAGTGGGGGGCTGTGCCCCCACACCTCCCCTAACTATATATACCAACTCCAGGTCACAATACAGTGGGGATGAGGGCATATACCTTTTACTTGCCTCACACTACTCTACACACTGCACTCAAGTCTATAGCTTACAATTCAGTGAAATGAGATTCAGTGAAATGACTTTTCAGTAATTTGAACTTTAGGTGATTTGGTCTCAGTGAAATGAATGTCAGTGAAATGGGATTTCGGTGAAGTGTAGTAGACCTGTATATATATATATATATATATATATATATATATATATATATATATATATATATATATATATATATATATTAATGGCAATGTATTTTCAATACATACATTTCCATGTTTAATGTATTTGTCATTTCAATTTGCAAAACTTTTTGTAAATATCATATGCTTATATTCAGTCTGAAAAATGTCAGTGGTTATTTCATCTTGTTTATGGTTTGTACTTACAAAAATCAACATTACACAAACATCACTAATTACTTATTGTAATAGGATTTGTTCTGTCCCAAAAGTTGAATAATTTTCTCCTTTTTGCCATGTATCTACCAGTGGCAACTCCAGGTTTCTGTTCTTGCCAGGGTACAATATGGGATCAGTAGCTTGCTGGTGGGGCATGTATACAGCAAAAAAAAAAAAAGAAAACTATATGTAAACGATACAGACATAAAAGTGTAGCTTTCATCGTAGGAATGCAATCTTGTAACCAAATGAAATGTTAAAGTAACTTTCACAGAATAATATGTTGTAAACCTGAGATGCTACAAGATGTACTTAAATTAAAACAAAATTTAAGAAAAATCAAAAACTATTTATTAACTGAATAAGTCGACTGGACAAAGTATCCCTTTTCAGGTACGACCAAGAAGCACTGTGTGGATAAATGACTAGCTTAGAATCACACAGTAGGCACATGGAGATAGAAAGAGTCAAACCCTGTACCTTGATTATAAGAAGCAGCTCATTAAGAGCCTAGAGCCTTAGCCCTCTGTGTTAACAGCTAGAATGATTCTAGTTATAGTGGGTTAGAGATATCTTACTTCACTGTCCAGTAAATCCTTCAGAATGTTACACTTGCCTTTTCTTGACCTAAATCAAGGCACATAGATAACCTTTCATCCTTATTTCCTAAGACTCTTCTACCCCTTCATAACCAGGCCATTGATACTGCTAATAAATCCTTTTTTACCACCTACTACTACATCATCACCATCATCATGAACTCGCTTTTTTCTCATTTTCTACATGCAGTTGGGGTGTCGCATTAACTGTTGCCACATCTCTTAATTCATTGCCGCTCTCCTTCCTTCTTTTACAGTCATGCCTAACTGCCGGCAGGTCTTCTCACACACAAACACACACACCATCCATCTCTTTGCTGGATGATCTCATTTCCTCTTGCTTTCTTCCTGTCTATCCTAAATCATCTTCACCAGAATGTATTTTGCTTTCCTGCACACGTACCCAACCACTACAATACGTTTTCCTTGACCTTCTCTGTAATTGGAGCTACTTCTACTTCTGTTCTGATATCCTCATTTCTTCGTCTGTCCCACAGTGTGCATCCTAACCCACCATTCATCTCAAGCTCTTCATCTCCATCTTCTATAGCTTTTTCAATTGCTGTGCCCTCATTGCTCATATACCATACACTAATTTTGTTTGTACCACTGTTTTATACACCTAGCCTTTCAGCTTATTTGGCATTCTTCTGTCACACACTACCTCTGACACTCTGTGTCAGTTAACTGTAGCCCCTTTGATTCTAGCTTTGAATTCCTCAAATTTCCTTTCTCCTCAACCACCCCTGCTGGATACTTGAAGCTGTTAACTCTTTACACTGTTTGGCCTTCTGTCTCAGTTTTCAGCTTCTTCTCATTTCCCCTGCTTGCTGCCATTATAGCTATCTTATCTGTACTTGGTTTCATCCCATGTGCCTTCACTTTTGCATTGCCTCTCCCTATAATTTATTGAAGCTCTTGTTCAGAGTCTGACTGTAATGCCACATTGTTTGCATACAGCAGCTTTGTTGCTCTTCCACCTTTGACCTGGTTACTAATGTCATTCATCTCCAGTATGAATGGCAGTGGGCTCAGAGCTGAACCCTGATGCATACCCTCTCCCACAGGGAGCCTCTCTTTATGGCTGAACACTGTATGTACTTGTGTCACTGGATCGTTATACATGGCCTGCACTAATTCTACCACTGTTTCTGTGACTTCGAGTTGACTGAGCCAGCTTTCTTAGGGACTTGCCATATGCTTTCTACAAATCTTCCTTTGCTACCACCTACAAACAAAGGTAAACTAACTAGAACAGGTTTTATTTACCCAAAAGGCCTTCAAATCACTTAAATTTCATAACTCAGCTGCATTTATTTCGTATCCTCATGACAGCTTGTCACAACACCAAAAAAGAGAACACGAAAACCAAGAACTTCAAAGTGCTCACAACGACAGAAGGCACGAACCACAAAATGCTTGTAGAAAATTTTAATAGACTACAAAAAATATTCCAAAATGTCAGTGTATCAAGCGCTTTCGCTCGGTCATTACCGAGCTTTATCAAGATAAAAACTACTAACATTATTCTCCTTAAATAGAAGAAATAGTAAGTCATATGACTTGTTGATCGAATTATGTTAAATCAATTAATCAATCTATATAAAATCTCTATCTAATATCTAAATAAAAACTAAAACTAAAACAAAAACTATAACAAAAACTGTCACTTTCCAAAATCTAGCTTCAACTTGAGTTATTCAATGCAATATATAATTTGTGACATGCCTACAAAAAATGTTAAAAATATAACTTAAACCAGAAAACTCATCATTCCCTCATTACACCAATGTTTTATAGTTTAACATTGTGTAATAAAGATGTTTATATACTTGAACAATCATTCAAATAGATATTCATATAAAAAATATAAAAATAATTTGTTTAGCAGTTTGAAGTGTGAAAAACTTAATAAATACTTATAAAGTTAATTTAAATCTATGAATAAAAAGTTTCTGAACTAGTTGAAGCTAGATTTTGGAAAGTGACAGTTTTTGTTATAGTTTTTGTTAGTAAGTCATATGACTTACTATTTCTTCTATTTAAGGAGAATAATGTTAGTAGTTTTTATCTTGATAAAGCTCGGTAATGACCAAGCGAAAGCGCTTGATACACTGACATTTTGGAATATTTTTTGTGGTCTATTTCTACAAGCATTTTGTGGTTCCTGCCCTCCTTCGTTGACAGCTTGTCACAAGACAGAAATTATCTTAACAGAACCTTTACATATTCAACAGTCAAAAGGCAACCTCCACCCTTTACAGTCAAAATTCATAAGGCAAGTTCTGCAGCAGTACACTGCCAAAAGTTCCCGAAGGCTAGAGCCTTGGACTTGAAATGTTTTCATACACTTTATTAACTTCTTGTCTCTAATGCAAAACAATTATGTTATGTTCATATTATGTGGTCTTATTTAGAAATGCTTTCCTCACTCTCCTTATATATTTTTAAGCAGAACATGTTTAATAAGATTTGCACATTTTTATCTCTTAATATTCTACAAGTTACACCAGAAAAATAAATTAGGAAGCTCGGGGATCTAAAATGGAAGTTTTCCACAGCAGCATAACATTAAGATAAGATATACATTTGGCTGTTAATCCAGGCTGAGATGCTAAACTGCATCCACAATTTATAGCTGCCTAAAATAACTAGGTTGAGGGGGTTCAGGATTCCTGTTTGACAGATGCATACTGGAAGTTATACCACAGTCAGGAAACATATGCATTTCATTCTCAATGCATTTGTGCCTTGATCTAGCTTTATGTTATTTACTTACTTACTTAGTACCTGTTAACCTTACATGTAGACCAGTCCAAACTGATCCTTCTTAAGCTGTGACTTGAGCCACAAAACAAATGGAGCTACAGAGAACCAGGTAAGACAATCAATATAATGTGCACATGAAACCTTGTTATATAAAGTAAAAGTAATATGCAGAACACACAAAGAACATAACAAGAGACAGATTATTTAAGGATTTTTTTTCATTTAGTGCACTGTAGTTCAAAGGGAGTGCTGCTAAATCCCTAATACTGAAGTCAAAGTCAAAGTAAACGTTATTGTCATACAGATCAACACAGAGGAAAAAGTATGTATCACTGGATGAAATTTCGATACTCAGGCTTTTACCATAAGAATGACAGTTTACAGAAGGAAGATAGATTTAATTAATAAACATTTAAATAGTAAAAATAAAAAAACAAAATAAGATACTAAAGATAAATAAAGTAAAAAACGTTGAAGCTTTTTTTTTATAGCAGAAACAAAACAAATGCAACAACAGGAACGGACTCAGTAGAAATATAAGGATATATAAAAAACAGTACTATAAAGAAATAAAAGAAAAACATATGTAAAAACTTACCTACCACCAGTATATGCCGTAAACTTAGAGTTTACAGTTTTCATAGTGCAGATAGAGATGTATAATGTGAGCTATGCAGAGAGTTATGTAAATAACAATTACATATTGCACATAAATAATGTTTTACCCATTTAGCAGGTTAGGCTGTGGGTTTGTTGTTCAGTAGTCTGATAGCATGTGGGAAGAAGCTGTTATGAAATCTGGATATTGTGCATCTAATGCTTCCATAGAACTTCCTTGTTGTCAGGAGTTTGAACAGTCCATGAGCTGGATGCTGTATATCTCTCAACAGTTTTCTGACTGTACCATAGCATCTGTTTAAATATATGTCCTGTAGGGATTGACAATTAGAGCCAGTGATTTTTATGGGTTGTCTAATGATCTTATCCAGTGCCTTCCAATCAACTTGTGAGCAATTTCCATACCAGACAACAATGTTTGACAGTACACTCTCAAATGTGGCTCTGTAGAAGATGAGTAAGACCTATTGGGAGAAGTTAGCTCTATGAAGTCTCCTAAGGAAGTGGAGACATTGTTGGGCTCCTTTGATAAGGTAAGAAGTGTTTGTGGCCCAACTTAGGTCTTGCGAGATACGTATCCCTAGGAATTTGGTGCTATTTACTCTCTCCACTGCTGTACCATTGATGATGATAGGGGTATGTGGCTTATTCTCCTTCCTAAAATCAATGATGATTTCCTTGGTCTTCCAACATTTAGTGCTAAGTTGTTGTCAGTGCACCAATGAACAAGTTCTTTTACCTCCTCCCTGTAGGCCCCCTCATCTTCCTTATTGTAAGGCTGATTACTGTGGGGTCATCTGCAAATTTGATGATTCTGTTTGACTAATGTGTAGCTGTGCAGTCATGTGTTAGAACTGTGAAAAGAAGTGGACTGAGTACACAACCTTGTGGGATCCTGGTGTTTAGGGTGATGCTTTTATGCTCAAACTATTTGTTCTAAATAACTAAACTAAAAGACTGACTGCAGAAAGACCAAATTCAAAAGGTCAAATGTTGAAAATCTGGCAGCATGTATGTACAAAACATAATGAAACAGTAGGTGCCAGCAACACCAGTCTAACACATCGCAACAATATAAAACTTAACAACATGAGGTAGTAACTTCCATCCGTTTCCCCACCTGTGGTCAGGTGTAGCCTTGCAAAGGTTTAAGCTTGTTAGGTATACTTCCCTGAACTGCAACTACTCAATCACTATTTTCAATTGGGAATCACTGCCAATGTGACTTATAGTAGTGCACCAACACTGATTCATTTTTTTGGAATTTTCAGTCTTTGAGGTTGTGCAATTGGATTCTTGTCACTTCATTACTAAATGTGACTGGCCAGGCACATACAAAAAGGGGCATTGTACTCAATGATGGAATAATGAGGGCTGAATACAGACGAGGAATTATGACATCTTTGGGCCTAGATGTCATGCCCTTCCTTAATGAGGGCTGAATACAGAGGAGGAATTATGACATCTTTGGGCCTAGATGTCATGCCCTTCCTTATAAGATGAACAACACAGAATGATTTCCTTACTACCTTAGATACATGTGAGGCAAAAGCCAGGTTACTATCCAGATATTCCCCCAAATCCCAGACTACTGGCTCCACTCTTAGAGGTGTGTTATCAAAGAGGTAGTTTTGTAGGATGGCTGACTTCCCAAAGGGTACTATAACGCATTTCTTGTAACTGAGTTTTAAGCCGTGGATTTGGAACCATTATTTGTCTGTGTTAGTTTTTTTTTTTTTCAGGATTGCCAAATGGTTATTTACCTCGGGTCAGAATGTCAGTGTTCCGGATGTCGGTCTTCTGGTTTGTCGTTGTATTCGTCTTGGTGAAGTGAATGTTGGTGATGTGTTTTTTTGTGCAAGTGAAGTAGATCCCATTAATTATATCCATGATAATTATTTCCATAGCTTTGCATATTAGATGAGTCAGACCTATGAGTTTGTAGTTCCCAGGGTCAGTTGATGGACCAACCTTGTGCAGAAGTATGACCATTGTAGTTCTTCATTCTTATGGTGCAAAGCCTGTCTGGAGGCAATAACTAAACAGTGACTCCAGTGGTCCAGATATGTCATATTTTAGGGTATTTTGGAGGCATTCTGGGATATTATTAGGGTCCATTGAGGCTGTGTTCCTGGCCATACAGAGAGAATCTAGGACCTGTTCTCTGCTGATAGTTAGAGGTATTATGTTTGATGGTAATTTCTGTGGTAGCTAGCGAGGGGAGTGGAACTGGAGCTGAATTTATCAGAAGCAGATTTTCTTTATCTTCAGTCTCTTTCTAGGTGGCTCCATTTACAATCAGTTCTGCATACTGCTATGTGCTGCCTTTGATGTTTTGAACATTGCTAAAGAAAGTCTTTTGGTCATCCTTTGCCTGGGAGGATATCTTTACTTCAAAATCCACTTCAGTGGACTTAATTTGCCCTCCTAATTGTTTGTTTAGACTAATGACTGTGATTTATCCTGCTGGGTGTGGCACTTCCTAATCTTGGCTTTGACTTTTTTTTCCTTTTGCTGTACAAACTGTTTATGTCTGGATTCTACCAAAGTGCTTTGTTTATAGAGTTTGTTCTTGGCTTCCTTCTGGTAGGCAGAGCTGTCTCACTCTGCATTTATCAACATGATTAAACAGGGTTTTTGGAGCATTTCTGCATAGGCACCTGTATTCTGTGTTCTCGGGGTGTGGGAGGGCTTGAACTTTTGACAGGTTATCACTTAGTAATACGAAGCTTACCTTAGAATAGTTCATAAATGTTACTGGGTTAGCTGGGGTCATGGAACTGATTTTTTTTTTTTTACAAAGGAGATGGCTTTATGGTCAGAACTTTCACTCATTATAAGAAATACATTCCCACCATACCACAACAAACCACTTTATTTGGAGACATACTCAAGGGCTGTTTTCCATGTGGCCATTGTTCTGCTTGCAAATATGTATTAAAAATGAGTGAGTTTTCAAGTAAGAACACTTCGCAAGCTTTCAACATCAGGATATTCGGAAAATGTAGTTCAGATTGGGTGGTATATTTAGCTACGTGCACTTGTTCTGCTTTTTATATTGGACAGACATCCAGGCCAGTTACATTCAGAATAGGTGAGCACATGAGTGCTATCAGGAATAGACGTATAACAAATGCATTGTTCAAACATACTATTGAACACCCATCTGCTACATTTAAATTTGTCATTATAGATAGGATAATTTTACATAGAAATTTCAAAGCAGGATGGCACCAGAAGCTCAATGATATGGAAAACAAGTGGATTACTAAACTGGGGGGTCTATTCAGACCAGGATTAAATATACTAGAACAGCAATGATGAGGTAATTAACAATACAAACATGTATTATATTTTTTCATTGGACATATTGTATTTTTTAAGATATGCAGACATTTTACATTATAGCTTATATTCATATGCATAATATGTTCTTTATATTTATTATATGCATATATATTTTGACAACAATATTCTGATGAGCAGGAGATATATATGATGATTACTTTATTTATTAATCTATGTATCTCCCACATAAGTATAATTATAAATATACATGTTGTATGGTTTTCCACGTAACAATTTTTTCCATTTGGAAGTGCAAATGTACTATTTGATGGTCTATATGCATGTCCCTTTAAGAGCTGGGATATAAAATGTGCTTAACTTGGCGGAGACTTTTTTACTTTTTACTTTCTTCAGCATTGACAAAGGCTTGTGTAAGCCGAAACCGGTTTGCTTCTAGTAATGGTTATTACCATTAATTTGGATTGATGGATTGATGGTTTGCTATTAAAATTGTGTTTAAGCAATCCTTTTCGTGCTGGTCCACTTTGTTTACAGATTTGGCTGTTTTTTGGGACCGTGCACGTTGTCCTGCGTGCGTGTACCTTGGATTGAACAGAACTTAGAGAGGACACTATACTAGGGGTGTACAGCATTCTCCCATCATTGAGAGTACAAGGGCCAATCCTTTTGCTCACCTAGTGGGCATATGAACTATCTAGTCCAACGTGTTTGTGTTTACTAAGTCCAGAAATCTCTGGGCCTATACACCCAGGGTCATGTAAGTATCCCAATTTATAGTAGGGCAGTTAAAGTCACCCATTAATACTGTATTTGGTTGAATGGTGAATGCCTTCTGTAAGTCTAAGTACAAGCTATGGGTTCCTTGGATCATAGAGGGTGAACTATAGTTTGCAAGGAATATGCTATGGGACTTTGCCTACAGAAATTTGGGCATGCAAAAACTCAAGTGCATCATCCTGTTTGACTAGTGTCGAAGTGAGTTTGTTGTTTATATAGATTGAGACTGCTCAGCTTTTAGTCTCGGTGCAGTAGCTGGTCTAAATGTGTGGAAGGCACTGAAGCACAGCTGAGGTGCTGTCTGCAGCTTCAAACCATGTTTCAGTAACTGAACAGATGTCCACATTCTTCAGGGCAAGGAGAGCTGGAGGAGGTGCAGTTTTTTGTTTAGGCTCCTGCATTGAGTACTAACATGTTTTGAATCTCATACGTTGGTTTTGCAATTTCGGAAGGTTTGTCAATTTGCCATTGCTTAAAAAGGGAACAAAGTGGAGAATAATGTTTTAGCAAATATTTGAAAACCTAGAGGAGTAAGATGCAGAACACACTTGGAAAATCAATGTGATCTGTTGACCATATCTACCCATGCTGACAAATATTATACCCCCTTGGAATGACACCAGAAACTAAGTCATTATTAAAGTCAGTCATCTTCTACTCCACAGCTTTAGCTGCTTGAAAGCATGGAAGTAAACCAATGGTACATTACTAATGAAAAAATGTGTGTGTGTGTGTGTGTGTGTGTGTGTGTGTGTGTGTACACACACACACACACACACACACACACACACACACACACACACACACACACAAACTTTTTTATTTCAACTGAAATATATAGGATTTTTACATCTGACAGAAAAAAAACTTTGTATAAATATTCCAGACATTAGTTTTTCTTGACTGTTTGTACACATCTCAAAGAGCCCCCAAGCTGAAAGCAAACAGTGACAGATCATAAAAACAAAAGCCCTCTAAAAAGCTGGATTTACAGATGTATATATAGAAAACATATACTGATTCTGTTAAGGCAGCTCACAATAAAAGTTTCAGAGAATACAAATAAGATATGTGGGTACAAAACACATACAAATTGTCCCAGTGGAAGGTATTCCTTCTGTGATGGTACACTACATTTGAATGTGAAGGAATCGGATAAATAAAATAGCCATGTAACTTGCTGCTGTTCTCCCAAGTGATCCTGTAACTGCCATTCACTTTTGTACATCAACTGATGCTAAAAATGGTATCCACATTTTGAGAATAATGTAAATTCATGTGCTGTTACAAAACACCCAACATCCATTACCATAAAATAAAAAAAAAAAACTAAAATAAATGCAAGTATATTGTGCTGTGGGAAGTGTGTATTGTTACCACTACACCTAGACCTCTCTAGTTTTCTGCCAGAGAAATGGAAAGAACATAAAATCACAGTAATGAACTTCAACTTGGGGTTTTCAGACACCAAGCTCTATTCCAACTGCCATCAAGCCACAGTAATCATCTGCATCATTCTGCCGTTGTTTTCTCTTTTCATTTCCAATACAGAACACCATATCCCGCACGGTGTGGAACAAATGGACAACTTTAACTAAGACATTCAGAGCATGGTTAGTAACAGTTTGTTAGTACTTATTAAACGTTGTTTTAATGAGGTGATATGATTCAGTATCATTTACCATGGCCATGTTTTGTAAAAAGCACAACACTGAAAGTGTGACAGACCTCTTCAGTGTGGAACATGGAATGTTATACACTCGGAATGAGGAACTTTTCTCATAATGAAGTACAGTGGAAAGCTATGTTTACTCTCAAACTGAAAGCCACTTCTGGTGATCAACTACAATCTCCAAAAGCAGTTAAAAAATAGCCGCAAAAATAAATGTTGCTGTGGCGAGCTGAAGGGGTGCTAACACCCAGAACCATGCCTCTCAACTTTCTATGATTTTGACTCATATGATTTGTCTTATTCTGATTTTCTAGCAAATCACTGTGGCGCCACAATGGACCCCAGGAACTATCACCCTATTAGCCTGACTAGCCTGGTCTGCAAGGCTATGGAGCGCATCATCATGGAACTCATTAACAGAGACATTGGGAGCCACCAAACTTTGGACCCCATCCAGTTTGGCTTTGTTAAGGGCAGATCATGCCTCCTAAACCTGGTGGACTTCTTTGAGACAGTTACTAAGTCATTAGATGAGGGTAAGGAGGTCCACACAGTCTACCTAGACCTCACAAAAGCCTTTCGACACCATTCCCCATTCTTGAATTATAGACAAACTCACCAACCTGAACATTAACACCTATGTCACAAGATGGGTTGCAAATTGGCTCACCGACAGAACCCACACGGTGAGAGCTGCAGACTCTAGGTCCGACTCTAAACCAGTTACAAGTGGCGTCCCCCAGGGTCAGTCCTAGGACCCCTCCTGTTCGGTATATAATTCTCAGAGGTACAGGCAAGCACAGGAGGACTTTGGCTGACCAAGTTTGCAGATGACTGCAAACTGGGGGCCATAATTGATTCCCTGGCTGATACAGACACCCTCCAAAAGGGTCTCACTGAGATGGATACCTGGTGTCAAAATCATGGCCTCAAGCTGAATGCCAAAAAGTGCATAGTTATCCCCTTTGGAAAAAACAAAGTATCCGTGAACTACCACATAGGTGGTAGTCTCCTAAATACAGAAAATGTAATAAGGGATCTGGGGACCCAAGTAGATAGCAATCTCTCCTTTGATAATCATATTGCCAGGGTGGTTACAAAGTCCTTCTATGTGGCCCACCTAATCTCAAAAGGGTTCTCATCCAGAACAAAGGAGGTTATTGTGCCTCTCTACTCATCACTTATTAGACCCATTATAGAATACAATGCTCAATTTGGGATGTACCTTACAAGACACCTGCAACAGCTGGTAAGACCACAAAAGTACCTCACCAAGAGGATTACTGGCCTCAAACAGATGACCTATGCAGCCCGACTAAAGAAACTCCAGCTGTACTCGGTTGCATACCGCTTACTCAGAGGTGATCTCTGCTTGACATACAAGGCCATGTCCAACCCAGAATTGATGGATATGCTCCACCTAAAAAAAAAAACAAATCCCTGAGAGCCACATGCTCTAGGGGTATAAACCTTAACACAACGATAACTAGGAAGTGCTGGAGGGATAGATTCCTGACCCAGAGACTCCCCATGCTTTGGAACAGGATTCCAATATACATCAGGCAGAGCCCCTCACTAGCACTCTTCAAGAGAAACCTTGATGGGTGGATGGGAAACAGAAAATTTACCCTGGGGAACACTGCAGTGGCTCTGCTGGCCAGAGGCACAGGGAACTAATGGCTCTGCTGGTCAGAGGCACAGACAGCTAATCTAAGGGGGTGGTTGAAGCCAACACACTCTGGCTAGGCTTATAAATGTCCTTGGGCAGATAGCCTAGTATTTATCTATGAATCTATTACATTACAGGCAAGTCAGTAATGCCAGGCATTACTGACTTGCCTGTAAGTCAGTAATGCCAGGCATTCAGCTGTCACACTTCTTTATTGCTCAGAAAAGGCATGCTAATGAAAAATCTGTTGTTCAATTAACATTTTAACTGAATTAGATCAATATGTAAAAAATCATTCCTGATTTTTGGCTATGTCCAGGGAACCATACATTTCGACTGTCTCTGACGATGCAGAACATGTCTGATTTTGTCTTATCCCTGATTTTCTAGTAAATCACTGTGGATTACAGACAAGTCAATAATGCCAGACATTAGAGTTTCACGTTTTATTGTTCGGGAAAGCATGCTAATGCAAAACATGCTGTTCTATTATTTTTTTAAGTATATTAAAGTAATATTTAAATATTGTCTCTGACTTTGTCCACCCCCATGATTATGGGATATGTCCAGAACGGAACAAAGAAGTTGAGAGGTATACTGGGAACGATGCCTCTAAACTATTCCTGATTTTGTAGAAGGTCTCTAATTTTACCCCATATTTTTTGTTCTGCCCATTATTTTCTGGTACATTATTACAGACATGTCAGTAATGGAAGACAGAGTATCATTCTTTTTTTTGTCCAGAAAATGCATACCAATGCAAAATCTGATGTTTTATTAAACTAGTGAATTATAGTAATATTTTAAAATTATCCATTATTTTGTCCCTCCCTGCATTATGTGTTTGGTTGAGCAAAGTTGAGAGGTATACACGGCCCCCCATATTAATCTCTGTAAAAGTAAAGTGTATCCTGCTGTGGGCAGTAACTGAGTAACTGTCCACATTTTCATCTAGCTTTCTGCCACAATTTAAAATTTAAAAAGGTTGGACCTGCAAACAGTAGTGGTGCTACAGAGGGCCCATGGAGCATGTGCCCCCCCCCCCCCTGAAGTCCTCATTCTTGGACCCCCCCACACAAAAAAAAACACAAATTACCTGTCCAGGGCACAATTTGCTGATGTAAAATAAAATATACATTTTAAAACAAATATTTTAATTTTTATTTAATTTCCCTTTAAGGGAACTGGAAAAGCATACGTCCTAAACAGACATCCCAGACACTCCTGTATGCTTCCCACCCCTGCTTACATAATCTTGTTTGGTGCTATAAAGACAATGTCTCGGGCTATATCATTGGTGCCCACACTGAGCAATTTAGGTTTCAAAAATGCTATATCCCTCAACTTGCTGGGAGTGTATTTGTTGTGCTGGACATAGAAAAATGAGTCTCTCATGTAAGTATGGTTACTTACTAGTGTGCTTCTTGTTCATACTTGGACAAACTGCTGAAGGAGTTGTTGGAGAAAAGTGTCATTTTGGTGTTTGTGCAAACTTGAACAGGCTGCTGAAAAGGTCATGAGGGAACATTTGACATTTTGGTTCTTGTGCAAACTTGGACAGACTACTGAAGGAGTCATTGGGGACAGATTTCATTTTGGTGCTTGTGCAAACTTGGACAGACTGCTAAAAGGGTCATGAGGGTAAATAATTCTTTTTCATTCTTGTGCAAACTCAGACAGACTGCTGAAGGGGTCGTTGTGAGAAATGTTTCATTTTGGTGCTTGTGCAAACTTGGACAGACTGCATAAATAATAATGACATGCATTTGAGTTTCAGACTTTATATCCTTCAGAAAATGCATGCTAACAAAAATCCTGTTGTTCTAACAATAAGTTTATAAGAGCAATATTTAAAATATATCCTTATTTTTGGGGCCTTAGTCCCCCCATTATTTTAGGCTTTGTCCAGATTTCTTGCACTAAGAGGCTGAGAGGTATGAATAAATGCATTAGTTTACAAGTCCAGGATACACTATATGTTTTATTTATGTGACAAGGGAACACTCTGAATATTAAGAACTGCCCTGTATGATAAGGATTACCTAACTTCTAATATGAAGATTTAAAATTAATACCTGAGCATAGTTCCATAAGTATGTAAGTATACTCTGCACACATTTGTGTGTGTGTGTGTGTGTGTGTGTGTGTGTGTGTGTGTGTGTGTGTGTGTGTGTGTGTGTGTGTGTGTGTGTGTGTGTGTGTAAGACTTGAGTACTTTTCTGGGGAGAGTTAATGCAAGTTTAAATGCACCAGGATATCATTTGCAAATGAAACACTATCTTGCCATATTAGTAAAAGTTTTGTGACAGCAGCTATTTATATTGATTATAAAAGAAACATAGGCTAATGAGGTGTATACTCACTCATTTAACATTGGGTCCTCTTTATTTTAACTTTAAGATCAGAAGTCATACACAAAGTGGAACACAAGAGACATGAAGATGGACTTTGTATTTTACCTAGCTCAAACCCAACCAAAAAGTCACTAAACAAAAGGAATAATCTGAAAATGTTTACAGTACCTTCCTTAAATTTCACTTATTTTTATAAGGAGCTATGCTTGAGCTTTCCACAAGCTTCTGGACAGAGCGTTGTTTTTCTAATTGCAGATGTCAGCTGTTTGGATTAAAGACGAGCAGAAGAAGCAGCCCCACCACTGTTCTGAACAGATTATTTAAAGTGTTTTTTTAAAGATAAATTTGATGATGTTTATATTATAAATAACATTTTGTGTAATTTGACACTGATGAAACTTCATTTAAATTAATATCTTTTGTGATGATCTTCTGTAATTTACAACATAATCTTGCATTAGGACATTTATTGGATTTTAATTTTACTTTTATTGATCTTTTACAAAGTGCGCTAGTATGACATGTTCTTTTTTATTTTTTGTTTAAATTTTAAACAGATATCACCTACCAGTCTTTTAGACACCTGAGAATGACATCAGCTTTCTTGGGACATTGTCATAGGTTTCCTCCAAGTCTAGAAATACTTGGACTCTTTCCTCATCTCAACTTCTCAAGCATCTTCTTCACTATCTGCAAACATTGGGTTGGTTGTGCTGCCTACATGCCTGCAGGGTTGCCACCTTTTCAAATGTCCAAAGTGGGACATTTTTGGTACAAATGTCAGATTTTTCAGGCTGAAACATCCCCACGGCCAGTACGAAGGACACAACTTCACTTTTTTGCCTAAATAATAGTTTATTCTTGTAGCATTTTAGTTGCTTATTCTGTTTCTTATAACATGTACGTGTTTCAGATATACAATAACTGTTTTATACAACTATTACATAAAATATAGGAAATAATTTTGTCCTAAAATCTCAGGACATTTGCCATTTTTACAAATTCTTTGCAGGACACAGCTGCCCAAAGGGGGACTGTCCCTCGCAAAGTGAGACAGGTGGTAACCCTACATGCCTGCATCCTGAACTGAATCTGAACTGATCATCTCTCATCTTACTTTCTACTTCACTGCAGATTTATATATCAGTCACCTTCTCCCAACACTTTCATGTACTATGACAGAAGTTTAATGCCTCTATAATGCCCATTGATATGACTGCCCCCCCTGTTCTTGTACACACTGGCAATAGAATGCTTGTTCTTCAGTCATCTGTGATACTTTTTTTCTCTCTGTACTGCCGTGAATACCCTCCGGAGTTTGGTTGTGTCTTCTGAGAGTGCTGCTTTCCCTGACTTCATTTTCTTTTGTGCTGCTGTTACCTTTTTTAGGGTGACTCTTCTTCATCTATCATCATGGTGGGCTGTATGTGGGACAGTACCACTTCTGTGGGGTTTTCTTAATTCAAAAGCTGCTGGCATCTACCTTTGAAGTCTTGCCGACCGGTGATGACTAGGCTATGTAAAGATCTTAATAAGCCAACAGTATGTGGTATTAAGAATTGTTTTAACCATGTGTTGTGCAGATGCAGAGTCATAATTAGGGTGGATCAAAGGGGGAAGCTGCCCTATTGACAAGGTGTCAGGGAGTTGTATTACACTACTGGCAGGTGCTGCCAGTGCCAGGGATATATACATTGTCTTAGCTGTGCAAGCTCACACTTGTAACAATCACTGTGTGAAAGATGTGTTTTTCTAACTTCATCTCTGAGTAGAGAGGGTTCTTCTAGATAGCTGTATTTTATTTATTTTTTATGTCATATGTCTGGAAGCCCCCCCCCCCCCCCACCTCCAGTCTAGATGTTGTGCCTGTATTGTGCCCCAGCAAGGAAAGGAACCTGGAGCCACCCCTGTTTGCGAGGGAAAGTGTCCACAAAGCTCCACATCTTTGCAATTCCTGGCATTCACTAGTGATATGACTACTTGACTAGAAATGGTTAGCAAACACTGGGACCAGTTGCTAATGGCAACTGAAACCAGGACCTTAGATTGCACAGCTCTCAGTAGTCTCTTGACATATTCATATATGGCTACAATTTGCTGGCTCAGAAAGCACTTCAATCAGTTGACCTTAGTAACAGATCGTGGGTGCTTAGACTGCAGAGTAATACAACATGGGTTGGCTACCCTTGTCCTATTATCATGATCAGAAAAAAAATCTTTGTATTTATGCTTTTTTACTAGGCCACTCACTGGACCAAAGTATTTCTCAGCTGGGGCATGTTCCCTGGTGAGATGCCACTTATGGTAGGCACTAATACACTTCCTTCCTTCCAGTATGTACAAGGACCATATGCATTTAGTTTTCCTGCTGATATGGTATTTGTGGAATCCCCATTGCCACAACTGTGAGCACAGTGTTTCTAGTCACATATTGCACCAATTCATTTTAATTCTTTTCTTCAGGAATTGCAGGTTTCTTGATCAAATTATCCCTTGCAGGCATGAGGTAGCCTCTCATCAATCACCTATTGAGTATTTGACCTGAGTTGCATAGAGCATGCTTTCATAAAATAAGTAGAGCCAGAAGCTCTTGGAACATGTCTTGTTTTACCTGCTACTTGATAACAAAAAAGAAGTCATATGAATGCATGTATGCCACACTTTAGGGGGCATACATAACAGCAACACTGTACAGTAGCGAGACATCTTGCTGAATTAGATGCAAAGACAGTGCTATGTCAAAAGTGTGAAATGTTTTTCTTTTTTCACTGTAATGATACAGCAAGCTCAATTCCTCCAAAAGAGGCTACATGGAAGTTTCTGAAAAATTATAAAACTCATACATGTATATTGGAATATATTATTGCTTTTTGTATGCAAAACTTCAGAGACTGACATTTTTTCATGGAATTGAATGATCCCACCTGTTTTATCAGAGGATTGCAACAGGTAGGGCTTTTGGCATTCTCTTGACTGGCACTGAGAATTTACTATAAAATTTGTCCTTCAGATGAGATGGTGACCCAAGATCCCATCTGCTTGAGTTGGTGGTAGCTTAGGTGATTATAAAACATCCCATGGCACATATAGGGATGTTCCCTGAAACCCTGGCCAAATTTCCCCTAGTAGTATAAATATTACCTCAAGTCTCCCCTTCAGCAAGTCCACTAGCCTAGTGGGACTAACCCAGTCAACAAAGGCTATGTTAATAAAATAAATAAATAAAGTTACATGAAATGCGATGGAATATTCCAAATATATAGCATGCAACTGAATAAATGCAATCTGTGGACTGTGCTTAGTATGATGCTGTTCTTTACCACAGCTCACTGATGGATGGTGACAATGAAGAGTGACGTACAGAAGCTACTCAGTTTCTTTGAATGGTGTACAGGTGAGCATTGTACTCAGTGGTATATTATACACTTTGGTACTCCTGAGGTGGTAGTTGAGGGGTGGGGGCGGAGCGCTATGTAGTATGACAGTACTGCACAGAGCAAGAGGGAGCAGCAACTTACTAAGATATAGCATATTAACTTTAACTACTTTGCAAGACATTTTACACCTTACTAAGGCTTGTTCTGAGCTGCATTGTGCTCTGCTATCATGCCTAGCAGTGATGTTTTACTTATTATACATAACAGTGGAGCTAGGGCTATTACCATATTGTGGTACTCATTATACACGACAGCGGAGCTAGGGTAATTTCCATATTATTGTACTCATTATACATAATAGCGGAGCTAGGGCCATTACCATATTATTGTACTCATTATACCTTACCCACTATATCTTAGTAAGTTGCTGCTCCCTCTTGCTCTGTGCAGTACTGTCATACTACATAGCAAAGCTATGGAAAGGATCATCATGGACCTCATAAATAAAGATATTGGGGACCTACAGACACTGGATCCTACCCAGTTCGGCTTTGTTAAGGGCAGATCCTGCCTCTTAAACCTGGTTGATTTCTTTGAAACAGTCACAAAGGCCATTGACGAGGGGAAGGTGGTCCACACAGCCTACCTGGACCTCGCAAAAGCCTTCGATACAATACCCCACTCGGGCATTATAGATAAGCTCACCAGCTTAAATATAAACCCCTATGTCACTAGATGGATTGCAAACTGGCTCAAGGACAGAACCCACATGGTTAGAATTGCTGGAGCCATGTCAGACTCCAAACCAGTTACAAGTGGTGTCCCACAAGGCTCAGTCCTGGGACCTCTCTTGTTCGGTATATATTTCTCGGAGGTACAGGCCAACATGGAAGGACTGTGGCTGACCAAGTTTGCAGATGACTGCAAACTGGGCGCCATAATCGACTCTCCAGCCGACACAAGCATCCTCCAAAACGGCCTCATAGAAACAGACAACTGGTGCCAGAGCCATGGCCTCAAGCTAAATGCCAAAATGTATAGTCATCCCTTTGGCAAAAACAAAGTGCCCACAAATTACCACATAGGTGGTAATCCATTAAGTACAGAAGAAGTAATTAGGGACCTGGGGACCCAAGTTGATAGCAATCTCTCATTTGACAACCACGTGGCCAAAGTGGTTAGAAAAACATTTTATATAGCCCACCTAATCATGAAGGGATTCACATCTAGATCAGGGGAGGTCATCATGCCTCTTTACTCATCCCTCATCAGGCCCATAATTGAGTACAATGCCCCTTTTGGGATGTCCCTTACCAGACACCTGCAGCAACTGGAAAGACCCCAAAAGTACCTCACCAAGAGGATCAAAGGGCTCAAACAGATGCCATATGCTGCCTGGTTAAAGAAACTCCAGCTCTACTCAGTGGCATACCACCTGTTCAGAGGCGATCTGTGCCTGACCTATAAATCCATGTCCAACCTGGAATTAATGGACATGCTGCACCTCAGAAAATCCAAATCCCATTGAGCTACACGCTCGAGAGACTTGAACCTCAGCACTGAAATAAATAGGACATGCTGGAGGGACAGATTCATAACCCAGAGGCTCCCTTCACTCTGGAATAAAATCCCAGCCCAGGTTAGGCAGAGTCCCTCACTGACTCTCTTCAAGAGGAATCTTGATGAGTGGATGGGAGATCGTAGGTTTACCCCAGGTATCACTTCTGTGTCACTGTTAGACAGAGGCACAGTATACTAACCTCGCAAAAGGGCATAGCAAAATACATTTAAAATGTGTGGCAAAAGCCAAACACATTCTGGCTAGGCTTATAAATGCCCTAGGGCAGATAGCCTAGTATGAACCTATGAACCTATGAACCTATACATGACAGCGGAGCTAGGACCATTACTATATTATAGTACTCATTATGCATGACAGCAGAGCTACGGCCGTTACCATATTATGGTACTCATTATACATGACAGTGGAGCTAGTGCCATTTCCATATTATTGTACTCATTATACATGACAGCAGAGCTATGGCCATTACCATATTATGGTACCCATTATACATGACAGCAGAGCTAGGGCCATTTCCATATTATTGTACTCATTATACATGACAGCAGAGCTATGGCCATTGCCATATTATGGTACCCACTATACATGACAGTGGAGCTAGGGCCATTTCCATATTATGGCACTCATTATACATGACAGCAGAGCTATGGCCATTGCCATATTATGGTACCCATTATACATGACAGTGGAGCTAGGGCCATTTCCATATTATGGTACTCATTATACATGACAGCGGAGCTAGGTCCATTTCCATATTATTGTGCTCATACATGACAGCGGAGCTAGGGCCATTTCCATATTATTGTACTCATTATACATGACAGCAGAGCTATGGCCATTACCATATTATGGTACTCATTATACATGACAGCGGAGCCAGGGCCATTACCATATTATGGTACTCATTATACATGACAGCGGAGCCAGGGCCATTATCATATTATGGTACTCATTATACATAACAGTGGAGCTAGGGGCATTTCCATATTATTGTACTCAGTATACATAACAGCGAAGCTAGGGTCATTACCATATTATGGTACTCATACATGACTGCGGAGCTAGGGCCATTTCCATATTATTGTACTCATTAAACATAACAGCGGAGCTAGGGCTATTACCATATTATGGTACTCATACATGACAGCAGAGCTACAGCCATTACCATATTATTGCACTCATTATACATAACAGTGGAGCTAGGGCCATTTCCATATTATTGTACTCATTATACATGACAGCAGAGCTAGGGCCATTACTATGTTATGGTACTCATTATACATGACATCGGAGCAAGGGCCATTACCATATTATGGTACTCATTATAAATGACAGCAGAGCTAGGGCCATTTCCATATTATTGTACACATTATACATGACAGAGGAGCTACGGCCATTACCATATAATGGTACTCATTATACATGACAGCGGAGCTAGGGCCATTTCCATATTATGATACTCATTATACATGACATCGGAGCTAGGGCCATTTCCATATTATGGCACTCATTTTACTTGACAGCAGAGCTAGGGACGTTACCATATTATGGCACTTATATATGACAGCGGAGCTAGGGCCATTTCCATATTATTGTACACATTATACATGACAGCAGAGCTACGGCCATTACCATATTATGGTACCCATTATACATGACAGCGGAGCTAGGGGCATTTCCATATTATTGTACACATTATACATGACAGCGGAGCCAGGGCTATTACCATATTATGGTACTCATTATACATAACAGCGGAACTACGGCCATTACCATATTATGACACTCATTATACATGACAGCGGAGCTAGGGCCATTTTCATATTATGGTACTCATTATACATGACAGTTGAGCTAGGGCCACTATTATATTATGGTACTCATTATACATGACATCTGAACTAGGGCCATTACCATATTATCGTACCCATTATACATGACAGCGGAGCTAGGGCCATTTCCATATTATGGCACTCATTTTACATGACAGCAGAGTTAGGGCCATTACCATATTATGGTACTCATACATGACAGGGAAGATAGGGCCATTACCATATTATGGTACTCATTATACATGACAGTGGAGCTAGGGCCATTACCATATTATGGTACTCATTATACATGACAGTGGAGCTGGGACCATTACCATAGTATGGTACTCATACATGACTGCAGAGCTTGGACCCTTACCATATTATGGTACTCATTATGCATGACAGCGGAGCTAGGACCATTACCATATTATGGTACTCATACATGACAGCGGAGCTAGGGCCATTACCATATTATGATACTCATTATACATGACAGTTGAGCTAGGGCCATTACCATATTATGGTACTCATTAGACATGACAGCGGAGCTAGGACCATTACCATATTATGGTACTCATACATGACTGCGGAGCTTGGACCCTTACCATATTATGGTACTCTTTATACATGACAGCGGAGCTAGGGCTATTACCATATTATGGTACTCATTATGCATGACAGCGGAGCTAGGGCCATTAACATATTATGGTAATAATAGGGTTTGGTACTGTTGAAGCTGTGCTTATTGGCAGATTGACAGCATCACTATCTGGGGGAAAGGAATGATATGGTTGTGGAAGTAGGACTGTCTGCACCACAGGAAGTTCCACTGAAGGTACATTTTTTTTGCTATTATGGAAATGCATTTTAGACTTCATTGTTTTCCTGATTAAACTGTACTTTATTTTCTGAAGTGTCAGACAGAACTCTCATTAATCTTATATTTCTGATAGTGAACTGCTTTTTGAGACCACATCAAGCCACTGACCTACCAAATATGAGTGCATTCCTCATTTGTATCATATGCATCATGGCAAGCATATCGAGTAAAGTGAATTCTATTTATTAAGGTGTAGTTCACAATAACTGGAGAGTTAATCAAAGAAAGATTATTAATATTATGTAGCACAAAAATGTTTGTCAGATTACCCAGAATTAGTTTGGGCCCTTACTCATTTTCAGTTTTTAAGTGTATTTTTATTATTATTATATTTGCTTATATTCTGTGCAAGGTGATACATATTCAAAAAAATATCTTGCCTCTCTTCAGGACAACTCCATGTACTTAAGGACAGATGAAAAATCAAGCTCCAAATGTTATTAGGATTGTATTGAAGTACAGGTGGTCATTAACAACTGCAGATGTAAACATTCATACAATATTGAGGTGAATGGTGTGGGGCAAAAAACTTATCTAGAAACAGAGACCTGTGTATGGCACTTTAAGAGAACACCAGTTTTCAAAGGTAACAAACTTAAATACAATATCTGAGCCTTACATTTCTGTTAAATTCAGATAGGTGTTAAACTTTAAAAAAATTGGTTGTTATAAGTAGTAGAAGCCCATTAACGGTGTGCCTGTCACAAAGAAGTAATGGTAAAGTAATGCTTATGACAATAAATATATTTTCAGCAAGTCCCTGAAGACATTCACTTTGCTGAGCATTAAGAATTTTAAAGGGAATACATGGATTCTAAACTGTTTCCATCGTCATCTTCAATAAAAGTGCATATTGTATAAAAGAGAAACATGTTGTTTTAAATAGCAGAGATTCAAACTATATAAAACCATTTACTAAAGCTGAACTTACACTGCAAAGAAAGCTAGTGCAGACCATGAAAAAGCAGTGTGACATATTCTTTCCAAGTGGAACTGTAATTTATAGGTGAATGCATGCTAGGCCAGCTGCAGACATCAAAGCCAATCACTAATTAGCTTTATCCTAAGCTTCCATTAGAGAAAGATGCTGCTTTTCTGCTTCCAGCATTACTCACTGTAAATACAGATACATTAATTAGTGTGTCTTAACAGTGAAATGACCTACAAATCTGCTAGCAAATGCAATTATCACTTAAAATGCCTTAATGTGGAGTAATGCAAGCAAGTAAAAATAATTAGTAGACTAGCAAGGGGGAAAATTTTAAGAAAATATTTGAAACTGCCACCAAAGGCATTCAGTTAATGAACTGCCTTCATACTTATTACTGGCACAAAGGAGAAGCATCTTGCTAAATGATTGCAATAAAGAAGTGAGAGAGAAGGCATGGGAGAAGACAAACATCTTCATAAATAAACATTACAACAAAAGCAAGAAGATTCATCAGCCAACTGGACATTCTAAATGGAGCTATATAAGATCAATGGCACATTTTCTGGAGCCATAAAATCCATGCATTATACTCTACAATGTTTCCCCTGTTAAAAGTAAATTAAACCATTAAGTTGCCAACTTCTTAACTGGGCTATGACTTTTCAGTGTTGCGCCATCTAAAGTGCTCCCTGTGGTTTATGAAAGAATGTGATTGCACAATGCTAGTATCTGTCCTGCAATTTAAGTTTTTAATTAATAATCAAGATGTATTTTGCAATTAGATGTTACACCCAAACATCAAAAGCATCAAAGGTGGGTAATACTTAAAGCACAGCCTAACATTTACCATAACTAATGAAAGAATGAATATCGAGGTTCTCATGAGTAGTCACTTTTTTATTTTGTTTTAGTTATAGATTAACATTGATAACAGACACAATTAACACTGGCATTTGCTAAGAAACAATTTCAAGACAGGAATTTTCAAGCCGTGTAATTAACTAGATGAAAATACAGTACACATTTATTAAAATTATTTTTTTTCACATTGATAGAAATCCCTGCTCCTTCTCAGGTTGTGAGATGATTTTTATTACCATATATGCTGCATTGTCCAATCAGCTGGATAGAGTCTGTCTGTAAAGTTCCCTGCATTGTGAGGCTATGGTTGTAGAAATCTAAGAAAGAAGTCTGTGCCGAATGACTCCACTAAGCCTACTTTCTGTGTGAATTTTATTCACTTCCAAGTCATCTTACTGTGTACCAATATGCATTTGTTGACTTATGCATTCAAATCTTTATTTATACATTTCTTAAAGCACCATTAAAATTGATGGTTATTTTCCAAGTACTACAAATTAACTACTAGAAGGTAGACATCAAGGTCAAAAATAAGATAAAATTGAAAACCAAATCTAATAGTGGACAGAGCTGCAAATGAATAAGAATGAGGAATGGATAACAAAGAACAGTACAGTGACATATGGCCTAGACAAACGTAAGCATTTGATAGGGTCATACACAAAACAATAATAAATAAATTACTGCAACTAGGTACGGATATACTCTTGATAAGATGGATAGCTGCATAGCTTACAAATAGGACATGGCAAGTATCATACAGCAAACGGACATGTGAAACTTGAGGTTACAATCAAGGTGTCCCTAAGGCCTCTATCCTAGGCTCACACTTGTTTAGATTGTGTCTTTCAGATCTATCTTTTTCATTTGAGGTGTTCTACAGTCTGTCTACAGGTGACTTGAAAATGGGTAAACTGATTACATGTGTTACAGATAGGGCATGCCTGCAAAAGAACTTGAGTAAATTTAACATTTGGGCACAGGAGAATAATATGCTGATAAATACATAAAAAAATTCAGCAGATGAGTTTTCAAAAACATAAATGGAAATGAGAATATTTAATACAGCACACAGTGACTGAAACTGTCAATTTATTTAAGGACCCGGGTATAGGTAGATCCAGCTTTGAGTTTTTCTAATCATATCAACCAATTGGTTAATTATAGTTATAGAACACTAGGTTGTATAAAAAGATTTATAAAGTCTAGCAAATCAGAACTTAAGTCATTGCTTGTTATATCACATCAAAAGTTGAATATAACTATATGGAAATCTTATAAGAAAACAACATGAATAAACTGGAAAGAGTACATCAGAAATGTACCATGGGTATCCGGGTCTATATTATAACATCGAAGTCTTAAAACTTCAAATGTTATAATATCGAACCCTATGCACGGAACACTGAAAATAGCGAATCAGCAGAATATCGAATACTTTCCTAGGGAAAGTATTCGGTGGGCCATTTCTGCAGCTTCGCTATTTCCTTGACTGTGGAGCAAAGGTTACGGACCGGGTTAAGGTAAGTGTGTGAACAGATCTGGTTAAGGTGAGTTTGTGACAGTTAGGGACCTTAAGGTTAGGGAGCAGGTAAGGTGAGGGTGCGATAGGGACCTTAGGGTTAGGGAGCAGGTAAGGTGAGTGTGCGATAGGTACCTTAGGGTTAGGGAGCGGGTAAGGTGAGTGTGCGATAGGGACTTTAGAGTTAGGGAGCGGGTAAGGTGAGTGTGCGATAGTTAGGGACCTTACGGTTAGGGAGCGGGTAAGCTGAGTGTGCGGTAGTCACGGACCTTAGGGTTAGGGTTGAGTTAAGGTAAGTGGATAGCTAGTAGTGTATGTATGGTTTAGTGTAGGGTTTTGTGAAGTGTATGTGTGTGGATTATTTATTTTGGTGTGCTTGTGTTGTGTGTATGTTTGTCGGAATAGCAAATTTTTTCCCTGGGAAAAAATTCACTATTCTGAATGTTCGATGTTATAGTCTTTCGATCTAAATGGTTCGATATTATAACATTCAAAGTTTTAAGACTTCGATGTTATAATATAGACCTGGGTATCCATGGGTATGAAAATTTAAGTTATTATGAAAGACTAAGATATATGAACTTGTACAGTGTTTCATATAGATATTTAAGAGGAGATCTTGTTCAGGTATATAGGGCATTTAGAGACAACTACCTCTGGGAATGTTTGGGGTTATCAAAAAGTGGTAGAGAATCATCAGACAACCTATGTAGAAAATTCTATAGAAATGTGAATTGTACTAATTGGTTCTCTGAGAGAGCAGCTGATGCATGGAATAGACTACCAAATTACATTAAAGGAAGCACAAGTTTAGATATTTTTTTAGAACAGCCTGGACAATTATTATGGGAACAACTGTTTTGATACATTAGCAGGCTAGAAGGGCACTATTGTCCATGCTTAAAATATTTGGATGCTATGTATGCATGCACTGTCATGGTGCTGGATGGTGGTAACCAGTTTAAGACATAGTAAGTAGAAGAATGAAGTTAGATTTGATGAGGTGTAACAATGAAGTCAGATGGAGATCATTCCATGTTTCAACACAGGACATATCACCTAAGAGACTATCTGTATCTCCTTTCCAAGTCTCTTCTCCTTTCCTCTCTCAATATTTACTGAAGATTTATCCATTTTTAGAAACTAATGTATATATTGTAATTACACTCTGCTTGTTCACTACAATGTATATATATATATATATATATATATATATATATATATATATATATATATATATATATATATGTATATATACATTTTTTCCATGCGACTAGTCTGAAGTACTGTATTATTGCTTATATTTCTGTATTTTTTTGTTTGTGAATGTTTTGTATTTCACCTGGCTGAGCCTAAAACTGGTCACTGTTGATCACTACCCCAGATAATAAATATAAACAAACTGGGGATACAGCCTTGTACTATCAGAAGAGACAAATCACATAAGCACAGCTGAGGGCCACTGTGAGGGTAAGTGTGGTAAAACAATGACCACCTAGCAGCATACTTCTCAGCTGTCCAGATTTTTGCAGATTGTTTGGATTTTGGTCTCATATGTTTGGTCTTTTCTTCATAAAAATTATGTTTTTTTGGCAAAGCAATGAGGATTGAAGACACTAAGTAATGACCTACATTTAAGTTTTAGACTTCATATCCTGCAGAAAATGCATACTAACACAAATCCTATTCTTCTAGTAACTTTCTAAGCTTATGACAGCAATATTTAAAATCTTTCTCTATTTTTGGGCCTTTGTCCCCCTGTTATTTTAGACTTTGTCCAGATTTCTTTAACTTAGAGGTTGAGGGGTAGGCCACCTGGTGAGATGGATTCTAACAGACTGGATGAGCTGCGTGGCATGTATGAAAATATTTTCTTTTACCAAGGGAAACATCTGGTAACATGTGATCTTCTAGTAAGGTTGGTAGAATACATGACATGTGGGTGATCAGGAGAGCAGAACTGAAAAGCAACAACACAGAGACTTAGTGGGACATAGAGAACAGCTATTCATTCATACTGAAACAACATGTTGTATATAATGAACAGGTGTGACCTTATAGGAAAGCAGAGTTTACTGTTTATGCAATGAGCTGACAGGTGAACTTCAGCTTGGAGAACTCAATTTCTTATATGAAATCTGGATGAGAAAGTTGTTTTAACCAGCCCTCATATTACCAGCTGGGTTTTCAGCTTCCCATGCCAGCATATGGTGACCCATCCTGCAGACCTATGTTGCATTACATTTACTTGATGACAGAAGGAGAATGTTAGACTATCCAATCTGCTATACTAATACACTTAGCATGTGATGTCTCTTCTATTCTTCCTCATCATCCTCTTCCTTTCTGTACCTTGTCTATGCTCTTTGGAATATCTCTGGGGATTCCCTCTTTACCACCCTCTGCAGTGGTTCATTTCATGAATCCAGAGCCATCTTGATGAGGAAGTATTTTCTGAAATCTGAGGAGTGGTTGGTCTGCTACATGTACCCCTCCACCATCCTCCTTGCTCAGTGTGACCTTGTCTCATCTCCATGACATGATCCTGTCTACGCTGTTTTAAGTAGTCTGGATGAAAGCACTAAAACATGTTTAAGTGTTGAGTAATACAGTGTCTTCTTTTTATTTAGACTTGTGATTAGTAAGTTGATTACTGTTTTACTTACTGCCTCTCTCATTTGTTTTATTTAATATGACCCTTTCCACCTATATCATGCCCTGACTGACTCTTCTGGTATGCAGTATGTAGAATCGATGCATAAACAGATGCTGGCATGGGCAGCTTTCCTCTGAACTCATTCCAACAGCCTGACATGCTCCCACTGAATAATCTTAAGAACTGTATTAACTACTCAGTCTGATTAGAGGCTGGTTCAGTGGAAAAGTGCCTCTTTGTATCTGGAATCTATCTACTTGGGATAAACCAAGGAATCTTGTCTGATGCTGTCTGAATATTCACTCTGCCTCTAAGTGGCCAAACCAGGCATGACCATGATAGCCCTTTCCTTTTCATTCTCTTAAACCAACACTTCTCTTCTTGGCCAGCTGTTTTATCCTGTTAGGGTTGTTGTAGCTCAGATGCATTACTTTGTATTTGGGTTTCCTGAAACTCATCTGTCAGTGGTCAGTATTTCTAAGTCCTTCTTTAGACTATTACCTCCATAATTTCTGCAGCACCTAATTATGCATAATTAGAGAAGTAGCCAGTTGTGTTCCTTTCCCTTCCTTTTGATATGACCATACCGAAACATACTGGACTCTAATCAAACTCACTCACTCCACTAGCCACTTCCCTTGTTACTGACACTGTCCATCACACCACTGTACATTATGACCAGTTCTTCAACTATGGCACAGTCCAATTCTAGGTCCTACCCACAATCATTATCAGCTTTCAACTGTGTAGGGCTGAGTCAAAGGCCTTGGGGAAAGTCAAGGTAGGTCAGGGCTACTGGATCCTCCTTGTCAAGTGTTGCTGTAGTCCAGTCATAAGACTAGAGTAAGTCCACTTAGAACCTCCTTCTTATCAGCTCAAGTACTGGAAGTGTGAGACCTGATGCTGGAAGTCCTGACATGTCTTAAAATTAAACTGCAATTCTGACAAAAACAGTGAATTACAAAAATCATGTTTATATTTTTAAAGCTTTTTTAGTAGGGGTTGGCTTCGTCAAATTTCATCTAGTGATGTGAGAACTGAGTCCTCACATGTAATAGCTACATAATTATTTTACAGATACACTGAGGGAATATTGAATATACTGCACAAATGAAATGAATATTTGCACAAATTAATGTTTCAATTGTCATTTTCCAAAGATCACTATTATGGTCCTTTAGCTTTCAATAAGCATCCCATTCTTGCTGTAAACCCTTGCTATTTCTTGTTTAGTAGACTGCTCTCCTGTATTAAACAACTTTTTTTTCCTTGGTACTATCTCCATTATGTTTTTAAGCACATCAGCAAACTAGCATCGCTCAACTGAAAGATGAGGACCAGACAAGAAAAAAAAAACACTCTTTTCCATGCCTGTAACAGTAGCATCCTGCTTGCTTCAGTTAATACCACCCACTGATTCTGACTGGTAACTGCAAATCCAGAATCAGCATTTATTTATGAATCTGTTCTCTCCTAATGGCTTCATTAATGAATGCCGACACTGCACTCGAGCAACACTGTCACTCATTAACAGCTTGTGCGTGGGGCAGCCACTTCCTTCATTTTACCATAGTTATGGCTCTGCTTGACATATACAGAGTCCTATACAACATAACCCTCTTTCTTCTAACCCATTCATTTATTTCACTCTTCTCCTTTGAAGTATGAAGTTCAAATGATGTACAGCCTAACAGCACTCCCCCCCTCCCACTTCATCTATGTTTATTGCCAGGGTGAGTGCCCTATGTTCTGACACTGCCACAGTCCTTATTCTGTTCACAGAGTGCCATTAGCACCAACAGCACCCCCCACTTCATCTATGTTTATTGCCAGAGTAAATGCCTTATGTTCTGACATTGCCACAAACTTTACTCTATTCTCGGACTGTCGTTAGCCCCAACAGCTCCCCCCCACTTAAAAAAAAAAAGAATCTGCAGTCCTTCTTAGGTATGATACCAATACATTCAACTCCATTTGAAATGCAGGAGTCATCAGTTCTGGGCACATTGTGAGTGCTGCAAAGAGCACTTTTGGCTAACATTAAAGGGTGAACCAATACTAATTTTATGAAGTTTAACTATACCCTGACTTAGGAATGGGGTCCATTCATGTCATGATATCAGTAACCCAAAAGACTTGGAGAAATTAAACTGAGACACATTGATATAGCAGGTACCAGGCTGTGCAAGGAGAGGGTCATGAGCAGTGGGCTCACCACATAAACACGTACTGAAGTCCCTGCATGGTTAGTGGGCTCATCACATCACACATGCACTGAAGTCCCTGCATGGTCAGTGGCCTCACCACATCACACATGCACTGAAGTCCCTGCATGGTTAGTGGGCTCACCACATCACACATGCACTAAATCCCTGCATGGTCAGTGGGCTCACCACATCATACATGCACTGAAGTCCCTGCATGGTCAGTGGCCTCACCACATCATTCATGCACTGAAGTCCCTGCATGGTTAGTGGGCTCACCACATCACACATGCACTAAAGTCCCTGCATGGTCAGTGGCCTCACCACATCACACATGCACTGAAGTCCCTGCATGGTCAGTGGGCTCACCACATCATACATGCACTGAAGTCCCTGCGTGGTCAGTGGCCTCACCACATCACTCATGCACTGAAGTCCCTGCATGGTCAGTGGGCTCACCACATCACACGTGCACTGAAGTCCCTGCATGGTCAGTGGCCTCACCACATCACATCATACATCCACTGAAGTCCCTGCATGGTCAGTGGGCTCACCACACCACACATGCACTGAAATCCCTGCATGGTCAGTGGGCTCACCACATCACACATGCAATGAAGTCCCTGCATGGTCAGTGGGCTCACCACATCACACATGCAATGAAGTCCCTGCATGGTCAGTGGGTCACCACATCACACATGCACTGAAGTCACTGCATGGTCAGTGGGGTCACCACATCACACATGCACTGAAGTCCCTGCATGGTCAGTGGCCTCTCCACATCACACATGCACTGAAGTCCCTGCATGGTCAGTGGGGTCATCACATCACACGTGCACTGAAGTCCCTGCAGGGTCAGTGGCCTCACCACATCACTCATGCACTGAAATCCCTGCATGGTTAGTGGGCTCACCACATCACACATGCACTGATATCCCTGCATGGTCAGTGGGCTCACCACATCACATATGCACTGAAGTCCCTATATGGTCAGTGGGCTCACCACATCACACATGCACTGAAGTCCCTGCATGGTCAGTGGCCTCTCCACATCACGCATGCACTGATGTCCCTGCATGGTCAGTGGGCTCACCACATCACACATGCACTGATGTCCCTGCATGGTCAGTGGGCTCACCACATCACACATGCACTGAAGTCACTGCATGGTCAGTGTGTTCACCACAGCACTCATCCACTGATGTCCCTGCATGGTCAGTGGCCTCACCACATCACTCATGGTCAGTGGGCTCACCACATCACACATGCACTGAAGTCCCTGCCTCAGAAGTGCTCACATGATACACTCATACTGTACATGGGTGTAAATGACTCAAGATGTACCTCCCTGGACCATATGAAGAGAGACATAACTGAGCTCACAGAATGTGTGTCTGTGGTAGGAATGATCCTTATCTTAAGCAGCATTCTACCATCACTAGTGATGACTTCTGCCTAGCTTACAAAGTGTAAGATCTGTTACACATTCACAAACCAAACAGTAGTGTGAACACCCACTCAAGGGATTGCAATCTCTTTTGCAGCAATAATAGGACATGTTGAAGGGATAGGTATGCATCACATCGGAATGCCACCTCTTTGAACCAGCTACCACATAAAGCAAAGTACACCACTTACTCTGTTAAAATGTAACTTGTGATGACTGTATGGGAAAGTGTAAATTCACCTTTGGCTTAGCAGCCATGCCCCTCAAAGATAGCAAAAATAAATAAACATCTCAACATATCAGCTCTGCTGACTCTGGGTAATTCATGTACAAAATATGAGGGAAAATATGAATGTAAAGCTAAATCAGTTGTAGAATTGCCATGTTTAACCCATTTTCTAAGCTCATCAGTAGAGCATAAGTAGATTCACTGATGTTTCACTCTTTTTCTGAGCTCATCAGTACAGCATAAATGGATTTATTTATATCTACAGCTAATGGGGTTTGGTTTCACTGATCTGAATTCTTTAGTAAATACTTAAAAAGTGAAAAGTTATGAACATTCTGAAGCCCTGTAGCTGAATCACTAGCATGCTCTTAAGGGGTTCATTTACATGTATCCAATGCACCTCCACTACTGGAGGTTTAAGATTTTCCACTGTGAAGACTCTAGTTTAGGTGGGACTTTTTTGGATATTTCAGTGAGTAATAGTAGTCAGCTGCCTGTACTAGTGATTCTGTCTTCTGGTTCTCATTTGCAAACCAAGTTAAATTTATCAAAGCACTCTCTGTATATACACATTGTGAAGAACATCCCTGATACATCCTATCTTCGATATTGGTGAACTTCTCCTAACACTCAGCAGCTGCACAATATATTAGCCATCCTTAACACTCCTCATCTGGAAATCCTCATCTATATATACAGTTGATCATCCCCGACAATCCAGTTTTGCATGCACACAATGTATATAACTTAGTACCAGTAACAGTCATTGTCTTCATATCCTGAAAGACTTTTTTGGCACATTTCACGTAGTCGCCATGATAAACTTCTTTAATGTTTCCTCTCTGCATGGAAATGCCTTAACACCCCATATGCACACCTTAGAGAACTTCCCTAACACTCATCTCTACAGCTTGGTGAATGTACTAAACACTTTTCATTTGAACATCATGATGAATATTATTAGTACTTCTGCTCTGCACACCCTGGTTAATTTGTTTTTAATTTCTTGGGCATACGCAGTGCTGAAGATTTATTGCATACATCTTCTCATCTTGGTGAACTTTGTTATCACTTCTCATTTGCACACCTTTGTGAAGTTCGCTATCACTACCTAACTGTACATCACAGTGAACTTCTTAGCATTTTTCGCATAATGGCGAATGTCTCTAATAGTCTCCAGCTGCACCCCCTGGAGAAATTCCCTAATGCACACTGCATGTATAACCTGCTGAACACCCATAACACTGTGAATCTGCATTTCATGATGACATCCTTTAGGTACCATTTACAATTTAATTTATATAAAGTATTAAGTAAATGCTTGAAGGAAACATGCCACTATTAAAGACAAAGATACGCAATAATTTATGTACTCATTTTAGAGAAGATGAGGATGGATATGACAAAGTTAATAGAATGCTAACAATTAGCAGGTGCATTTCATTGGAAAGAAGAGCCATTTAATGCATGTGAGAAAAGCGTGTCTAAGAAAACAAAAAAACAAGAAAAGAGGAGCTATAAAATCAAAAATGGAAACCTACCCCTATGTTGTTAAATTATATGATAAAGTAGCGCATAATAAAGACAGGAGGGAGGCAAAGTTGCCATCTGGAATGCAATGAAAGGCATTTAATGTTCAGAAGGAAGAGGTTGTTGTCTTAGTTTACAATTATCTGCTGTGACTCCATCTGGGATACTGTATTTGGTTCTTAGCATGTCTGTCTGTAGACATAATGAGATCAAACTGTTCAGGGAAGACATTAGAAGAAGGAGGAGGAAGAGCATTGTGTCTTAGGATCCATACTGTGACGAAAAAGAGAGAAAAGGTAGAGATTACTCAAATATTCAAGTACATCATGTGTGTGTGTGTGTGTGTGTGTGATATATATATATATATATATATATATATATATATATATATATATATATATATATATATATATATATATATGTGTGTGTGTGTGTGTGTGTGTGTGTATGTATGTACATGGGTCTACTTCACATAATTGAACACTCAAATGTTTGACTTTCATATAGCCAAGACCATATGACTGAACATTTAAATGTTCAAAAATGTGAAAAAATAAATAAATAAACAAACAAAAAAAAATAAACAGTGCTAGCAAGCACCCATGCATCCCCCAGCCCCGCTATTTAAATATACCAACTTTGAGATTGCACTACATTGCGGTAAAGGGAAATCTTCCTGTTCCGTGGTCTATGGAGATCCCCATTCAGACCATTCAAACTTTTAAAAGTTCGATCATATGTTCTCGGCCATATGAAAGTCGAGCTTTTAAAAGTTCAACCTTCTAAAATATGACAAGTCTATAGTCTTAATATATGACAAATGTATAGAAAACCAGCTGAACAGAATAAAAGCTTTTGTAAATCTTGTTCAACTTAGATAACAGATTTACATGTAGTAATGTGCTAGCTAGTTGTGTGCCAGAGCCATTACTGATCTTTGCCATTTGAAATGTCTGTAACTGCCAACAAAGTCAGTATTTCTATGCTTGTTTGAAAAAGCAGTTTCAGTCTGTATAGTTTGGATGGGTAGCACTAGATGCTTTTATTTCAGTCTTGTACAGCAGTTAAATGAATGCTTGTTTAAAAGAAACTGATTTTATTTCAGAAATTTCTGCAATTATCAACTAAAATCTGTTTAGGTTAAAGTAATTAGTTTTGATGAGGTTGATAGATTTCTGCTTTATTTTTTTATTTTAATTTCAATTCCAGTCATCAGATTAGTCAAATACCTTTTAGTGATTCCATATCTTTAAGAATACCTGGAAGACCTTTATTAGACATAGTTTAATGGTGCATTTAAGGTGCTGTTTGAGAGCAAACCACTTGCTACCAATGAAGGCTTCAGTCCTGACTGAAAATACATTGTTGACATTAACTTCTGAATGTCAGCAATACACTAAACCACACAAGAAACATCAAAGTGCTTCACCAAATGCATTATTAACATTCGGAAAATGAAGGCCGGTAGTGAAGGTCACCCCCCCGATAACTTTGTGCCCAGGGCAGCTGCCTACTTTGCCCCTCCCTAGCTTTGACTCTGGCTGTCCAAGTAATAGCTAAGTGAAGTATTAGAACTCATGTTTGGGAAAGTGCTTGTTCCATACTAAAACCTGAATATTCTAGATGAAAATCTTAAAATTTTAGTTAATCAGGAAAAGCACGTCTGCTTGGATTCTTGGGATTTTTAGATAAGATTAATACATTGGGATATAAGGAGAATCATATATTTATTACTATAGATGTTAAAGATTTATATACTGTCATACCCCACCAACTTGGAATTGAATGGTTCACAGATTTTTTATTTGATAAGGGGATAGAACAGGATAGAATTAACCTTTATGAAGGACTATTGGAAATAGTGCTTAAAAACAGTTACATGATGTTTGAAGGATGATACTATCTCCAGTCTAAAGGAGTAGCAATGGGATCTGCTTGTGGTGCGTTTTTAACATCACTATGATCCAACTGGAAAAGAATTATCTTTTTACTAATAAATTCATTAAGTCATGTAAGTTATATATCAGATATTTGGATGATATTTTTATTGTATGGGATGACAATAAGGAGAATATACCATTATTTTTGGATTATAGCAACCATACAACTAATTTTCTAAAATTTACATAAGAAATTAGTGAAACTAATATAGCTTATTTTGATATCTTGTTAACTAAAGATGTTATCAATAGGAGGTTTACATCTAGGATCTATAGGAAACCTAACTATTTGAATGCCATTTTACATTTTTCTATTGCTCATCCTAGCATTCAGAGGAGAACTGTAGTGTAAGGGCAGCTTGAATGGGTTTACTATCAAAATGAAGAATGAAGGTTTGTCAAAGACAGGAATTTCGAACGTCAGTTGACTGATTCCCATTTTGCCGACCTTCAATTCTCCAAGTGTCTGTTGCAGTGACTGCCCCTGTGCATTCGCTGATATATGTTCACTGTTACAAATAGAGATTGTGGTACAGTGCGGGTCTGGGAATTTATCCTTTCCCTCACCGTAGTGCAATCTCGGAGTTAGAATATATAGTTTGCAGGGGGTGTGGGGGTGCAGCAAAATGTGAATTCTCTGGTTGTGCAGTACTGAACTTTGTTCATTTGTACTGCTGCAAAGCAAGCAGGTAAGTTGTGGCAGGTAAGCATATCCTGGCTGACATGGAAAAACTGCCAAATTCGAAATGTTCAATATTTCAATTCAACAATGTCAGCTAATTAATATGCAGCACATCGATCATGTAAACCACATTTTTGACTGGTTTACATTATGATATTCGATGTTTTGATAGCAAACCGCTTGAATGACTACTTTAGATGATTCGTTTCTGGATGAATGTTTGCTCTTGAAAGAGATGTTCATTAAAAGAGGTTATCCTGAAAATTTTATAAATAACCTTATGTATGAAGTTATAAATAAAAAAGAACAAAAATATTTTGTACCAATTTTGAACAATGTTAATAATATTGAACCTAAACCAGAGCAGACCCCTAATTCCATTGACGACCTGAAAGGTAAAAACAATGATTATATAAATTCTTACAAGAGTTCCTTCATCACTATATTCAATATGGATAGTTATAGTATTAAATGGATCATGGAGAAAAATTGGTCCATTTTAAGAGGCGATAGACATGCAATAGAAAATGTGGGGGTTAAGCCACTTATTGTGTATAAAAAAGGAATGGAATTGAAGATTATATTTGAGAATGAGAGAAAAACAGAGAACAGTAGTAGAAATTCCAGTATGAAAGAATGTGGATATTGCTCATATTGTAAATATATATATTTATATGTAACAGCAAACACCAGCGGACTATAACAGTGCCAGGAGTTATAAAAAAAGTTTATTTGCTCATAAAATTAAAAAGGTAAGCACTTTCACATCTGCTTCATCAGACCTACAGAAAATGAATGAACTAGCATGCCTATATATACAAACATCAAAGTGAGGCAAACAGATTGAACCAATCACTTGAAGCATTATATTAAACCAAGCATAAATATAGCATATGCATAATAAAAAACAATTAAACTAATAAAACAACCTGTATAGGAAATAAAAGCACTCAAACATTCCTGAAAAATGTCTCAATATACTTTCAGTACTGATCCAGCATTGATCTGTTTGAAGTAATTACTATAAAAAGTAATATAAAATAATGCAACAATATACATATAATATATATAAGAAATGTATATAAATAAAAAATGTATATAATGGCATTATATATATTTTATTTTTATATATTTTTATATATTTTAATGACACTCAGCAGTTATCACTTTCTAGGCCTTCGTCCCTTTAGAATAGGTCTTAATGGGACTGTTTCATTAAAACCACTGACCTGATCTGCTCTTAACCTAATCATCCAGTTGACCTCCCTCATTTCTGTAAGGTTTCTAATATCACCAGCTCAGACACTAGGCTTTATCCTATCAATCACCATGAATTTAAAAAAGTGTCTCACATCAGAGATCATAACATGTTTGGACAATGCATTATTGGCAGAAGTACAACGGATATTGTATAAATGCTCCTAATCCTGTCTTTTAGAGGTCTATCCATCTTGCCTACATAAAATGCTTGGCAGATCATACAGCTGGCAAGATAGACCGCATGTGGAGTCAGGCAAGTTGCGTGCACCTTAAAATCAAACCTACGTCCATTATCAGGATGTTGAAAACAGCCACTACTGTCTACATAGGTACAAAAATTACATGTTCAACATGCCAATGCACTGGCTCCACATTCAGACACACCAGATTTCTGGTTATCTGGACAGTATAAACTTTTTAGATTTTTGTTATTCTTATATAAGAATCTGGGATTATCACCTACAAGCCTCTGAATGTTGGGGTCAGTAGTTAATGTGTTCCAGTGTCTCTTAATAACATTCATTGACATCCTACTGTCAGTGGTGTAAGTTACAGGAACAGAGATATTAGTAGGTCTAATCGGAGTTGGTCTCCTACAACTGGAATCAGTGGAGTGGTCAGAGTAGTACGCTCTGGCTATACTGGATCTAAGTGAAGGTATGCTACAAAGTATATCATCAACCTCCTTTTTTTACAGCCTTTGTCAGTTAGCTTGCCTTTTAAGCATAACAACTCAGATTTAAAACCATAATCTGTCTCATTCAGCCTAGAGGCTCTCAACCCCTGTCCCTTGACTATATTCTTAAACACATGTGATGGGTGCATGCTATCTCGATGCAACAGGGAATTCCTATAACAGGGTTACCTATATATACCAGTACAGAGGGAACCATTAACCTGTCTGATTAAAAGTACATCCAAAAATTCAGCTTGAGTGTCTGAATAGTTCAGAGAAAATTTAGAAAAACTGGTAGAGGAGTTCAAATCTTGATAAAACTTGACTAACTCATCGCCAGATTCTTATATAAAAATAAGAAAAATCTAAAAATATTATTATGCTATCCAGATAACCAGAAACCTGGTGTGTCTGAGTGTGGAGCCAGTGCACTGGCATGTGGAGCATGGAATTTTTGTAACTATGTAGACAGCAGTAGGTGTTTTCAACATCCTGATAATGGACGTAGGTTTGATTTTAAGGTGCATGCAACCTGTATGACTCCACACGTGGTCTACTTTGCCAGCTGCATGGTCTGCCAAGCATTTTATGTAGGCAAGATGGATAGGCCTCTGAAAGACAGGATTAGGGAGCATTTATACAGTATCCATTGTGCTTCTGCCAACAATGCCTTGTCCAAACTATAACCACTGATGCGAGACACTCTTTTAAGTCCATGGTGATTGATAGGATAAAGCCCACTGCCTGAGCTGGTGATATTAGAAATCTTACTGAAACGAGGGAGGTCAACTGGGTGATTAGGTTAAGAGCAGATCAGGGCAGTGGTCTTAATGAAAAAGTCCCATTAAGACCCATTCTAAAGGGATGAAGCCTTAGAAAGTGATAACTACTGAGTGTTGTTAAGATATATAAAAATACATACATATGTATATATATATATATATATATATATATATATATATATATATATATAAATAAAATATATATATAATGCCATTATATACATTTTTTATTTATATACATTTCTTAAATATATTATATGTATATTGTTGCATTATTTTATATTACTTTTTAAAATAATTGTTTCAAACAGATCAATGTTGGATCAGTACTGAAAGTGTATTGACACATTTTTCAGGAATGCTTGAGTGATTTTATTTCCTATAGAGGTTGTTTTATTAGTTTGTTTTTTATTATGCATATTTTATATTTACACTTGGTTTAATATAATGCTTCAAGTCATTGGTTCAACCTGTTTGCCTCGCTTTGATTTCACATATAAGCATGCTAGTTCATTAATTTTCTGTAGAAGCTCTGATGAAGTAGATGCGAAAGTGCTTACCTTTTTAATTTTATGAGTGAATAAATGTTTTTTTATAATTCCTGGCACTGTTTTATTCTGTTGGTGTTTGTTGTTATACATTTTCATTTTTATTTCCAGTGGTTTATTTATCTCAACAAATGTATTTCTTTTCTATATATATAAATATATGTATGATATATTTAAATATAAATATATTTGTTGGGGAATATTTCATTATTAACACACATTCCTTTAAGGTGTTAAGTAATTTCAATTGTGAAATAAAAGGGTGGTGTATGTTGCTCTGTATCAGTCATGTTCTGAGTTTTACATAGGTAAAACTGAAAGTGAACTGAAAGACAGGGTATACAAACATATTTACGAGATCAAAAAATGAAAAGACACTAATGCTCTGACTAAACACATCCAGGAAAACCTGGGACATGATTTTAAGTTTACTGTTTTAGAAAAAGTGGTTCTGAATTGGGGGGGGGGCCCTCTATTTAAATAAGAGGGAGCTTTACTGGCAGCTACTCTTTCATGCAGGTAGCTGACCAGGTCTCAATGGAGAGATTTCTATAGCTTGCCTCTTAAAATTAAAAGCACCTTCCAGATAAAAGGGTATGGATATAAGTTTTAATAGGATATTAAGTATTCAGTATGTTTTAGGTTTAGAGGAAATGTGTGAATTTTTAAAAAATGTGTTTTCTTTTCTTTTTATTGTGAAATGACACTGATATCTGTGTGTTAGTTTATATTCAAGTTGTACATATAAGATGCAAGGGCTCTTTAAATACCATTACCCTGGTGGAGGCTTGGCCGTCATATGACCCAGGAATTAAAATTAATAGTTTTATATATAAGCATGAACTTTGTATAGTTCTTTATCTGATGAAGATTTTAGAACAAAATGAAAGTGCTAATCTTTGTACATATTTGTGTGATTACATTTTTGTAATGGTACAAACTTCTGTGTCTGTAGTATCCTTCTTCTTGGCTACTACTTAAGCACCCAAAACTAAATGGCAAGAAAAAACATGACTTTGCTGTGTCAACATTAAATTCAAGTTTGAGAGTTCACATTTTCAGCCAGTAAAACAAAGTATACAATGTATTTTAACACACTAACAGAACCATCTCTGAAACTAGGATCTAGACTAGACCAGACAGTTAGATGCAATGTCTCTTATGTACATTATTAATAAGGAATTGAGTAATGAATGGCAACAGCATATTTTGCATGCATAAAATTCCATGAAATTCCATCCTTCCATATGAGGAAAGTTTGTGAAACTCTTATTCTGAACTCACTGTCTCCCCTCCCTATGATTCACCATTATATGCACAAGTCATCAGAGGAAAAGCTCTAAAGTACTAATTGCATCCAGGAAGTAACCAATGCAAATGTAAAATAATTTCAGGACATTAGAATAAAGGCTTCAAAGCAATTATACAATGATCTTCTTGCAACCAAACCATTCCCAGAAAATGCTTAAGGAAATAGTATTAATTCATTCAACTAATAGACAAAAACAGCCTTGATGAATTAAGAACCTCCCCTAATAAAACAGCATAGCATTGATTGAAAGTCCATCAAATAGATAAAAAACAGCCTTGAATTAAGAACTCATATCTCTCCTCAATTAAATAGCATAGCATTCATTGAAAGTCCAAGTCCAGTTAGTAAAAATAATAACCAACTAATAATAAATAAAAACAGCCTTGATGAATTAAGAACTAATATCTTTTTCTTCTTCCAACCCCCATAAAACATAGCATTCAATGAATTTCACTTCATAGAAATAATCAAGTAATAGATAAAAACAGCCTTGTTGAACTAAGAACTTACATCTATCCACCCCATAAAACAGCCAGCAAAGTCCCTATCTGTCCTATATTACAAGAGCAAATTCACAACAATGACCTGTATTGGCAGCAATGGCAGGAGAATACCCCACAAACGTTTGCCTCTATGACATCATTGTTTACATCCCTTACAAACCAGCCACTTCCCATTGGAATTAGGGACAAATCTAGAAATAAACATTCAGATTGGTACACTTAGTCACTGACACAGAATAATAGAATGTAAATTAATACACATTTTTTTCTGAATTATAGAAGTATACTATAATTCCAATCATTGTCATTATTTATTAAGTGCAAATCACCACCCATTTCTCCAAAAAAAGGTAATTTGGTTGTGTACAAAAAACAAACTGCATTTATGCTGCATTACATTTTAATTTAATACACCAGTCCACTACTTGTCCTGTCCACCACACAACTGATATCCAAATTCTGGTCTGGATTTACTGATAGGTAAATAAATCATGAAATAATAATTAGATAAGGGCCATTCTGGGACACTCACAATATTAGTACTTTGTTAACTTGAGTCATTGACAGAATAAAACAATGTGAATTAAATATACATTTTTCTGAATAAAGAAAACATATATATTATAATTCTTAATTTCTTTCTAATCACTGCCATTATATATTAAATGCTGTTTCTCTAAAAAAAAGGCAATTGTGTAAACAATTGCCTTGTATTTGATTTGCATTACTGTATTGTACATTTTAATTTGACACATCTATTCGTCCAATCATCAGTCCATTCTACCTTTCAGCTATCTAGATTGTTTCAGAATGCCCAGATTTTGGCCTAATTTTTTCATCTGTTTCTCATAAAATTTGTGATTTTCTGACAAAGCATTGCTGATTGAAGCCACCAAATAATGACAAACACATCTTATCCTTCACAAAATGGATGCTAACCCAAAACCTGCTAGACTACTGCCTGATTTTATAAAGCACTATTTATATCTGTCCCTATTTGTGGGCCTAAGTTCATTTATGTATCTCACTGTCTATCTGTATATACACACACCCACCCATATATGTGTGTATATATAGAGCGATAAATACACACACACACACATATATATATATATATATATATATATATATATATATATATATATACACGTGTGTGTGTATGTGTGTGTGTGTATGTGTGTGTGTATGTGTGTGTGTGTGTGTGTGTGTGTGTGTGTGTGTAGCTATGGAAGAGTTCAGTACCACGTTACTTAAATAAAGTGTTAGCCTAGAGTTTTGTATTGGTAAATAATGTCACTGATGAAATGATAAATATTAAAAGGCATATCTAATACTACTAGTAGGCAAAAAAAAATGACACGGAACATCTTTTGATGTTGGGCATGAATGCAGTAAATCATGCATATCACCCAAAATACTAAAATAAGTTACAAGCTCTTAAAGCTTTAGAATTCTTTATACAGCAGAAAAAAAGGATTATTTTCACCTCTTCTGCAACAACTCGGTAATGCATGCAGGAAAGGAATGTAGTTGCATGCAATGTTTACCTCTGAGATAGGTCCCATCTTCTTCTTCTTCTTTCGGCTTTTTCCCGGTTAGGGGTCACCACAGTGGATCATCTGTCCGGTTATGATTGGCAGTGGAGTTTTACGGTGTCGAGTTGCCAGCTCGGCGCCCAACCTTCCACAGAAGGCACACACATGCACACACTCTCACCTAGGGCCAATTTAGAGTGTACAATCCACCTACAGCATGTCTTTGGGATGTGGGAGGAAACAGGAGCACCGGGAGGAAACCCATGCAACCACAGGGAGGACATGCAGACTCCGCACAGAAGGCACTCCAGCCGAGGATCGAACCAGAGAACCTCTTGCTGTGAGGCGACAACGCTAACCGCATAGGTCCCATCTACTATCCACAATATACTGCCACAGAGGTCACACAAACTTTGTTTAGTATTAATAAATTAAACAAACTGATACTGGAATCAACAAATGTCCTCTGTAAAAAAGGGCTCTCCTTCAGGATCCATTCCTGGGCATTGAAAGTACCAGTCTCCTAAACAGGAACTGTTCTCACTTTCTTTACACTCCATTCAGTAGTGGCTTTCTGTGCCAATGCACAACTCCAGCCTTGCATTACTTTCTACTTTGTGCTGCCACTTTTCTATACCTCATGTGTCAATCACATTTGTGATAGGGAAAAATTGGAGAACACAGCATATAGTATAGTGCCAGCAATTACATTTTGAGACTGGAATGTAGCACGAAAAAAAACTTCACAAACAGGTATTAGTTTCAATATCTTTGATATTAGTGTATGTTCCCAAACCTTGTAGCTAGGGATAAACTCCCCTCATGTACTGAGATCTACCATTTTAAGCACCAAGTGCGTCACTGACATGCATTCTGCAGTGGCAGTCTCATAGCATATGAAGAACTATGGTGGCTTGATCATTACGAATTTACCCAATATGGTGTTAGAGGCACAAAATAAAGGCTAAACATATTGCTACAGATTTAACCAAATTTCTTCAAAGTTGGTGGTGAGGTATAGCAAGTAAGACATATACGGCAAAATAAGAGAAGAAGCTTTAGACAATTTAGGTGCTCATGGTGTAAAATAATGGTTTGTCTCAGGGACTTCTAAGGGGAAGGGAGGGAGTACAGTTCCCCCAGAAGCATTAGGATGCTAAGGAAAGAGGTAATGTCAAAGGAAAAGACAACCCACTGAAGATATATTACAGGCAGTTGCTGGTAGAGTGCAAAATGGACAGCAGTACAATAACAGGGCAGATGAGGTCTGGAGGGCTGATGGAAAAGCCAAAAGTGTTAGTAAGGAAGAGTTAAGGATTAGAAAGGCAAGCAAGAAACAGTTGAAGATGATGTGATCCAGTGAAATATATTCACGGCTGAAAATGGAGACAGTAAATAAGAAGGAAAAAGGTATGGAAAAGACATTTGACTTATTAGACCAAGGAGAATTGTTTTAACAGGTAGCTAGGCAAAAAAAATCCTCAGTAGGAAAAGAACACCATCAGGGACAAACAGGAACATGTACACCCAGAAGGAAAGTAAAGGAGAAAGAAGGGAGAAGTCAACCATTCCTCTTATGCTGTGTTGATGATGTCATAAGAAGGCAGAAACATGCATGCCCACAGCTAGAGGGATTTGGCTTTTAATGGTCTGAAGTTGTCCCTAAATAGAGTTAAAATGAAAGAAAAAGTCATAGACGTTCAGGATTGCCATTTAGCTGAAACACCTGATATCCTTAAAGGGTAATTTGCATATATCCCATGAGGCTTCTGATGCAAGAGGTTTAAGGTATCACACAGGTAGAAGTCTAGCTTTGCTAGATTTTTCTTTTTGTGTTTTTTTAACCAGTTGGTTAACTGTGTGACCTTTTTACTCTTTGTTTTAGTTTGAAAGCATGAACAGAGGACCAAGTTGCAGCCTTATGGATAGAACTGGTATCCAGACCCTTGAAAAAGGCATCAGAGGAGACAACAGCCATGACAGAATGTGCCTTTACAGATGAGGAAAGGAATTTGTTATGAAAAGAATAACAAAGGAAAATGATCTTAGAAATTCAGGAGGAGATGGTTTGCTTACAAACAGCCAAACTCAAAGTCCTGTGATGAAAAGAAACAAAAAGCCACTGAGATTTGTGAAAAAAATGTAATTTTGCCTATATAATATCTGAACTGTCTATGCAAATCCAAGGTATGAATAACCTTCTCACTGGCAGACTGCAGAGAAGGGAAAAGGGAAGGAAGATGAATAGATTGATTAAAGGACTCAGTGACTACCGCAGACATAAAAGAAGGATTACTCCAAAGAGACACCCTGTCTCAATGGAACACCACAATAAGAGGAATGACCATGACACTCTTTTGGCTGAAGTAAGAGCCAAAAGCAGAACAGTCTTCTAAGTACAATGTTTCAAGGAAGCTGAGGAAGCAGGGTCAATAGGAGCCCCGGTCAATTTTCCATGTACAGAACTGAGGTTCCAAGAAGGCAGAATAGGCTTCCTGGGAGGTCTGACATAAATAATGCTTTAAGGAATCACTTGACCTCAAACCTACAGGCCAAAGGAGGATTCAGGGGCAGACTAGCAGAAGTTGCTGATAGGTGAGCTTTCACTGAAGAATATGCCAACCCAACATGGAGCAGATTACACAAATGAGAGAGAGCCAGAGGAACATCTGCAGATTGGAGATCCTGATGGTAAGATAGGCACCAGAAAGAAAATAATTTCTATTTGGGCATGTATGTTTTCCTGGTAGGGGGTTTCCTGGCCTCCTGCAAAATCCAAAGCACATCCTCAGAAAAAGGATACCTAAAAGGGATCAACACCTATCACACACAGTGTCATTTGAAGAGTTGACAGGTGAGGATGCATACGAAATCCCTTGTCATGTGTAAAGAAGATCCACCCGTTGAGGTAACTTGTGGTAATTGCCCCTGGCCAAGTGAGAAAGAAGGGAAACTAATGTTGTCTAGGCCAAAATGGAGTCAACAGCAAGATTATGGGAGAGTCCTGCCTGATCTTGTGCAGAACGCATAACAGAAGAAGGGGGGAAACATACAGAAATATCCCCTTTCAAAGAATTAACAGGGTGTCCACTTTCCAAGCTAGAGGACTTGGGACTCTGGAACAGAATAGAGTAAATTGTCTGTTCAGAGGGGAGGTGAATAGATCAACTTGAGGAATACCCCATTGATGGACAATGTCCAGAAACAAATCTCTGTGAAATATCCATTCATGACCCTGGGTGCTAGACCAGCTCAAAGAGTCTTCCACTAGAGTATGCTCTGAGAGAATGTAAACCCCATGAAGAGTAATTTGATACTGTATAGCTAAATATCAGACCTGGACAGCAAATCTACAGAGAATATAAGACTTTGTGCTCCCCTGCTTGTTGACATATTACATCACTGTGGCATTTTCTATCAAAACTTTGATGGGCCCAGGAAGAAAGAGGGAATGAAAAGCTTGCAAAGCCAGAAGCAGATCCCATCTTTTTTATGTTGATATGGTCTGACGTTTAATGAGGAGGCCAAAGACTCTGAACCTTCTGGGGGCCACAGGAAGTACCCCATCCCCTGTCTGAGTATCTGTAAAAAGTTCTTGACAAGGAACTGGAGCTTGAAAATGAAGTCCCAGATTGACAGAGAGTTGATGGATCCACCACTGGAGCTCAATCTTGAGACAAGGTAGATAAGGCACCGGGAATTCCAGGGGACAGCAATGTTGAAACCACACTGTCTTCATATGGAGCCTGGTAAGAGGGAGCATGGGAAAGATGGAAGCCATGAACCCTAGGACCCTGAGAAAGTTCCTGGCTGTGATCGGTGCTAGAGGAAGAAGGGACTGGAAAAAGGTTACAGAAGTAGAGACAGAGCCCTGGGGCAGGAAGAGATGCCAAACATGGGAACCATCTGAAGCCTGCATCTGAGGAAAATATGATCCGGAAAGGTGTCAGAACATATTTCTGGAGGTTTATGGTGAACCCCTGACCATGTAATAGGCAAGTAGCAAACTGAAGATCCTGAAGCAGACTGCTTGGAGGAGGAGCTTAAATAAGCAAATCATCCAGATAAGGAAGAATCTGAATATCTCAAAGCCTGGAAAAGCAATGACAAGAGTGAGGCATTTGGTGAATACAACTGGGGTAGTAGGGTGGCCAAAGGGCAAAGTAGATAACTGAAAATGCAAGGAAGAAACAGAGACTTGTAAAAATTTCCTGAATAGAGGATGGATGGGGATGTGAAGATATGCATACTTGAAATCTAGAAACACCAGAAAGGCCTGAGGATGTAAAAGAGGAAACAATGTCTGATGGGATAACATCCAAAAGGAATGAATCCTGAGAAAGGTGTTGAGCAGGGAATGAGCCAGAGTTGGTCACCATGTACTCTTCTTCCATGGAACAAAAACATTCTGAAATAAGATCCCTTTCTCACCTGGGTGGAAGGCACAGCTTGAATGGTGCCCTGATGCAAAATAGAGTGAAGAACCTCTGGGAAATAAGAAAGCTTGCTCCCAAGGAAGTTGAGGAATGCCTGAAAGGGAGGAAGGGACTTCCAAACCATGAAGTATCCCTGACAGATAATGGACAGAGCTCAAGAGTCTGAGGTGATTCAAAGCCAATTTAGAAGATACAAGGAAAGATAGAAGGACAAGGAAACCTATCTGAGCTGAAGGGGAAGCAAACTATTAAATACAACCAGGCTTGTCCTGAAAAGAAGGTTTCTGGAGGACAGGAGTCTTAGCTGTGAGAACATGCTGAGAACCCTTCTTGTCCTTATGAGGAGGGCAAGATTGCCTATGAGCAAAGGCAGACTTGGAAGAATAGTTCCTCTGAAAATTAGGAATAGGACAAACAAAAATATGTTTCAGCTCCTGCAAGGCCTTGCTCTTATCTTGGAGAGACTTGAATAGGTCCAAAGGACCATCCAAAAGTTTAGCCTTGATATCATTATGTGAAGCCAAGAATAATGCCTCATGACTGAACCAAAGGCAGCAGCTTTGGAAGAGGCATCAGCTGCATCATAATTGCATTTGATTGAATGACAAGCAACTTGTGATGTGGAGTCCAGCACAGAAAGGGCCAAAGCCTTCCCCTCAGAGTCAGGAAGGTCAAAAACCACCTTAGAAACCTGAGAAAGGAGAGCCAAAACATATCTGCTCATATGAGTCTGGTAGTTAATGGCCCTAAAGGACAAAGTGGTAGCAGTGTAAACTTTCTTCCCCAACCTTTTCATGGCCGTACTATCCTTATCAGAGGGCAGCAGACTGGTGGAGGGAAACAACTTGCATGGCTTGTCAGAAGACAATGATACTACAGAAAGGTCAGCAGAAGGGCATTTATAAAGAAATTTGCACTCCTCAGGCACTTTATAGAACCTATCTGGCTTCTTAAGACTCCATCTTTAGGAGCTCATAATACCTTTTCTGAATATCAGAGACCTGGGAACAATCCCACTTAAAAGAGTCCATCATATGGGCAATGGTATCCCCAAAGGAAAGCTCTTCCAAAGGGGAGTCTGGACTTAAGAAATCCATCTCCTCTGTACCATAGTCCAGGGGGAAGGGATCTGGGAAGAATAAGTCAGGAATTCTGCCCCTGAGTCCAGATCCTTATCTGAGGAATCCAGTTCCATAGACCTCTTGACTGGAGTAGAAGACCAGGGACAGCATGAACAGGGACCACTTGAGGTGGCTTCCAGCTCATCAAAGCATTAAATAAACTCTAAGTAAAATCTTGCCATTCATGCTGAGGACCCTTCACAGCAGGGGAAATAATGTTTTGTCTTTTGGCCGTTTTACTGCAGGATATTCACTGACAAAACCCTCGGAGGGTCAGACCCCTGATGTGACTCTATAATGGTTGTAGGAATCTCCTCCCTCACTAAGCACTGAGGAATCCCCCTCAGTTCTTCAGATATAAACAGCCGAGATTTCCCCTCAACATCAGGTACAGACATTTGAAAAAATTCCAAGGACATTCGGGAAACCAGATCTGTGTTGGCCACTGATGGGGTCGCAGCAGAGGAATTTGAAACAAGCACCAGATGGTCTTCACAGCTTTCACCAGCATCTAGAGAGATGTGTGGTGGAGGCTGGACATCAGCCATATTAGGCCTGACTTTTATTGGCCTTTTTCTTAGCAGATGGCCGGCCCTTGGGATGAGAGGATTCTGGCATAGAACCCTGAGCCAACAGCTTAAGATGTTGGTTCTCTAAGTATATGGAAAAAGAGAAGAGATGACAATATAGGGTCTTAAGTACAAATGCCTGGCAGATAGAACACTGAGTATGATCGTGGGAAGCAACCAAATGAAACAGACACTGGTTGTGATGGTCTTTATGGGGAATCTGCCTCCCAAACTGACATTTTCCATTTCTGGATGACAAGAACACAATAACAAACAATAAGAAAAGGAAGAGAAGAAGCCTCAATAGTGCACTTTTTGAAAATACAGCTAGGTAATCAGCACAGCAGAAGAGTGTTCAGACTGACGTTCGATAATGGGGTTTGGATTGGTGCTAAAGAAGTTTTGAGTGTATGCATCTGTACGTCACATTTATGCCCAATGTCATGTGGGGGGAGCATATATGTGACGTACGGTGCCTATAAAAGCTGAACGCTTTGGTATACTGGCTGAATGTTGGACTATTTTTGGCAGGAGATCCCTTAGATGAAGAATACTGCAACAGTGATACGGAACGACATCTACATATAATTTGGTGAATGCAGTACTGTATCTTTGGCAAGGTACAATATTTTTTTTTTAAATGTAAAACAATTCTGCGTTTTGAGAGATCTCTGTGAGTACAACAGCTGCTGCTTTTCACAGCTAGGCCAAAATACATTTTTTCAGTCTCAAAGAAAGATTATGCTTTTATTTAGAAATATCACCTCAGTTCTTCTACAGTGGATGGAGATTTCAAGCTTGTGAAATATGTCGCCACCTGCATTCTAGAGTAAGAATCATACAACTACCATGCTCCTATTTCAGGAAGAAACCTCAACATTTCTGAAGGAACAACAATTAATTTGCAGAATGGAGCATCATAACTTTGGTAATTTACAACATTTTGCCCCAGAACTAATCATGTAGTCATTTTTCAGAACTTTGTTTTCAAGCCCAGGAAAATTATTGCAGCAAAGATTAACAAAAAGTGGTTAAAAGGTTACATTTTTCATTGAGCTCTGTTTTCTATAAACTGCCACTCTTCTGTTAAAAGAGAGAGAGAGAGAGAGAGAGAGCAAGATCAAAACAAAACCAAAGGTACTCCTGATCAAACAAAATGAGATAAGAATACATGGAGAACAAATACTTTAAAAGCTATGAACGGCCAATACTTCCTCGGTGAAAGGGCGTTATTAGCTATTTGCAGCACTTTTTAAAAACACAGCTTAATTAAAATATCAAATAATAAACCAACTAATACAGCTACTAATCAATTTGAGTAGTAATTACAAGAGTGATGTGAAGTGTCAAATAATTTAACATGGACTGCCCATTAAACAAATAAAAAGAAGGAACAATGCCTGAAGGTCAAAGTCAGAGTTTAAACATAATGGCAAATTATCTTACTTCCAAGTGCAGCAATCTGCTAAGTGTTTATAATAAATACTGAGGAAATAAACATATCAATATATAATCATTACAGGGACTCCAGAAAGACGCCATAGAAAGCAAATTAATCTATGAGAACATTAAACCAGTAATGTTCAATCAATTCCTTCATTTAGTCCTGGGAGACAAAAGGCCTTTGTGTGTTAACTCTGCATAGTTTCCTTCATTAAATCTACATGACTTCTTTCATTAAAACAAAATTATTTAAATTACAGTCTTTTTTTAACAAGCTAGATTGTCTGATTTCTACAGTGCCTTTAAGCTCAAACAAATTGGTGTGCATCATTTTGTGAATAAATGTTATTAGCCACAATACATACTAACTCCATTTTGTTTGAGTTTCTTGAATTACGTTTTTTATGCTTTTTCCCCTTGACTAATGCTAGTCATCAGCTCTTTTCCATTCATCTGGAATGACAGTCATCCAGGTGGTTAGGTCCTCCAGCCTCAGTTTCACCCACACAATGCTCTCTTCACAGAATTTATATGGAAACCTTTGTCGCGACAGCCTGACTTCACTTCATTTCCCCAAATCCAATACTACCCACATTTAAGGGGTAAGCATTAATTGTCCCAGAGCAGGGAAGAGCTACTACTATGTAAGCTCTAACCCTTGTATTTACAGGTACCAAATGTGACTCATGGAGCATGTCCACCTGATTACAGCTACAATGCATATACTGTAAATGCCACACACACACACACACACACACACACACACACACACACACACACACACACACACACACACACACACACACACACATATTCTCTCTCACTCACTCGGCCAGTTTATACTGTTTATTACCTGATGCAGAGCACTGATGCAAATAGACCTTTTTCAAACTCAGCCTTGGGGCACTGTCTGGTAAGATGAAGTGATATACTCACAGATATACAGTAGGCAAATGGAGGCTGAAGGATTCAAACCTTGGACTACAGGGACCAGTTTCTTAACAGCTCATAGCCTTACGCCTGTGTGCTGTCAGACAAGTAGTTGCTGCCTGGAAAGGTCTTTATGATGGTATAAGTAAAGTAGCACACTGAGTAGCCTGCCTCTCCCTGGATGGGTTAGACAGTAGCAGCCAGTCAGTCCCAATATTCCCAGCCATCTTCATCAGCACCTGGACAGATACTGATCGCATGTCTTTGAGGCTGCAGTCAGGGCTTCATCCCCTTGTCTGACAGTGCCTGCAATTAATAAATGTCTTAAATGTACAAGATGCATGACATTCAGTAGTGTGAAGCTCTATAAAGCACAAGTACTAGATGGTAATGAGTTTCGCTGAGACACCCTTTAGAATGAAGAAGGAAGGCAGAGTTGCACAGACAACAACAAATATTTAAACTTAGTGCAGTGAAGTTAATGAACTGTAAGGATATTTATTTATTTTTTATTTATTTTATTTTACATTTGTTAACCGGGCTAGTCTAGCTGGATACATATCCGTTTTCAGTAGAGGCCCGAGGAGAAAAGCTCCAAACAAACAAAATGGTCAGTACATGTTTAAATTAGATTCAAAATAGAGTTACAAAAAAAGAGAATACAAATAACATTTACAAGATGAAAAAAATTACATATAAGTTATATAAGACAAAGAACATACTGGAGGTAATACATAGCATTAATTTCACATAGTAATGGAATATAGACTGGATCAAGTATAATCCTCATTACTATTAGGAATGAGAGATTTTAGAGATCTGGATAAGGGAAATGGGCTAGGAAGATGTGGGACTCGGAGGGTATGAGATATGTAGTTAGTCAGGTGCACGACATGGGCATAACCACTGTGTTGTGAGATATTCTTTAAGGTTGTTTTTGAATTGAGTGTGTGAGGTTGCAAGTCTTAGGTAGTTTGGCAGGGAGTTCCATGGCTTGCCAATGGAGTTGGCGTAGAGGGCATCCCCACCTGAGTTCTTAGCTTTAATGGTTAGGATCTGGGTACTGTTAGATGATCGAAGACTATTGAGGTTAGTGTATGGAGTCAGAATGCTGCACAGTGAGGGAGTTTTATCAGGATGGTTGATTATTTTGTAAGCTTCGGTGAGTTGGTTAAGTTTGAGGAGATTAGGCAGTTCCAGCCAGCCAAGGTTCCTCAAGTTAAGACAATGGTGGGTTCGATAAGTGGAACCTGTTATAAATCTAGCAATGTGGTTGTAGGCAAGAGAGAGCATGTTAAGTTCACGTTTATTGAGGAAAGAGAGGACCGGGGGAGCGTAGAGGAGGGAAGAGAGGAGATGGGTACGGGCAATAGTTAATTTGGTAGAAGGAGTTAAGAAATTTTTAATTCTGTACATGGATCCTAGTTTTTTGCTAACAGACTTTACGGTTTGAGTAATGTGTATGTTGAATTTGAGCTTATGATCAATGGTAACTCCTAGTAATTTGGTACTGGTGACAGGGGTTATGAGGGTCCCATTGTTGGATTTAACATGGAAGGTTATATTGTTAGAGTTTGGGAGTTCTTTACCTAGGGGTGAGAAAACGTTGGGGAAGAATAGTAATAATTTCGTTTTAGTTGGGTTAAGTAGGAGTTTCAAATCGGTGAACCATTTTTCAACTAGAGAAAAACAGTGTTGAGTGGTGGTTTGGAGATTCGAGAGGGAGATGTCTGAGCAGATTAGGGTGGAGTCGTCGCCATATTGGATGCAGGTGGATTTAGGGATGACTGATTGAAGGTCATTTATGAAGATGGAAAACAGAAGTGGGCCCAGTATAGAGCCCTGAGGAACACCTATGGTATTTGGGAGCAGTCCTGATATACAGTTTTGCCACAGGACAGCTTGTTGCCTACCAGTGAGGTAGGCCTTGAACCAGTTTAGTGCTGGAGTGTCCAGATGCAGGGTTTCAAGGGTGTTAAGAAGGAGCTGATGATTGACCATATCGAAAGCTTTTGATAGGTCCAGAAAGAGGGCAGAGGATATAAGTTTGTTGTTTCGATTGTTATTGATGGAGTCAACAAAGGAAAGGAGGGCAGTAGTTGTACTATGGTGGGGGCGAAAGCCGTGCTGGGAGTTGGACAAGAGATGATTAAAGGTTAGGTAGTGAAGAAGTTGTTTGTGGATGCATCTTTCCATGATTTTCACTATTGGGGACAGTATTGCTATTGGTCTATAATTTGACGTTTCCATGGAGGTACCTCCTTTGTGAAGTGGAATGATATAAGAAATCTTCCAGATAGAGGGGATGTTCATTTCAGTTATAGTTCTATTGATAAGGATTGATATGGGGTAGTCTATTACATCAGACGCAATTTGTAAGAATTCTGCAGGAAGGTGGTCAGCCGCTAGGGTGGTTGGTTTGAGTTTTTTTAAGAGGGTACGTATATAAGAGGAAGAGACTGGTTTTAAATTGAAAGGGGTAGTGGTGTCAACATGCTGTTGAGCGGCAGATGGGGGAGTGGAGGTTAGTTGACTGGCTAGATTTTGGATAGTCTCAGTGAAGAAGGAGTTGAAGGTGTTGGATATAAATCAAGGACCAATTCAAGTGCTAGGGTATGAGAAAATGCTGGAGCAAATAAAACAAAGAATGCCACAAAAAGTCTTATGTGAATGGTTTCTGATGTGCATATTGTCAACAAGCACCACTTATACCAAAAAGGCAGCAAAAAATATGTGTCATTTAAAAAACAGAGACATGATAAAACGTAATTCAATTGTATTTGTTAATGAGGTGGGTGGATTCGACCAAGGACCCTTTTAAATGATGACTGCTGCACAGTGGCCCTAAAAGAAGATTAACGTCAGATAAATACTTCTCAAATACTAAAGACAAATAATGCTATTGCATATAAGTACAAAGGGAAGCTATGTTTAAACAAATCTATAGAAATAATCATATAAAGAATTACAGGCTATTACCATCTAAGCTAGCTGAGTCTATTTGTTTATTTTTTATTGCTGAATGTTGTTTGTTAACAAAATAAACCCTTTAGATACGTGTCCCTTTTCACTGGTGACCTGGATACATTGTCTACTTAAGTGACTTGCTCATAGTTATACAGCAGATAAATGGGGGCTGAAGGAGTCACTGAGTATAAGTGATGGAGAGTTGAAGTTCCCACACACTGGGCATGAAGGAGGGCTTGTCCCTTCCAAAAAAACTTTTTTGAGTTTGCGATTTTGCAGTAAGCTGTCTAGTTGGCCAGTTATGGAAGACTAATTGGTTCATTGGACAGCTGGGATTCAGACTTTTGTAGGAGAAATTTTAAAGACATCACACAGAGCATGACACTTACTATATAAAGAGTACAACACTGTTTTCACCATCTCATTCCTGTCCTTCATCTGGTGTCCCTGTCTTCTCAGCAGGTCATAAAACATGTAATAGCAGTGTTCTGCTGGTTCTGGTATGCCTGTTTTTTTGAGAGTCTGCCTGCTAGCTATCTCAGACAACTATTTTGGATCGTATTTCTTTACTTACTCTATAAGCATCTCTTACAAAGGTGTATGGAGGAGTTCTAATAAAATCAAGGTGTCATTTCTGCATAATACTGTTGCTGTTTTCTTGATGCTATAGTGAAACTTAATTTCTCCATGTCTGTACTGTCCAATACGGTTTGCATGTGTCAATACATTCCTTGGATTCATTTAGTAGCTTTTGTGTAAACTGCACCGTTAGGTGTTTATGGAAAACTCAGAACTGTAGCTGTACTGCCATTTGAATTTATTTATTTACTGCAATTGAAAAGTGGGGATATTCAGCCGAAAAATGAAGACCCTGGGTGGAAAAAGTGTATTTAAATGTAGTACAATGATTGATTGAGTTCTGGCAGTTGATATAGAGCATTAAGCTCTGATCTGTATTTCTCTTAGTACAGGGTTTGATTACCCTGGCCCTCATTTGCCTACTGAGTGATCTTGAGCAAGACATTCAACCAGACATTGTTCCCGGATCACCCAGTTATTCTACCTGGTTAACTGGAAAAGCTCACTCACACTCTACTATACTGCTGTGATGGAAAAGTTAGTTTGTTTTTACTTGTATTGCTTTCTTGTAATTTGTACTGCTTTATTGCTTTTTTCTAGTTTGTATATTGTGGTGTGTTTTCATTACACTATGTTTTAATTGTATTATGTTTTCTAATATATATTTAAACTAGGGGAAAAAACAGACATGAAACACGCAGAAATTACATTTTCCCCATTTTCCATCCCTGTGCTTTTGTGTTTTTAAACTCAATGTCACTCGAGTTGCCTGTCCCTTATGATAATTTCACCACATAATTCCTTCCCTCTCTTCGCAGAAAATTACCATTTTGGAAGTTACCCCTTTTCAGCTATTTAAATGTATTGACCTCACACTGTGTTGCATATAGCCAGAATGTTAAGTGCCCACACAATCCAATCTATTTTGCTCTGTAAAATTAGTAACTCTCCTATGTTACTAAAGCTTGAGTTACCTCCTTTTTCATACCAAACCGCTTAGTGCGCACTGCAAGTCTTAGAATATTAAACCATTTTTTCATCTTACCTTTAAAATCTGCAACATCTTGTCCAAGACCATTCATCACTGGAGAACCCACATTTTGCCTGTCAGTAGTCATCTTGGAATTAGTGCTTCTGTTTTGCTTCTGGTGAGAGAGGAACACAGTGACATTATTTCCTGTAAAGTGCTGATCACCAGAAAGCCTGTTAACTGATTCATAGGTGCCAGCTTGGACTTTGTGCTTCTGTTTTGCTCCTGGGGAAAGAAGGAGCAGAGGACACTGATTTCTGATCAAACAGTGTGCATCTATGTGGGACTTTCCCTATTGGTCTGGTTGCTATTCACAGTATTTACCAGGAAAAGGCTGCAACAAGTATACATACCCCTGCATCATCTGGGACAAGACTGTTGATCATCAGAGCCTGTGACCTGCTTCTCATTTTGGGATTAGAACTACTGTTTACTTATGGTGAGAGAAGAAGCAAAGAGGCACTGTATCTCAGGAGCATGAAGCTCTGGTGAGACCAGCACTAGTAGTAATCAGGTGGTAGTCAATTAAGTGAATCTCCAAAATTCATCATTCTTGATGAAGCTAATTATTTATTTTGTCTTTTCAGTAAGTACTGTTTGATTAGCTACAGTCTAACCTAACTTCAGAATATCTGCCTAAATACTTCATCCATAAATTGTCAGGGTCTACTTTAGAACTGTCCCCTCAAGTGTTTGTCTGTGCCCTGTGTTGATGCACGCACCTTGAGCTAACAGTTTCCCCTGTAAAAGAACCCTTGAAATTTCACCAATACCTAGTTGTACACAGGGTAACTAGTCTGCAGTGTCAAGCACTGCCCCCTGAGTTGCAAACCAGATACTCTTGACTTTACTTTATACTCTCACTGCAACTGTCTAATCAATAAAAAGGGCCTGTTGCCAGGATAACAACTTTTCCACTATCTCCAGTACAAACTTAGTGGATATGGACATCCTGAGGTAATGTAGAAATTGACTCATGTTCATTGAAAACCAGATAATTCTCATAAAAACTGATAAGGTATGTGAGAGATGTATTTACGCAATGTCACTGGAAGCAAAGCTTGCATATAAAAGCACTTCTAATGTCAACTAGGATGTCAGTAGTACATACACTCCATCTGTGGCACACAGTATGAAGCAGACACATAGACACACATATGCCGAGGTACTTAAATGTAACCTTCCTAAATCCCAAAAACCTCCTAAGATGAAGTACACATAACAAATGCCCTCAGCAGTCCCAAATGCACTTGTTTATAACAGCACCCACATTAATACATCCACTTCTAAGCCCATAAAGCAAGCAAACAGGGATGACCTGCACCTCCCCTGTAAGATTTTGAATGTTAGCTGAAACATTGCCCTCTACCCGTACTGCCTTTTTTAGGCAATTCCAAACTGAAAATACTTCTGACATAGCAAATCAAAATGAAGAAAATCTGAAGGCATTACTGCTCATTGCTAGGAGTTTAAACAAAAACTCTCCTCCTTACAAGCTTTTTTCACTCTAGAGAATGCTGTTTTTTGTGCAGTCACTTAGACATGGTGTAAAGCTACAGAGAGCACTCCAGCAGTGTAAGCCTATAATGCCTTCCACACATTTAGACTAGCTACTACACAGGCAGTGACTGAAAGTGGAGGTGTCTCGATTTACATCAGAAATAAATATAGCTCAATGCTGGTCAGACTGGATGAGGCACTTGAGCTTCTCCACATTCAAGTCACCACAGACAAAATCCCATACCTCTTCCTTGCAAGCTAAGGGTCCCTCTCTATGACCCAGGAAACCCATACCATGCATTTAAGCTTTCTGGAGACACTCACCATCCAACCCAATACCATATTCATGGGCAACTTTAATTACCCTACTATTAACTAGGATTTATATGACATCAAATGTGCAGGCATAGAGATTTCTGGATTTAAACACAAACTCCCAGGAATAGACTGTCAGTGTGCTGACCAACAGAGCAAACTTACTGGATCTGGCCCTCACAAATATGGGAGAGCACTGTGCATCCCCTAGTGTAATGTCCTTTATGGTAGGGTCAGATGACAGGATAGTCTCCTTTGAAGTAAAAAGAAAAGCCAGAACCCCTGCTAACTCTAGAATGTTCAGGAACTACTCAAAGACTAACTTGCTACTAATAAATGACAACCTGGAAAAATGTAAAGCCCCCTTAAACCCTGAGAACACTGCTACCTATGTGGAACTGTTCACACAGAAACCCTAAAGAAGCATGTTAATAGCTGCATAGAGGCAGCTGTACTCAACAGGAATAAGTACAGAACTAACTCAAAAAGCAAGCCACCCTTGTGCAAGCACGTCAACAGGCTGTATAACAGAAGGAAGACAATCATGACAAAAATGAGGAGATGTACAACTCAGAGGACAAATAAAGTCTTCAAAAGCCAAATTTGAGATAAATTTGACCTTCTAGTCCAAGAACAACCAAAAAGCTTGCTTTAGTTATGTTTACAACCTCAAAAGCAATGCGCAATTGTGTGCAGGGCTCATTGTTGATGGAGCCACCTATACTGAGCCAGATTATATAGCAAACCTACTGGTAGACAAATTCAGCTTTAACTTTACCCTCTCTCACTCCAGCCCCCCTCAGGAAATACCATCATGGGATTGCTCTTTTTTGCCATCTACTTCTCTGAAGTCAAGGCCAACTTCAAGGGCCTCTGTCTGACCAAATTTGCAGAAGATTGCAAATTAGGAGGATTCATAGAATTCTCCACTGATACTAATGTTCTCCAGGAATGGCTGACACAGGCAAATAACTGGTGTCAGAGCTATGGACTAAAACTAAATGCCAAGAAATGCATAATAGTATTCTTTGGTAAGTAATATACCCTTGGTAACTATCATATTGACAACACATCCCTAAGAGCCAACCCAGTAGTTAGTCAGGGACATGAGGACACATGTAGACAAGTAATCTACCCTTTGACCATTATGTGTCTACAGTAGTGAGGAAATCATTCTGTTGTGCAACTTGTACACCTAGGTATAATATCCAGGCCAAGGAAGTCACTGTTCCTTTGTATTTGGCATTCATCAGCCCTGTCATGGAGTACAATGCTCCCTTTGGCATGTACCTAACCCAGGCACATCCAACAATTGGAATGTCCACAGAGATTCCTCACAAAAAGAACACTGGGTATAAGTAACATGCCCTATACTGACCACCTCATATCCCTGTATTCCATCTCCTATGGGCTGTTGAGGGAAGATCTATGCCTGTCATCCAAGGCATTGTTGTGCCCCACCCTGATGGACCTTCAGTATGTCTGCAAAACAAACAGCACAAAAATACTCATTCTAAAGATTTAAATCTTGTCTGTGATATAAATAGGACTTGCTAGAGATACAGGTATGCATCTCAGATACTATCCCGTCATTGGAATAGGCTCCCTATCCATGTGAAGCAGAGTTCCTCACTAACCCAATAAGTGTAACTTGGAGGACTGGATGTGGAAAAGATAATTCATCCCTGGCTTGGCACCTATGTCTCTAATGGACACAGGGACCCTTGTAAATGGTTCATCACCCAGATCTCTGCTTGTAAATGTTTCACCTTCCAAGCCCCTGCTTACACTTACCAAGAGTACCAGAACTTGTCAGAGATTTTGGATGCATGGCTAGGCTTAAAAAGGCCTCAGTGGTCATTAGCCTAGTACAGACATATGAACCGATAAATGGGTATTATTATAATGTGCATTGTAGAGTAAAATAAGTACAGTCTGAATATAAGAATAAAAAGATCACACAATTACAGCAATTTACAAGAGTTATATACTAAGATGCCTTATCAATACAGTGGATGTACTAGGTTACTGATAAAAGAAAAGCTAAACACTTTATAGTAAGTACAAAACAGCTTAGTTTCACAAATAAAAAGATGACCAATATATCAGCATTGTATATATAACAAAGAGCACAGTGTAAAAGTGCAGTTTACAAAAATAGCCATCAGAAAACATTATGCAAATTTGGCAGATTAGTTCACAGTTGTCATATTGTCTTTAGTTGTAGACTGGAGAAAAGGACTAAATTATACAAAAATTAAGACATTTTATGGCTTCACTGAGCGATGGTGGTGAAAACATGAACAGATCACAGATGCAGTGCCTTGCTATAAGAGTGCATATACAGGCCTGAATTATGTTGTGTCACAATTTGATCAGTAGGACTAACACAGGTATATGCTTTTCAGAAGCAATTTTGGTGGGAAGTTAACTTTCTGCATATGCCAACTACCTGATCTTGGATTACAGTGAATAATTGCACTGCCTGATTTTGATTGGCTGGTTTCTTTACAGGCGTATACTTGACTTTGAATGTCTGGCTTCCGTGGTGCTGAAGCTTTATGGACTTTAAATAACCTATTTGGTACTTTTCTGAATTGAGCACTTCTGAGCAGTGTAAAGCCTATTAGATAAGCAATGCAAAACCCTAGTCTATAACATACAACACAATATCTTTATTGAGAATTATATACATTTCAGTACCTTTTCACTCTCTCATTGTTGACAGCTTAGTTGCACTATTATCATTGAATTTATTGTGAAGCTTGAATTCTTTACTTTATGATACTTATTTATTAACCTTTGATTGTTGCCTTAGTAACTGAACCAGTTTGTGCGCATATTCCTTTATTAATTGATCCCAGATGTAGTACTTTGTGTCTATTCTTTAGCTGTTCAGCTGTTGATTTGCCATCATACTGTTTCATTTTCCACATGTTCTTATTGATTACTTTTTTTATTAACTGAACCTCATTTTAGTACTTTCTAGTATCTATTCGTTGAATTGGTATTTTACTAATGTGCAACCTTTGGCCATTTACTATCCGTTGCTTTCACACTAGTGCGATTCTTTTCTGCTGATATCTAATCATCATTGACTGCTTTACTGTCATTGCTTAACTCAGTGTGTTACGTTTTTTCATCCTGCACTAATTGTTCGTAGGTTCATAGGTTCATAGGTTCATACTAGGCTATCTGCCCTAGGGCATTTATAAGCCTAGCCAGAATGTGTTTGGCTTTCGCCACCCATTTTAAATTTATTTTGCTATGCCCTTTTTTGAGGTTAGTATACTGTGCCTCTGTCTAGCAGTGACACAGAAGTGATACCCGGGGTAAACCTACTATCTCCCATTCACTCATCAAGATTCCTCTTGAAGAGAGTCAATGAGGGACTCTGCCTAACCTGGACTGGGATTTTATTCCAGAGTGAAGGGAGCCTCTGGGTTATGAATCAGTCCCTACAGCATGTCCTATTTATTTCAGTGCTGAGGTTCAAGTCTCTGGAGCGCGTAGGTTCATAGGTTCATAGGTTGGTACTAGGCTATCAGCCCTAGGGCCTATACAAGCCTAGCCATAACAATTCCCTGGCTATTTCTTCCCACATTATTTACTTTCCTGGACCCCTGTCTAGCAGGGCGACTGACGTGATCCCTGGGGTGAATTTCCTTTCTCCCATCCAATCGTCAAGGTTCCTCTTGAAGAGGTCCAAAGAGGCACTCTGCTTGACATGTATGGGCAATCTATTCCAGAGTCTGGGGAGTCTCTGGGTCAGGAACCTATCCCTCCAGCATGTTTTGTTTATTGTGATGACAAGGTTTAGATCCCTGGAGCGTGTAGCTCTGAGGGATTGGGATTTCTTTAAGTGTAGCATGTCCAACAGCTCTGGGTTTAACATGGCCTTGTATGTTAAGCAGAGATTGCCTCTGAGTAGACGATATGCAACAGAGTATAGCTGGAGTTTTTTAAGGTGGTCAGCGTAGGGCATCTGCTTTAGGCCTGTGATTCTTTTAGTGAGGTATTTCTGAGGCCTTTCCAGTTGTTGCAGATATCTTGAGAGGTACATACCAAATGGGGCGTTGTATTCTATAATGGGTCTAATGAGGGATGAGTACAGTGGGACAATGACCTCCTTTTTTATGGATGAAAAGCCCTTCGTGATGAGGTGTGCCACATAGAAGGATTTCCTGACTGTTGTGGCAATGTGGTTATCGAAGGTGAGACCACTGTCCACCTGTGTCCCTAAGTCTCTTATCACACTTTCTGTGTTTAGTGTACTGCCACCTATATGGTAATTCATGGATACATGTTTTTTCCCAAAGGGGATAACAATACATTTCTTGGCATTGAGCTTGAGCCCATGGCTCTGGCACCAAGCATCTGTTTCTGTAAGGCCCTTTTGTAGAGTATTCACATCATTTGGGGATTCAATAATGGCTCCCAGTTTGCAGTCATCTGCAAACTTTGTTGGCCAGAGTCCCTTAGTGTTGACCTGTACTTCAGAGAAATAGATGCCAAACAAGAGCGGCCCCAGGACTGAACCCTGAGGTACTCCACTTGTCACTTGTCTGGAGCTGGATTTGGAGTCGGCTACTTTTACAGTGTGGGTTCTATCAGTAAGCCATTTAGCAACCCATTGGGTGACATAGGGATTAATGCCCAACTTAGTAAGTTTATCTATGATTCCAGAGTGGGTGATGGTGTCAAAGGCCTTGGCAAGGTCTAGATAGGCTGTGCGGACCACCTTACCCTTATCCATGGCTCTGGAGACTGATTCAAAGAAGTCAATCAGGTTCAGGAGACAAGATCGGCCCTTCACAAACCCAAACTGGGTGGGGTCCAGTGTTTGAAGGTTGCCAATGTCTTTGTTTATAAGTTCCATGATAATACGCTCTATGGCCTTGCAGATAAGGCTTGTCAGACTGATGGGACGGTAGTTTCCAGGATCCAAGGTGGATCCCCCCTTGTGGATTGGGATAACTGTAGCTCTGCGCCACTCAGTGGGCACGAAACCTGAGGTGAGGCTATGATTAAACATGACACTTAGGTGAGGTGCCAGTTCATATTGTAGTTCATGTAGTACACAGCCTGGGATGTCATCTGGTCCCATGGATGCTGTATTCTTGGCTTTAGAGGGTGCGTTTTGTACCTGTGTGGCCTTTATTACTGGAATTTGGCAATCTTCCGGTATTGAGATGGGCCATTTAGGGGGTGAGAGGGGGGTGAAGTTGGCACTGAATCGATCTGCCAAGATATTGGCAATATCCTTCGGATCAGTATATTTAATGCCATTCTGTTTTAGCTCAGAGCAGATCTGAGCATTGCCATTTAGATTCTTGACATAGTTATAGAATGCTTTGTGGTTGTCTTTGGAATCTTTGGCAATTTTATTTTCGTAACTAGCTTTGGAGGATTTTATGAGGCATCTCAGTTTCTTACTGAGGCTAGTAAGGGAGTTTTTTGCATCCTGGGATTTTCCTCTTTTCTGCAAAAGTTTCTTCCTTTTGTTGTAAAGTTTGTTTATGGCAGGGGACCACCAGATTGGCTTCCTTTTTGGATGAGAGCATTTTGGTTCTATTTGGGATGGCACGATTCATGCATGAGTGGATGTACTCGTACAGTGCCTTAGTGTAGGATTCAGCAGTTGAACTTTCAGTTCCCGTCTGCATGGGTGTCATGAAGTTTGTCACTTCTGACTTGAGTAGCATGAAGTTGGCTTTGGAGAAGTTTTTATGGTGGTTTCTTTACTGGGGGTGGGTTGGGATGTGGATGTTAAGGGTGATTAGCTTATGGTCAGACCTGACTAACGAGGGAGTGACCATAGGTATGGAGCATTGATTTCCCATGTTGGTAATGACCAGGTCTAGGATATTGGAGCCCCTGGTGGGACTATGGATTAGTTGATCCAGGGTGTTGGAATTTATGAATTCCAAGAACCGTTGCGCAAAGGTGTTGAGTCATGAGTAGTTTTTCCAGTTAATGGCAGGGTAGTTAAAATCACCCAGTATTAGGGTGTTTGGTTCTATCTTAATATTTTCCAGTATGTCTAGAAAGGTGTAGTGAGAATCTTGGGGTATGGTGGGGGATCTGTAGCAAGCTACAATTTGGATTGCAGTCTTACCTAGTGTTAGTTGCACTTGGAGAATTTCAGACACATTGTGTTGGCCAACTAGCCTGGTGGTGTGAATATCCTTGGTGAATATTGACACTCCTCCACCTTTAGTGTTTCGGTCCTGGTTTGGTGGCCGAAAAGTGTGGTAAGAGTTGTAGCCTGGTATTGCAGGGGTGCTCTCTGGAGCCTTGAACCAGGTCTCAGTTACTGCACAGATATCGATGTTCTCCATTTTTAGGAGTGCCTCGAGAGCTCGATGGGATTTGGATTTTCTGAGGTGCAGCCTGTCCATTAATTCCGGGTTGGACATGGCTTTATACGTCAGGCACAGATCGCCTCTGAACAGGCGGTATGCCACTGAGTAGAGCTGGAGTTTCTTTAACCGGGCAGCATATGGCATCTGTTTGAGCCCTTTGATCCTCTTGGTGAGGTACTTTTGGGGTCTTTCCAGTTGCTGCAGGTGTCTGGTAAGGTACATCCCAAAAGGGGCATTGTACTCAATTATGGGCCTGATGAGGGATGAGTAAAGAGGCACGATGACCTCCCCTGATCTAGATGTGAATCTCTTCATGATTAGGTGGGCTATATAAAATGTTTTTCTAACCACTTTGGCCATGTGGTTGTCAAATGAGAGATTGCTATCAACTTGGGTCCTCAGGTCCCTAAATACATCTTCTGTACTTAATGGATTACCACCTATGTGGTAATTTGTGGGCACTTTGTTTTGCCAAAGGGGATGACTATACACTTTTTGGCATTTAGCTTGAGGCCATGGCTCTGGCACCAGTTGTCTGTTTCTATGAGGCCCTTTTGGAGGATGCTTGTGTCGGCTGGAGAGTCGATTATGGCACCCAGTTTGCAGTCATCTGCGAACTTGGTCAGCCACAGTCCTTCCGTGTTGGCCTGTACCTCCGAGAAATATATACCGAACAAGAGAGGTCCCAGGACTGAGCCTTGTGGGACACCACTTGTAACTGGTTTGGAGTCTGACATGGTTCCAGCAATTCTAACCATGTGGGTTCTGTCCTTGAGCCAATTTGCAATCTATCTAGTGACATAGGGGTTTATATTTAAGCTGGTGAGCTTATCTATAATGCCCGAGTGGGGTATTGTATCGAAGGCTTTTGTGAGGTCCAGGTAGGCTGTGTGGACCACCATCCCCTCGTCAATGGCCTTGGTGACTGTTTCAAAGAAATCAACCAGGTTTAAGAGGCAGGATCTGGCCTTAACAAAGCCGAACTGGGTAGGATCCAGTGTTTGTAGGACCCCAATATCTTTATTTATGAGGTCCATGATGATCCTTTCCATAGCTTTGCAGACCAAGCTAGTCAGGCTTATAGGGCGATAGTTTCCAGGATCCGTTGAGGCACCACCTTTATGGAGAGGGACCACTGTTGCTGTACGCCACTCTTTGGGCACATATCTGTAGTAAGGCTGAGATTGAACAGTAGTTTTATGTTTGGGTTTAGCTCTTCTTGGAGTTCATGTAGGACGCAGCCCGGGACACCGTCTGGTCCCATTGATGCTGTGTTTTTGCTTTGGAGAGGCGGCTCTTACCTGAGCATCTGAGATGTCAGGGGCAGCACTCTGCTGGGATAGATATTTGCCCTTTGGTGGGGAGTTTGCGCTGAACCTGTCAGCTAGGATGTTGGCAATGTCTATGGGTTCGGTGTATTTTTTGTCATTTTGGACTAATTCTGAGCATATCTGGGAATTACCACCCAGGTTCCTAACATAACTAAAGAAAGCCTTGTGATTATCCTTAGTGTCCTGTGCAATTTTTCTCTTGAAGCTGGCCTTAGACAATTTTATGTGTGCCCGTAGTTTTTGCTAATACTGATCAGTGATGCCTTCCCTTTTTGGGATTTTGCTCTATCATTTAGTAGCTTCCTCCTTCTATTGTATAGTTTGTTTATGGCTGGGGTCCACCAGACAGGACGTCTGCCTTTGGAGGATTGGGTCTTGGTTTTATTTGGGATCACATGATCCATGCATTCCTGAAGGTGTTCATAGAATGCGTTTATAAAGGATTCTGCGGTCTGGGCATTATTTTCCACAGGCCCGGGCTTTGAAGGATTCCACCTCAGTTTTGAGGAGTGTGAAATTTGCTTTAGAGAAGTTTTTCACTGTGGTTTTCTGGGCAGGGGTGGGGTCGGGATGTGAATATCCAGTGAGATTAGTTTATGGTCTGATCTTACCAGTGAGGGATACACTTCTGGTCTGGAGCATAGAGTCCCCATGTTGGTGATGATCAGGTCCAGTATGTTTTCCCCTCTTGTGGGAGTGGTAACAAGTTGTTCCATAGCATTTGAGTTTATAAATTCTAGGAACCTTTGGGCTAGGTGTTGGAGCTAGAGTAATGCTCCCAGTCTATGTTTGGGTAGTTGAAGTCGCCCAATATAATGGTGTTTGGAGAGACCTTCATATTTTCCAGTGTTCTCAGGAAGGCCGAGTGGGGTTCCTGGGTTTGGGAGGGTGGTCTGTAGCAGGCTATAAACTGGAAGGCAGTTTTACCCACTGTTAGTTGCACATGGATAGTCTCTGATGCTTCGTGCTTTGCCACCAACCTGGAGGTGTGGGTATCTTTGATGAATATTGATACTCCCCCTCCTTTTGTGGTTCGGTCCAAGTTTTGGGGCCGAAAAGCATGGTATGAGGTATAACCTGGTAGTGCTGGGGTGCTCTCGGGAGCCCTGAACCAGGTTTCTGTTACTGCACAGATATCGATGTTCTCCATGCTAAGGAGAGTTTCGAGTGCATGCATCTTGAGGTTTAGACTTCTGGCGTTGAGTAGCATTACTCTTATTTTCTTATCCCTTGTGATACCTATGGAGGTAGGTTTGTCTTTTGAGCCTTGCCTAAAAAAGGCACTATGGGGGTAGCAAGAGCCTTTGCCAATATCCGAAAGCCCAGGGGTGACAGGTGCAAGCCGTCCCTAGTGAAGCATCGTGGCTTGTGGAGCATATCATCCCAAGCTGACAGGCATTGGATCCCCTTTGAATGACACCAGTACTTAAGCCAATTGTTGAAATTGATCATCTTGTCTTCATATTGTGGCATCATTCTTGGTGAGGGTAAGATGCTACTCAAGGTCAGGGTCATACCGGCCTGGGCTACATGCTCAGAGAGCTCCTTTATGTCTCTTTTCATGTAGTCCAGGGAGGTACGTCTCAGGTCATTCACACCAGCATGGACAATGACTGAGTCATATTTGTACTTGCCTTGGAGTGACCTGAGTGCTTGTGTTATGTGGCGGATCCTAGCACCTGACAGGCTGCTCACCGTGACCCTCTCCTTGTTCAGCCTGGTGAGTGGGACGTCAGTGTGCCTGACGATAGAGTCACCTATTACAAGTGTATCAGGTGTGTTGTTTAGTCTTAAGGGCTGTGACTGTTCGGCACACTGGCTTTGTGAGATATGTGTTGCACATGTTTTGTTTTGGGGTAGCGGCTGCTTGGGTGTCTGCTTTGGAGGTCTCTGCTGCTTCGGCAGATCTTTATTTAGAGCCTCTGAGTATGTTTTTGTGTGATTATGTGTTTGGTTTGCTGTCGTGGTAGGTCTATGTGAGACTGGAATTGTAGTGAGTGTGGTTTCCTTCTCCTCCTGACTGGTTATGCCAGTACTGAATTGAGAGAGCTTAGCCTCCAGTTTGGCTATATGGTTGCATCTCTCACACGTGTTGGAATTTGTTGGGAGGAGGAGAGGGCTGTCTGTGCACATGAGGCAGTTGTAACATTGCTTCAAGATTCCCAGATTCACCAGCTGGACCAGAGAGGAGACTGACAACTGACCTTTGGACATGCTAGAATAATATTGGGAATTCCTTAATAATTGAAAACCAGGGCCAGTGGGGAGTGAGGGTGTAGTGCTTTTAATTTTTAGTGCTGACTTATATAATTGCTTTAGTGAGCAAGTGCCAGGTAACTTAAGTGCAATGTGTTACAGGTAACTTAAATGCAAAAACGACACAGTAACTTTCTTTCAAGTGAAACAAGGAAATAAGTACAGTAAGCAATGCAGATATCACTAGTGATCCACAGAAGCGCTGAGAAGCCACGTATTAGGTGTAATTAGCGTTCCAGGGAAATAACAAGCAAACAAACAACAAGCATATAAACAAAGCTAGATTCAGCAGGCCTGGATCTAGTCTATGCTACAGCAAACAAGGTGTACCAATTTCGGTAAGATACAGTTCAAATATTCAGGCACTATAAACCTTTAACCAGAAATTCCCAGCTCAGAAGGGCAGAGTCCAGCCTCTTCTCCCACAAGAGTGCAGACCACAAACCTTCTTAATGTAAAATAACTGGCCTGAAGCCCAAGTGCTTAAACCAGAGCTAATACACTTTAAGAATAACAGACACTGGGCTCTCAATCAGCAGTTCCCAACCTAGAAGGATGAAAGCTACCTGTCCTGCCACCACAGTGCATGCCACAAACCTTCCTAATGTAAAACAACTGGTCTGAAGCCCAAGTGCTTAATCCAAAAGACTTAGAATGATAGCTACACTTTAATCAAGTTACTACCAAGCAGTAATAAATACAATTGAATACTTTAGAGAATGCCTGGATTAGTGCTCAAGTTACACAAACAAAGCTAGATCCAGCAGGCCCGAATCCAGTCTATGCCACAGCAAACAAGGTGCACCAACTTCAGTAAGAAGCAGTTCAGATATGCATACACTATAAGCCTTTAACCAGAAATTCCCAGCTCAGAAGGGAAGAGTCCAGCCTCTCCTCCCACAACAGTGCAGACCACGAACCCTCTTAATGTAAAATAACTGGCCTGAAAGTCTAAGTGCTTAAACCAGAATTAATACACTTTTAGAATAACAGACACTGAGCCCTCAATCAGCAGTTCCCAACCTAGAAGGATGTAAGCTACCTGTTCTGCCACTACAGTGCAGACCACAAACCCTCTCAGTGCAAAACAACTGGTCCGAAGCCTAAGTGTTTAAACCAAAAGGCTTAGAATGAGTTACACCAAGCAGTAATAAATACAATTGAGTACTTTTAAGATGATGCAAAAGTAAAAAAAGTAGGTAGAAACACAAGTACAGTAAAAGCAGATGAATTTTTTTTTTTTTTCTGAACAAGTGCTGAGATCAAAGAAACAGATTTGAGTGCTGAAACTAGAAAACTGGCTAGTTATAAGAAAAAAAAACTAAGCTAGAAGGCTTCCCTCCAACACAGAAGGGCTTGTGGGCTCAGAAGCCTACAAATAGTCTATACTACTTAACAGGAAAGGCAGGAAACAAGCTTAAATTTTTTTTTTCTGTTTCCCAGATGCTCTCTTTGTACACAGTAGGAGTGCCTGAAATGATCTCACTGCACTCAGTTGAGTGAGCAAATGAGTTGGGCCCGGAAGGAGTATACAAACACAAATTTACAAGAGGGGCGGGCAGTTGCAAGGCCACTAAGATTAACACCAAAACAAAAACAGGGAGGGTGGGTGGGACTAACTGAAGAGCAGAGTCAAAACTTCCAGTTCAGTTAATATTCCTTCCACACAGTTAAAATCAATTTAAATACTGTATATTTTTGAAAAAAAAAAGAGCAGATAAAGGTACTTAAATTCTCTTATACGTCCAGTTGAATACAGCAAGTTCTTAGCCGGCCAAAGCTGAGGTTTTTAAGCAGAAAATATTTCACACTGTACCACTTAAATAGGCAAGGACAGGAAATCAAAGAATGTGACTACCCCCACACCTGTAATTACTAGCAAATAACAAAATTCAGCAAACACTGACTAACTTCCAGTTCAGTTAATATTCCTTCCACAAAGTTAAAATCAATTTAAATACTGTATTTTTTTGGAAAGAAAAGAGCAGATAAAGGTACTTAAATTCTCTTATACGTCCAGTTGAATACAGCAAGTTCTTAGCCGGCCAAAACTGAGGTTTTTAAGCAGAATGTTAGTAGTTATTATTGTTCAGCAGCTCTTGTAGCTGGTATAAAGCACTTCTGATGCTCTCTTCTTGCCTTCCTCTCAACTGTCACTGAGTTTTAGGGTAGTCTCTATATTTGGCTCAGAATTTTGCTCCATTCCTCCAAAAGCTGAACATTTTTTGAGAAGTTGACTTGACATTCCAACCATAGCCAAGGAATTGTATGCTCTATTAAATATTTGCATGGAGAATATTTACCTTTTTTGGAATAATAAAATAATGAATATAGCCAGCATCCAATCTGGTGGAATAATAGACTCAAGACAATTATATAACACAAAACATTAATTGATATCTTTATTTAAATCTTACCTCCTCTCAGCTCATAAAATAAAACTCACCTAAGTTAGTAAGGAACTGAAGAATACTATGAGAAGTTCCAGGGCTGTGAGCATGAGATGGCCACCAGCACTAAAGGAAATCATAAGGCCTTTTAAACTAAGTACACAAAATGTAGAACAAAAACCTCTGACTCTCCACGTACAACAAATAATTTATTCAAAGATAAAAGAACAAACGGTGAGCGCTTTCGCGTATGCTATGATACGCTTCTTCAGACAATATAACATGAAAATAGGCAGCATATTTATAGGGAGGCATATCCCAATGCTTGAATTCAATTAATCAATTAAACTAATAATTCAATTAAAGGGCATCATTGTCTCATAAAAAGAACTTTTTAAAGCTACAAAACAACTAGCTGCTGGAATTGAATCACTGAGTACCCTGTATATAGTGAGTCATACAAATAATCAAACACTTTAAAGTTATCTAATTCATTCTTAAGGATACGTATTATTTCTTTAAACATAGTGCTGTAAAACATTGTATAGCATTAAATAGTGTTATATAGAGTACAATATGCATTCATCTCTTCATTCTAGTCTCTCATGGGACGACATGTTGTGTGAGAATCACTTATTTGTATGTGTTATGTATATTATATGAATTTATAAAATGTTCTCAAAAATGCATAAAATTCAGTATTCATCATTTCACAATTACTATAAAAACTACATAAGCATAAGTTTAATTAAATATATACAATAATATATAAACATATAAACTAGCATCATATAGAAAAATTAACTAAAAAAATAAATAAATAGATGAATAAATACCATAAATAAATAAATATGATACATTTATCAATTTATTAAAAACCACATTCAAATTCAAGTAAAAGATGAAATTGCACGTATGGACTTGAAAGAGAGAAATGAATATGGGTGGAAAAACCTATAATTCATGACTCATAGGGTTTTAAATTAATGAATATACAATCTAAAAACAGCTCAAAACACATATTTAAAAGCCAATTATATCCCTGTAGGCAATATGAGGTATATTTGAAGATGTTACTAATAGACTAATAAATAGAATGAACTGAAATAACCAAGTAAAATAAATAATTATAAATTAGACTAAATATTAAAAATATCAAACATGGGATCATCTCCGGTTATTAAGAAAGGGTCTTATTGTAATATAATTGTTCAGGCTTGGATGACAATGGCCTCTTAGTCTAAGAATCCATTTTAGTTCATTCAATTCAAGTAAATTTATATAGTCTCCACCTCTAACATTAGCATCTACAATTTGCAGTACTCTAAACACAAAAGTATGTGAAGGATGGGATATAATATGCTTGGCCAGGGCATTTAATTCATTTTTCTTCTTAATATCGTACTGATGGTTGTATATTCTGTTTCTCAATTTTCTTTTAGTGAGGCCTATATAATATGCAGAACAGCACTCACAAGTGGCCAGGTAGATTAAGCCCGAGGTATCACAAGTAGCCCTGAATCTTGGTTTAAAGACATAATTAAACTCCGGATGTGTAAAATCTTGCAGTTTAGTAATATACCTGCAATAATTGCAGTGTCGACAAGGATATGTCCCAGGGGTACAAATTGTCTCTTGTACTATATTTCTAGTCAAGACTGGCCTATCACACAGTAAAGATTTTAAGTTGGAATTACTCCTGTAAACTATATGGGGAGTAGTGCCGACTATTTTTGACGTAGATTCATCTATCAATAACACTTTCCAGTTGTTACATAGTATTTTCCTGATATGTTGAAAGTCATTTGTATAGGTCGTAATGAAAGATACTTTCTCCCTATAATCATACACATCTCTTCTAAAACAAGGTAAAGAATAATTATTATTCATGTTATCAATATCTGGGTCTTCATGAAATAAAATTCTTTTCCTAACATCCATTATTAAATCATAGTCATAACCTCTTTCTAAAAACATTTCCACCATATTATCCGCTTCTCTTTTCAAATCGTCCATATCAGTGCATATTTTTCTTAACCTAGTGAATTGACTACTTAGTATCCCTTTAAAAATATGTCGCGGATGCATACTATCATAAGTACACAAAATCTGCAATACTACCCTATTGTACTTTGAACTGCAGTGCACCATAAGGGCAGTGGTGCATTCCTGAGTGTGTCGTCCTTTGGATGAGAAGTTAAAACCAAGCCACCATCTGCCTGAATTGGTGGTAACTCAGGTGGACGTAAACAATCCCATAGGACCTATGAAAAGGAGTAGGTGAAGTTCCCAATACCCTGGTCAAATTGTCCCTTGTAGTATAAATACCACCTTGGGTCTCCCTTGTAAAACAGGCTACTTGCCTAGTGGGACTAACCCTGTCAACAAAGCATAAATAAGTAAATAAAAATCACTGTAAATATTCTGTCCGCACCAACACAAGAATATTTATTCATCATCCTGGCTGATAGATTTCAACTCTACATTTCTCTCTGCCTGCTATATATCTTCTGTATACCAACTCAGGCCACCCATCCAGCATTAATTTTGACCAAGTTTCAACTTCCTTGTCCAGAACAGATAATTAGGTCTCACAGCATATCTACTTATTGAATGGTAGGCTTAAAGCATCATCTTGAGAAACCGCTCTTAAAAATTTTCAAAGTCTATCCACAGAATATACACCTGAAAAAATGGAGAAAATATATATTTTACCCAGCTAGGCTTATAAAGACCCTAGTAGTTGTTAGCCTACTGACAACCTATGAACCTATGTGAACCCGTATGCTTTAGACACTGAAAGAACAAATTAACACACTCATAGGTTTGATTGTGAAGAATGTTAAAGAAATAAGTACCACACTGTTCTCAGCCCCCATATAAGTTAGTCTAAGTGATCTTGTGTGCATGCATATGAGTAGAGTTGGTTTCTGATTACATTGGGTAAAACGCATTGGTTGAGGATGGGACCCTCTGCTAAGCCTGTTTTAAACTTCCACTCTACAGAATCCTTTACTGCCAGACTCTATGTGCATATAAATAGTTGCAGAGACAAATCTGTCTCCCTCAGAAATAAATGCAACACCAAATTAAAAAATAAACCCCTATGGTGGAACTCTAATATAAACAGGCAGTATAAAGAAAGGGAAAAAAACTAATTTCATGCAAAAATAAAATGAACTCTCAAAAAGCCAAAAGCACACTTGCTAAAGTTGTATAAAAAAGGAAGGAAACCATGGCCAAAACTAGTAAATGCAGTGCCCAACAAGGCAAAAAAATCTCTCAAACTAAATAAGCAATTCTGAAGTCTTATCAAGTCCAACAAAGCCAAATTTGAGTAAAGATAGCCTCACAGGCAAAGGATAGCCACAAGGCCTTCTTCACCTATGTCTACAACCTCAAAAGTAACACACAACAGTGTGTTGAACTAAATGTAAATGGAACCACCTGGAAGGAGCCAGAGGATATAGCAAACCTATTTGTTGATAGATTTAGCTTAATTTTCACCCCTTCTTTCCCCATAACCTCTCAAGAGATACCCTCGACCATAACTCCCCTGATTATCACTAGCAAACAAGTATTCAATGTGCTGATCAAGACAAAACATATTGCATTGATGCACCCTAATAATATACTGAGATGCCTCCTGAATAGCATGAAACATGACCTATCAAATCCATTAAAATCACTGTTCAACTTTAGCCTCCTGAGTAACTGTCTTTATGTCTAGTGAATGGAGGACTGCATCGGTTATCCTTCTGTGCATGGTTGGGCCATCTACTGGACCGGGTAACTACAGACCCATAAGTTTGACTAGGCTGGAATGTAAAGTTATGGAAAGAGTTATTCTGAATATTATAAATAAAAACATGAGAAACCTTCAAATTTTGGGTCCAGCACAATTTGGTTTCATCAAAGGCAGATCATACCCACTCAGCCTGATGGACTTTTTTGAGAACATCACCAAATCTATGGACAACAGTAAAATGGTACACAATGCCTATCTTCACCTGGGCAAAGCATTCAACACTACGCCTCATTCAAGCACTGGAGACAAAATCCTGAAACTGGGAGTAAAGCCATATGGCTAGGTATTTATCACTGAGAACAGCACTCCTACTGAGCAGTCTTTCACTCCATGTAACACAGAGTACTTATCTTACTCTATTCAAATGTAATTTGGAAAAATGATGGATAATTGCAAATTCACCCCCTGTTTAGCATCACTGACTCTCACAGATAGAGGAAATATGTAATTACCTTTTGCATACATTTGTTTAGGCCATCTTTGCATATTCAAATCCAATAATTACAATGGGAATGCAAGGCTAAGCTTTTTAAGATCCTCATAGAACACTAGCTTGGCAGGTACTTATGGTTCATCATGTTGCTACATTGTCACAAAATTCTTCTCTCTGGAACAGCTGATTACAAAGTGTATTTCCTCTAGATATAAGGAAGTCCTTACACCTCCATATTCTGCACTAATCAGACTCCAACAGTTCCTGACAAAAAAGATCATTGACCAAAAAGACCTGATCTAGCAAGACAGATGAGTCAGTTGGTTATCTTAAATTATGGCTTAAAATACAAAAGCAGGGTATGTTTTAAATATTGATCTTACATATGTAAAAAGTTGCTGGAATAATAGATTTTGTAATAGTATGCATTTTTTGAAGTATATGACATCTGAAACTCAGATATACCTTATTTAGCAACAGCAATCTACAACAAATTAACCAGAAAACCACAAACTTTAAGAAAAACATGTCAGAAATATAACATACAGTGACATTCTGCAAATTCAGGGTCTGTGGGAGCTATGGGACAAAGGAAAAAAAATGGGAGGACAAATGTGCAGTATTGGGAATAGATGTTAAATTGGGACCTTATGTACTGCACTTGCTAGGACCACAGGTTTTATATTGGCATATGTTTTTTGAAGGATATGAACTCTGATACTCTATTGTCTTTCATCATTTAGTAAACAGTTCAATCCTGAACACTTTGACAGAAAAATACACATTTTACAAACAGACTAAAAATATGAGGCAAAATTCTGGACAGGTGAAAGCTATAGGACAAAACCCAAAAAGTAATATAGGGCAAAGCTTCAAAATCAAGAGATATTTGAGGTAGTGTTCTTATCTTAAGTAACAAAGTTCAATTCTGAATAATATGTTTTGCATTGCAATACATTTTCTGAAGGTTATGAACTCCAAAACTCAAATATCTGTGAGAGTATTACTATTACAAACAGTTTGACAGAAAACCATATTTTTTACAAGGAACAGTACCAAAACATGATACAAAACTAAGCATATTGTTGCGCCAATTTATTTGCTGCATTACCAAATCGTATTAAAGATGCCAACTTGTAAAAAATAACAGTTTGCCAGAAAGCAAGACATTTTACAATGAACATGATGGAAATATACCCTAATGACATACTATTTTACTTGCATTGAAACTGTGTAAAAAAGACTTACAGTCACACCAGTTACTCTAACCTAACCCCTTACCTGAAAAACGTTTATCCTGATTTGACAAAACACATCCCTATATTTCTTTAAATAATTGCCATGTTGTTAAAAAAGAGCTTATTATGCCTCTTCACCAACTTAAAAATATGAAAATTACAGTTTTATAGGGAATCATTTAATCCAGAAAGTGAACAGAAAATCTAGGGCAGTCCAATGAAACTGCTGCTGCTCACTCTTGTTGATTTACCCAATGAATTCCTCATGAGAAAGAAGGGAATTTTTTAAAATAAAAATATAAAGAGCCACAAGCTACACTGCAAGCAGGATCACCTGCAGGTGCTAGCAGAACTAGTCAAATCAGTTATAATATGAATTGAGACAAGCTATCCTAAATTTAAAAAAAAATGCCTTGTGACCAAATTCAGCACCACCATCTAGTACAGATTCTACAGAATATTTTTATTCTGTGGAAGGCCTGCTGGTGCTGAAGCATATTTAATGTCTTATAAAAACAAAACAAGTCATCTACACCTCTCCCTATCTATAGGCACATGGCAGCTGCTGATATCATAGACACGCCCCCTCCACTCCTTCATGAAAGAACCAGGGGAATCAATCAAATTTCACACAGCTTTCCCTTACCTTCCCAACTGTGTTAATTGGGCAATTATCACCCATTAACTGACTAAGGTGAAAAAAAAATGCCAAGCCTGCATATGCCTGGTGAGTTGCAATTTACTATGCAATCTCAATCAAGGCATTTGTAAGTTCTACATGACCATTTTATTTTCATCACTTTTCTAACTTTTAGCATTCTTCCCATGGTCCTAATGCCTGCCTGCCTGGTGCTACTCCCTCCACAAAAACTGTACTGAAGTGAGTATGCCTCCTGATGTCCTTGGTGTAAATCTCTAGCAACATTTAAACCTCAATTAGATGACTATATGGGATTCCATACATTCATCCCATGAGTCATTGGCTGCAAGCTTCTAACAGTGTAAAACTAAACAATAGCATATCTCAACTGTCTTTGTTCTTTCTCTGTTTCTCATTTTCTCCCCTTTTCTCCAGTTTCTCTGTGTTTTGTTCTATCTAGCACAATCTAAGCTGAAACATACTGTATCTGTAGCGCCCTAAATAATTCAGTCGCCCACCATCATCCCCTTCTGAAATATTATTCCACCTTCAAGGGTTTTTATTCAGTGGTACTGTTGCCTAAGCCTATAATGACTGATATGCTGCTAACACAGTGTAAATGTATGAGCTCATGAATTAATTGATTCAGAAACATTTGCTATGGATGAGCCTCATTACGTATGCGTGGAACAACTCAGCATAAAAGTGAAGAAAAAAATTGTCAGCATCCATCCTGGATTGCTGTCTGCACATTCTCTCACAGAATATCTTTAGACTGTTTGGTGATTATTTTCTGTTATAGCTTAATTCTGGTATTAACTAATGTAAATAATTTGTTACTAAACTATTACTGCAATGTGCCAGTCAACTGTTTTTATCTAGTTAATGTGATTAATACCGTGCACTATGAATTCCATTACAGTACGTAATCTAATATTCTGAGAAGGTGTAGAATATATGTTCTGTTGCTGTATATGTCATACACTGTAGCTACATAGCTCTCAACCAATCAGGGACAAATTTCAACAGAATCAGGGACAAATCCAACAAAATCAGGGACAATCAGGGACACTTTTAAAATATTAGTGCTATTAACTTGAGACACTGACAGAACCAGAGCATATGAATTAATATACATTTTCTGAAATAAAAGAAGTCTTCTTCTTTAGGCTTTTTCTGGTTAGGGGTTGCCACAGTGAATCACCTGTCCACTCATGATTGGCAGTGGAGTTTTACGGTGTTGAGTTGCCAGCCAGGCACCCAACCTTCCACAGAAGGCACACACATGGACGCACTCATGCCTAGGGCCAATTTAGAGTGTCCAATCGACCTACAGCATGTCTTTGGGATGTGGGAGGAAACCGCAGCACCCGGAGGAAACCCATGCAACCACAAGGAGGACATGCAGACTCCGCACAGAAGGCACCCCAGCCGAGAATCGAACTGAAGAACTTCTTGCTGTGAGGTGGCGATGCTAACTGCTGCACCACCGTGGCCGCCCCTGAAATAAAGAAGTCTATAACTCTTAATCAATGTCATTATTCATTCCTCCAAAAGTCACTAGTTTTAAGAGGGACTAAGAGGGACAGAGCTAAAATGTGAGCCAAAATCAGGGACAGTTGAGAGGTATGTGTAGCTAAGTTTTTAAACTAAAGGGATATTAAAGGAATATCTGAACTAGTACCTAACAGGTATTACTATAATATGAAGGTGTAGGTTGGCTGCATTCTGTTGAACAACAGTGTGCTATATTTGACATACTGAGGTATTCATTGCACCTGCTATTGTCTCTTGGGCAATGTCAGGGGCAACCACCACCAAAATCAGTAAGTCTTTACTGTTACAGAAAATACAGCCCTACTGCAGGCTTTAAGGGCAGCATGATCTCATTTAACAGGCATGAGTGGTCTGCCCTGAGATTGAAACAGCATTGCTATAGCAGGTCACTGTAGTCGGCGACCATGCCAGGACTGTCCTGCAATGTTTCTGCGCCATTGCTAACATGAATTCCCAAGCCCAAAAAATGTACAGATAAGGTAGCACAGAATTCCACTGGTACTGGTGGGCCACATTCTTAGCAGCTGACAGGGATTCAGGCCTCTGCAGTGTTCCCACCTGGAAATGATATTTCCAGTATTATCCCCGGTAATGGCTGTGATGACGGTGGCAGAAATAAGAACAATCCCTGGTCTCCTAAGATGACTGACCTGGTCAGTATAACACTTAAAAGTTTAAAATATCCAGTCTGTTTTCCAGCGAACTGGAATTTGTGTTTTCTTTGAGATTATATAATGGTTACAGGATAGGAATGGATCTAGTCCAAGTGTGCATATATACTTGCAAAGTTCACATTGCTTTTGACCTTGCACTGCATACAACTTTAGCACATCTTCTCTTGGGATAACAGCTTATCAGTTGCTGATAATGATGGTATTTTTCATTAGCAAAACTGTGGCTGAGGATGCTGGTGATGTCCATTGTCCATGACGCAGGGCATATGGCCATGTGGGCACTAAACTGCCTGATAATGAAGGGCCTATCTTGGAGCTGGCTGTTGTGAGTATGGGGTCACTCCACATGGATAGACAAGCACAGGAAGGGGAGGAGCACTCTCTACTCAGGGTGATTGCACTGATGCTATGTAAAAGGTGCAGAGCCACGGGTGACTGTGGATATCAGTCCCCTTATGGGGTGCAATGCACCTCCAGTTGGATGCATCAGATCACAATAGCTCTCTGCTTACTGAATGTGTGGGAAATGGACATCCGTACTGCACCAGGAATACCCCCCCTCAGCTATGATCTGAAGTTACTGCCTAGTTCTAACTCCACAAAATACCTCTGAAAGTGTAGAGGTCCAGGGAGGTAAATGATTTATTGGAAAGAAGTATCATCCAAAGCCAGCCTGCTGCCTCACATGTCATAGATGACATGTACAAAAGTACTGACCAGTATCATCATGCATTAATGCCCTTAATAATGCCTGCCATAGTCCATACAGTTTCTACTGATGGAGCTCTCAGCATAATGTCATGTAACAACAGATCTGCCATAAATGATAGGGTTAGATGTGGATGGACATACTCATGGGAAGATGTAGCACATGCATGTGCAGATTCTGGGGGAAGGCAAGGCATGTAGCCAACATGGGGCAGCACACAATGGGATACCTCAACAACTGCCATCTACCCTGGTTGAACTGGAGCATCATGGGTCAGACAGCATCCAGCCAATGTGGTGAAGTCACACTGTGATGCCTCATAATAGGATGCACAAATAATACCCTGCAACATCACACCACATAACATTATACAAAACACCCTTTAGAACAATGTGGAGGATACCCAAAGTACATCTTAGGAGGTACCCTATGGAATGCTGCATGCCACATGTAATGCCTCAACCAATTATGTGTGGTGTACTCTAACACCATTGTTTGTGTCCTGTTACCTTCACTGTGTGTATGTTCTATGGAACTGTGTGATGTGCCCCCTGACACCTGTGTAAATGATGATGACTGACAGAAATGACACATTTCTGCTTGTGCTGTTGTGTGGCAATGTCCAGTGCTCATTGTGCAGTGTAAACAGGCCATGCATTGTACAACACAGGTTGCACTCGTTTCAGTATTATTACTGTTATACAGTATACACTCAATTGTTCTGTGCAGTTTAGCTACTTATAGGTTCATGGGTTGGTACTAGGCTATTGGCCCTAGGGCCTATGCAAGCCTAGCCATAACAATTCCCTGGCTATTTCTTCCCACAATATTTACTTCCCTGGACCCCTGTCTAGCAGGGTGACTGACGTGATCCCCGGGGTAAATTTCCTATCTCTCATCCAATCATCAAGGTTCATTTTGAAGAGGGCCAAAAAGGCACTCTGCTTGACATGTATGGGCAGTCTATTCCAGAGTCTGGGGAGTCTCTGGGTCAGGAACCTATCCCTCCAGCATGTTTTGTTCATTGTGATGACAAGGTTTAGATCCCTGGAGCGTGTGGCTCTGAGGGATTGTGATTTCTTTAAGTGTAGCATGTCCAACAGCTCTGGGTTTGACATGTCCTTGTATGTTAAGCAGAGATCACCTCTGAGTAGACGATATGTATCAGAGTATAGCTGGAGTTTTTTTTAGATGGTCAGCATAGGGCATCTGCTTTAGGCCTGTGATTCTTTTAGTGAGGTATTTCTGCGGCCTTTTCAGTTGTTGCAGATGTCTTGAGAGGTACATACCAAACGGGGAGTTGTATTCTATATTGGGTCTAATGAGGGATGAGTACAGTGGGACATTGACCTCCTTTTTTCTGGATGAAAAGCCCTTAGCGATGAGGTGTGCCACACAGAAGGATTTCCTGACTGTTGTGATGATGTGGTTATCGAAGGTGAGATCACTGTCCACCTGTGTGTCTCTTATCACACTTTTGGTGTTTAGTGTACTGCCACCTATGTGGTAATTCATGGGTACATGTTTTTACCCAAAGGGGATAACTATACATTTCTTGGCATTGAGCTTGAGCCCATAGCTCTGGCACCAAACATCTGTTTCTGTAAGGCCCTTTTGTAGAATATCTACATCATTTGGGGATTCAATAATGGCTCCCAGTTTGCAGTCATCTGCGAACTTTGTTAGCCAGAGTCCCTTAGTGTTGGCCTGTACTTCAGAGAAGTAGATGCCAAACAAGAGCAGTCCCAGGACTGAACCCTGAGGTACTCCACTTGTCACTTGTCTGGAGCTGGATTTAGAGTTAGCTGCTTTTACAGTGTGGATTCTGTCAGTAAGCCAGTTGGCAACCCATCGAGTAACGAAGGGATTAATGCCCAGCTTAGTAAGTTTATCTATGATTCCAGAGTGGGGGATGGTGTCAAAGGCCTTGGCGAGGTCCAGATAGGCTGTGTGGAGTGCCTTAACCTCGTCCACAGCTCTGGACATTGATTCGAAGAAATCAATCAGTTTCAGGAGACAGGATCTGCCCTTCACGAGCCCAAACTGGGTGGGGTCCAGTGCTTAAAGGTTGCCAGTGTCTTTATTTATAAGTTCCATGATAATACATTCCATGGCCTTACAGATGAGGCTCATCAGACTGATGGGGCGGTAGTTCCCAGGATCCATGGTGGATCTTATACTTATGTATTTGGCCATCATATGTCACAGATGGTCTTTGCTCAAAAGATCTAAGTAAGTTGCTTGTTAGTTAGGCCATGTTATGTATGGTATGCAATGTATTACACACATTATTGTGTAATGCTTCTTATTGCTATGAGTTCTTGAACTGTCTGGATTAAACAAAGTTGGTTTCATTTAATCAGTGCTTCTATGATTTCTTAAATTACTGCTGAGCGTCCTGATATTTTCATACATACTGCACCAGTTTACATTTGCTCATGTTATCCTGGTTAAATTTGCTGTATACTGCACAAAGACTACCTGTATGAGAATTGTCTTTGAATTACAAACGCCTTGTGCGTGTCTGTAAACTATGGAAGCATGCCTAGTGGGCTGTGCAAATTGTCAATGACCCTAGTTTTTCATTCAGAAAAAAAAAAATAGTAGTAAATCTCATATTTGGAAAAGGTGAGTTTTTGGGGAAAAAAATAGATTTGCACAGAATGTAGCATCTTTGCCATTGTACTCATTCACCAAATTGTCAATGACCCTAGTTTTTCATTCAGAAAAAAAAAAAAATAGTAGTAAATCTCATATTTGGAAAAGGTGAGTTTTTGGGGAAAAAAATAGATTTGCACAGAATGTAGCATCTTTGCCATTGTACTCATTCACCATAATTTGCATTTCTTCTTGCATTTACTACTTATAATATGGCCAGATAACTTTATTGAGTTTTCTGTGCTTAGAATTTTTATTAATTTTGCATGTCTAGAGATGCACTAACAAATTATAATGGAGTCATAGTGATGACTTGAAATTGCACTTAAAATGAAATATTTTTGGGTGGCCATAGTAGTGCAGTGGTTAGCGTTGCTGCCTCACAGCAAGAGCTTCTCCAGTTCGATTCTCAGCTGGGGTGCCTTCTGTGTGGAGTCTGTATGTCCTCCCTGTGGTCATGTGGGTTTCCTCTGGGTGCTCTGGTTTCCTCCCACATCCTAAAGACATGCAGTAGGTGAATTGGACACTCTAAATTGGCCCTAGGTGTGAGTGCGTGCATGTGTGTTCCTTCTGTGGAAGGTTGGGCGCCAGGCTGGCAACTCGACACTGTAAAAAACTCCACTGCCAATCATGAGCAGACAGATGATCCACTGTGGTAACCCCTAACTGGGAAAAGCCGAAAGAAGAAGAAGATTGAATTTTACTTTTTTAAAAAATTGTACACTCATGTCCCTGCAAAGCGATTTTAAATCTTGCCAGATCCTTTTCCATAGGTAGTTACTAAACATGGAATCCATGACGGCATTGAGGAGTTTAGGTCAATTACACAAGGGCTACATTGCACTACCTGGTTAAGTGACTTGCTCAAGGTCACACAGTTGGCAAATGAAAGCAGACAGACTGAAACCCTTTGCCACAGGAAGTAGCCTGTTATCAGTTCACAGCCTGAATCTTCTGCTCTAAATACCAGACTGAATCAATACATTGGGCCTGCAAATCGTTGACCCATATACTTCTACTTTGTAGTCCAGTATACTACCAGCACAGCATGGTAGCACAGGTGAAGTTCTTTACAACTTTGTAGTTTTTACATTTACAAAGTAAAATTACAACATAACACTGTAAACACCTTATATAAACTCACAGCCACAGCTGGAATGTCTCAGCCTTTACCTACTGTTTTAGGTCATAATTGCACACCTGCAGGGATCCACATACCTATAATGTACGTGAGGGTTAGCACACACATACCATGTTTCTCCTTCCTTTATCTTGTAAACCGTGAGATAAAACAAATTCAGACTATGTTATGTATTTCTTTTTTCAAAGACATATTCATGTGTTGGCATTATTGTTCTGAAATCAATAATGCTAAATCCCAGTCATCTTGATAAGAGCATTGCCATTTTATTGCAGTATATTTCTTGATAACAGGAGACATCTAATTTATTTAGTCTCTTGTTTAAATACATTTAACATTCTATCTGCTCAGCACTCCCCTCTTTCGTTTCGCCTTACATTTCTTCACTTGTCCAATGGCCCTTGAATGCCTCTGTAGGCTACCTATCCCAGAAGTTTAACTATGTCATTTGATACTCTGGGGAGTTCTAATAGTGGTATCAGCTTCCTCATTCTAAAGCAAAGGACTGAAAAAAAAGTCTGCAACTGTAGCAAAGAGCTTATTCTAGTTTCTGGGTGCAGTAAAAAAAAACACACACACATACACACTCACTGTACAAATAGCTAAACAAACTATACAAAAAGGTAAACATATTCATTTAAGCAGCTGTGATATCAAATGTGGGTGCTTAAATTAATGCAGTTACTCACTTGCACATGATCACGATGAAGTTGTTATCATGGCCCTTAACAGCTTGTGCCCAGGGGAGATGCCTCATTTGTCCCACCCTAGCTATGGTACTGACCTCTCCATCATCTATCTTGGTTATCAGTTCCATGGGTTCCCAGATCTCTTTTTGATGAAAAACTGTCTCAATCCCATGGATGAGATAATCCCTATAATATGTTGCCTGTTTCCTCACCTTCTCCCAGTTCTTCCTCTTCATTGTAACCCCTTCTCATTTCAGCAACATGATAATGTGCACCCATATCATTTCTGTTTGTCTATTCTGATCTTTGTTGGGAGTAGCTCTATTTCCAGCCAATTCTAGTTGTATCCTTTCCCTTCCATCTCATACATGTCTGATGACTCTCCTTCCAGCTGCCTGTGTCCCTCTCTTCCTATGGCTTCCAGTGCCACAATGCTTAGGATGTGGACTGACCAGGGCCCAGAAGAGTTGGAACACTTTTGGCACCTGCCTCCCTGAAGATTCACCACAGAATTATACCTGTTGTTACTACAGCCCTCTCCCTTTGGTGGTCAAGTCCAGGGATGATGAACACCTCCTAATTTTGATGATTTTTCCATCTGTCCCTGTTCCCCAAATTGATGCTTCACAATAGGACTCCTACAGTCACAGTGCAGTCATTTTACTAGCATTCACTACTGGCCATGTGTCCCATTTGGTCAGCCTTTTTGGATTCTCCTTAAACTGTCTCCCCTTCATCTTCTCCTGCATCTGCCTTTGTGTCACAAATGAAAATGATGACCCTTTTCTATACTACTTCAGCTATACCTGAAACAAATACTATGAACTGAATGTTATACATGATGGTGGACACTATACAACTCTCCCTCAGAAGTGCTTCTAAACATTTATTAAATCTCATATGATAACAGCTTGTACTTCCTATTGTACTTCTGCAGGTTCTCTTCCATTATGAATTTATCCTCTGCAAGGGGCCTCCTTGAGCACTCAGGATAGCATCTCTATTTTGGGCTTAAAACATTGACATGGGAAGACATGTAAGGGTTTTTCATTGGGGATAAATTAGTACCAGAGTTAAGATCCTTGACAGTGTGGAACAAATCTGGTCATCTGTACCTTTCTGGTCAAAGATCTGGCCTGTCATCTCTGAAGGGCCCCAAAGCTGGTTGGCCATTTCCCTCTAAATATGCTATTGGCAAAGTGTTCTTAGTTTAAAGATCTGGTTAGGCCATGGGTCATAGCTTTGGTTATCATGTATCCTCAATGTAGGCTACATATGTTTTATCGTTTCTATGACCTTTCCTTGTTTATCAGGTGGTACTTAGGTCTGGTTGTATTACGACTCATTCTTGACCATCAAGATGTAGATCATGTCTTGGTCTAAATGTTTTTCTCCATGCCAATGTCCCATATCAAGGAAAACACATTAAATGTCTTATCCTTATAACAGTATGGCCCAGATTTATATCTTTCTTTAGCTCTCCTGTGGTACAACTGCTCAGTGGCCTTTCTTTCATAATTTGAAATTCGTTGCTGTGTATTTGTCAGTATATATCTGGCTTCACAAAGTTCAAGTCCATAAATTTATGTTTAAGCATAATGAAGCTGACAATTTCCATGGTTGCACATGTGTGCACACACGTGTGTGTGTGTGTGTGTGTGTGTGTGTGTGTGTGTGTGTGTGTGTGTGTGTGTGTGTGCGTGTGTTGGGGGGGCAGTTTAATGCTTTGTAACAAATGGACAAAACTACATCTGGATAAACAACAAACACAATCTGGCCATAGGTTTGTTTGGCTAAAAAAGTTTGTTTTTGCAGGGTGCAAGTCCCACTTCTGAAGTCCTCAACTCACATACATATTTATTTATTTATTTTTGTTTATCAGGGTAGTAGACTGATCAATACTGGCTATGTTCAGGCATAGCCCGGGTGAAATACAAAACATTTCACCAGTCACCAAAGGGGGTCACATAGTGCCTTGGCCATTTTGAAAACCTGTTCCAGACATTGTGCTACACATGCTTGTCTGCTGCAGTCTACCTGAAGAACAAAGAGGCCTGAGTCCTTCATACATGTGGGCAAGTATAGAATTTGCTTGATTCAGTTATTTCAGATGTAAATTGACATAAATAAGTAGGTAAGTAAATAAATAAATAGAAATGTTTTCCTTAAGTAATTAATGGACCCTTTCCTCTTGCTATGTATAAGAAACCTGTCCTTCACAAAGTATCAGAAAATGTAAACAATAATACATCTTGGTTGATTCTGTTCCACTATATGCTGGAGTCCATGGGTTTTCCCTACAATCTGGTCTATTTAGCTACCACTAAGAGGTAGTGAAATCTGTTTGCAAAGGAATGCTTATCTGTTCATACCTTATGAGCCTCCTGTGCTTCTATTATTATTTGTCCTGCTCCTGTTTTCAGTATCATTGCCTTGTTTTCAAAGTTTGTGCAGTATTTCCTGATGAGTAGACAGAGCAGTGTCATTTACGTCTCTCATGTTCAATTCCCTGTATTTCTTTTGGAGTTACTATAAGCTTTTCTATTATTATAACCAGTAGCTGAACAGTCTGGGTATGCTGGAGAGATGGTTGATTCAACCTCTGCAGCACTAGCATACTTGCGAGTTCCAAAAAACAAAAACAGCTGGTAGCAAGAAGAACAGCCAATTATCAGCAATGATCTGAGGAAGGAGGATGAGGAGGAGCCAGGGCTGGCCTTGGGTCAACTGATGCCCTAGGCAAACAAGGCTCCACAGTGCCCTCCCCCACACCACCCAGTGCCCCCATCCTGCTCCATGAACACCATCCAGATTACTTTTTTCTTCATTTTTCTCACAGGTTGTCTTACTCTTCAGGATTTCCTGTTTTCATTCAACACATTTTAAAGAAACCATTTCTTTACTGCAAAGAAATAAGCAAATAAATATTGGAAAAGCACCCCCGCTAGAGCTGTGCCCTTGGTAGCTGCCTAGTTGGCCTGTGTCTAAGGCTGGCTATGGGAGGAGCCATGGGGCATCCTCAATATGGAGTATTAACAAGGTTTCCATATATAGTAGTCTGTTAGTATCTAGACTCTACTCCATCAGTTTTCAGGAAGGAAGATGACCTCTCTATGTATCTGGCTAACTGGAGTGAAACTGTAACCGGCTTATGTAGAGAAGATACCTGCATGCTCTCTTTGGGCCAGTACTTGCCTTAGAGACCACAAATTAGCATGCTGCTTGACAGGGAGAGCAAACCACTGAGCAGAGTATGCATGACAATATCCTCTGCCACACTGACACTCTGATCCCTCTGCTGTTTGTCTCACCTGTCCAGGTTTTAGTCCTCTCAAGTGGATCTGGCACTGATAAAAACTCTCAGCCTTGCCTGAGACAGGGATCAAGGAGAAGAGGGTCAGAACTCTATTGGCACCATTTACAGTGGGTTATCATGTGGTTAACTGTAATGCTAACTTTGCTGACTCTAGGGATAAAGCAGCTTCCACTTACACATACTTTCTCAGTTTTCCCTGAAGGAGGAGCTCAGGGAGTCTGTCCTACATGCTTTATTCAAGGGCATCTTCTTTTTGACCAGCCTTTTCAGGGTTAGATGTATAATATCATAAAAAAGAAAATAAGGCCACACCACAATAGAGGACCTTTATGAGTTCCTCCAGGGTCCTTCCCATATTTTTCTAAGATTAGCCATCCCTTAAAGACATATTCCATTACAAATAAAAGATGTCCCTCAGTTGTCAAACAGTTCTACTCCAATGCTGAAATCGGCAAAATAATTCAGGAAGCTACGGTTTTGGCTGTTGTCTGTGATCTAGGGCAGGACACTTTTCTGAATTGGCTGCAGCTTGGCGGATCATTACCAAGAACCACTGGGTTCTTTACAAAACCATGGCCAGCCATGTCTTACAGCATTTATATCCTCCCCAACAAAAGGCTCCATTAGGAAAGGACAAACACCACTTGTCAAGACACTGTTCAAGCTACCCCACCTTTTGAATAGGATCAGAAATTCTAATTCCAATTCCTTTTCTTTCTGAAGGGAGCAAGAGGTACTATCCCATCATGAAGTTAATTCACTTCAGTGAGTAGATATCCTACATCAAGTTCCAGATGGTGATTCTCTAGGGTCATGTCACTGCTGCTCAAAGGCAGGTAGCTGGTTTATAGGACATGATGGCTGTGCTTGGGTCTTGCAAAGGAGATTCCTTTGATCTGTGTAGATCAGAGCGTGTGTATGTACCTTTAAGAAGCATTTCCAGATATAGCACGTGCATATAAATACAGAGCAGTGCCATTTTGAGAAAACAGCCAGAGTGTTAAAATGTATGAATGTATTAGTCAGTCTGTTTATAAGTTTATTTAAGGTTAAGTTACAAAGCCTCATTTCTGATGTGTTTGTGTGTAATAAAGCTACTTGAACAGAACCCATGAATGTTCGTCTGTTTTATCCTGACCAGATGAATGACATGGTGTCAGAAATGGGATCAAGAGAACAACTTCTTTGAGCCATGAGGTGCCGAGTTGAAGGCGAAGGCAGACCAAGCAGGTTGAATGAAACAGAGTACAGACAAACAAAAAAGGGCCAGAAGAAAGCTAAAGGCAAAGAAAACTGCCCAAATGATTCATTTGGCAAAGAAAATGAAATGGCTGTTTTATAAGGTGCAAAATGCATTATTAATCAAATGAGTAGCACAAAAACATATTATTAAGCAAATGAAAGGCACAAACTGCATTGTTAATTAAGCAAAATGTTCAAAACCATGATATTTGCGCGTGAAGTGAATTTAAATCTCAGTCCTCTGAAGTGCAAATTCAGACTACCAGAAGTTACTTATGTAGGTCATTTGTTTACCAGTACAGGCTTATGACCAAATCCTTCCAATCAAGAAGCTATTCTTGAGATACCAGCTCCAGACAATGTCCAAGCCTTACAGCATTTTCTTGGTATGATTAACTATTTGGGCAGATTTATCCCCGACTTTAGTGAGTTATCAGCACCTTTAAGAGAGCTAACATGCAAAGATGTTGCATGGTCATGGTTAGAATAACACCAGAGAGCATTTGATAACCTCAAACAGCAAATTGCTAACCCGCCTACATTAAGATACTATGATGTCCACAAACCAGCAGTTCTTTCCTGTGATGCTTCAAATTTTTGTCTTGGTACATGTATTCTTCAAGAGGACAGACCTGTTGGATATGCATCTAGAACTCTTACCCAAACTGAGATGCAGTATGTTCAAATTGACAAGGAACTTTTGGAAATTGTGTCCGCATGTTCCAAGTTCCATGATTATATCTATGGCCGATTAATCCAGATAGAAACTGATCATCAACCTCTAGTTACTATTTTAAAGAAGCCTATGCATTTTGCTCCAGCAAGACTACAGAGAATGATGCTCAAATTGCAAAAGCACAATTTCAGAACAGTCTATACAAAGGGTAAACTTCTTTATCTGGTTGATACCTTATCCAGATTGCCCAGAAATACTACAAAACAGCTTGATGCAGAGAATTTTGACTTTGATGTCATGGAAGTGTGTAATTTTTCTATTATGAGACTTGAGCTGAGAGATCATACAAAGACTGATCCAATTTTTCAAAAGCTCAGTCACTTCATCAATGTAGGGTATCTGTCAAAGCACCGTCAGAAGTACAACCTTACTTTCCATACAGAGATGAGATGCTGATAGAAGATGGTATCATTTTCAAAGGTCCAAAAGTTGTTGTTCCTATTTCCTTACAACATGAACACATTAAGATTTTACATCATGGCCACCCAGGTTCTGATTCTACCAAAAGAAGGGCGAGAGGACTAGTATTTTGGCCTTCTCTAGCAAAAGACATTGATAAAGTGCTTTCTTCTTGTTCAGTGTGCAACAGTACTAAGCCACATTTGCAGAATGAGCCACTTCAGCTAAGCCATAATTCCTGAACTACCTTGGTCAACAGTAGCAACTGGTATATTTGAGTAGAACAGTCAACATTACTTAGTCTTGGTAAACTCTTATTCGACCTTGTTTGAGATCAATTTGCTACCTAATCTAACATCCAGTGCTGTTATTATTAAAATGAGATGTCATTTCTCAGTCCATGGTAGTCCACACAAAATTATTTCTGACAATGGTTCTCAGTTTACCAGTCAATTGGTTCAGAGATTTGCTAAAGAGTGGGACTTTATCCATGTTACTAGCAGTCCTGAATATCCTCAGTGAAATGGCCTTGCTGAACGTATAGTACAGAGTGCAAAGCAATTACTGGAGAAGTAAAAGTGTGACAGTACTGATGTCTTGTTTTATTTACTTAATCTCAGAAATATATCCTGTGACAATAAACTAGGTTTGCCTGCACAGAGACTTTTATCTAGGCAGACCAGAACAACCAGTTCTAGTTTGTTGATGCCTAATGCTAAAAACAACAGAGCAATCAAAGTCTGACTTTTTAAGAAGCGTTCTTTTCACCAGCTATGATAAAATGAGCAGATTTCTTTGTCTGTTAAAAGAAGGAGACACAGTAAGGATGCAGATGGCAAAAGGCTTTCATTTTTATTGAATTTGTCAAGTGAGAGGTATATGTATCAAGCCAAGACCCTACTTAGTGGAATCTGAGGGTATAGAATACAGGAGAAACCACAGACATCTTCTTCCTGTATCAGAAATTATACTGCAGCATCGTACCTGTGATACAGACTTTAAATCTCAGAGCAACTCAGACAATGTTCGTACCAAGAAACATGTCTCAGTATCCATTCCCATTCCTGATGATGTCTCAGATGTCGACAAAGTTGAATGCCCCGCCTTCACCACCCACCCCTCCCCTGCAAAGAATATATTCCAACTCGAGATTGCACTACAGTGGGGAAAAGGGTAATTTCCCGACCCCCACTGTACTGCGATCTGTATTCAGAATGCCGAAGACAGGTGTTCAAATGCACTGTGGCATTCGCAAATCTGAACACTCACACTTGTGCAGGTTAGACAAAACGGGAATCAAACTGTTGTTCAACATTGCTATTTTCACCTAACTTGTACTCGTCATTATGATAGTAAACCAATCCAGATGTAGCATGTGCATATAAATACAGAGCATGTGTGGGCAGCAGTGCCATTTTGAGAGAACAGCCAGAGTGTTAACATGTATGAATGTAGTAGTCAGTCTGTTTATAAGTTTAAGTTTAAGTTACAAAGCCTCATTCTGATGTGTTTGTGTGTAATAAAGTTGCATGAACAGAACCCACAAATGTTCATCTGTTTTATCCTGAGCAGACAAGCAACAATCTCCTCTAGGAGAGTATGTTTGAAGTGATACTATTTGGGTTTCACCTGCACAAGGTGTGTTTACCTTTATGGTAATAGTCTTGCAGAGATAGATCTCCATACCTTCTCGACCTGAAGGACTGGCTCCTCGTGCTCCCATTGACAGACTATCTGAGAACAACCCTGGACTGTTTTTATGGCTGCAGTTGTGAATGACCATAAACAAGGACCCATCCCGTCTGATCTTGTCTCATAGGATTTCCTTTATCAATGCAAAGCACGAGAATCTCCAGTTTCTGTCATTTCTGTTTGCACTGAGGACCAAATGATAATTGTCTTTGTTTTATGGGTGAGGGTAAATCTTCTTGCATCTTCTGGGCTTAATGGATTTCAAGATCTTCAGAGAACTTTTTTTATGCCTCAAAATTTGGGTTTTGCTGGGGCGTGGCCAAGGATGAGCCTTGAGTAGCAGCACTTTCTCTCAGCTCTGCCTTATCAAATCTTTTATGACAGGAATTTTTAAATATAACTAACTAAAAACATTGTTTTTATATTTGGTTTCATTTAATAGTTTACTTAGTTGGTATTATAATATTTTTTTAATTTTTTTTAACTTTTCCTGTCAAAATACAAGAGACAAGTTTCTGGCGTCTGACTTCAATATGAGCTTTACAAAATCTCCTCATCAGGACTCAGCATTAAAAAAAGAGTTTCAAACTCTGTTAACTACTGTTCAGGAATTATCAACAAAAAGATTGACAGAATGGACATGAAGACTGATAACTTTAAAGAAACTACTTCATAATAAATGGAAACATTACATCAAAAGTTTAAGCAACAGAAGAAACAGATTACTGGTATAGAAACATCATTAAATGACATGGATAGTAGAATACAACAAAATGAACATAACTTAGAATTTCTTTTAAAGCAAAACTCCCTGCTTCAAACAAAAATAGATGATCTAGAGAATAGATCACGAAGAAATAACATCAGGATCTTTGGGCTACCAGACAATCTTGAAGAAAATAATATGGTGAAATGTTTAACCTCATGGCTACCTGAAATTTTATAGCTTCCTGAAGCACTTTCTTTTGGTATAGAAAGAGCTCATAGGTCCTTGTCTGCATCTAAAAATACCAAAAGTAATTCCAAAAAATTTGTCATAGTCAAATTCTTATCAACACATGATAAAGAAACAGTTTTGAAGACTGCCTGGTCTAGATCACCAATCAAATACAAAGATAACATCATACATTTTGATAATGACTATTCTTCATCTGTCATAACTAAAAGGAAACAGTTCTTACCATTGCTCAAAGAACTTAAAAAAACACAAATAAAGTCTCACCTGCTTTTCCCTGCAAGGTTGAAAATCTTCCTTCAAGATGGTCCGAAGATATTTGATGAGTTAGATGCAGCTATCAAATACATAAAATCCAATAAAATATTGGAAAAAATAGATGAAATGGACTGTGCTAGGGTTGCCACCTTTTCAGTGGGCCAAAGTGGGACATGGGTGTGTGGCCAATATGACACTGGCCACACTCTCTACCATGACATCACCACATGACGGGTGAAGGAGATGCTGTTATGGGTATGACAGATGGCTGCTGGAGTGGCTAGCTGCCTGCTGGAGTGGCTGGTTGGCTGGCTGCTGAAGTGGCTAGCTGGCTGGCTGCTGGAGTGGCTAGCTGACTGGCTGGCTGGTTGCTGGAGTGGCTAGCTGGTTGGTGGGAGCAGCAGCGGGATGGATGAATGACTGGATGGATGGCTGGCTGAATGGATAGATGGCTGGATGAATGGATAGATGGCTGGATGGATGGATGGATGGATGGATGGATGGATGGATGGATGGATGGCTGGATGGCTGGATGGCTGGATGGCTGGATGGATGGCTGGATGGATTGATGGATGGATGGATGGATGGCTGAATGGATGGCTGGCTGGCTGGCTGCATGAATGGATGGCTGGCTGCATGAATAGAAGGCTGGCTGGTTGAATGAATGGATGGCTGGCTGGCTGGCTGCATGAAGGGATACATGGCTGACTGGCTGGCTGCATGAATGGATGGCTGGTTGGCTGGTTGGAAGAATGGCTGGCTGGCTGAATGGATGGGTGGCTGACTGGTTGGCTGCATGAATGGTTGGCTGGTTGAATGAATGGATGGCTGGCTGGTTGAATGAATGGATGGCTGGCTGATTGAATGACTGGATGGATGGTGGCTGACTGACTGGCTCGTTAGAAAAAAAAATCTTGTTTTTTTTTTTTTTTTTTTTTAGCAGCTGTAGAAGCACTTAAAATAAAGCACTCCTACAGCAGTGATCTTTGCAGGGCTCTTCCTGCCCCAATCCCCACCCCTTTCATGAATTTCAGCCAATTGCTGCACGAATTACAGCACCTGGACCTAACAGGCAGCAGCTCTGCCTGCAGGTCCGGGTTGGTGACATAACTGAATTGCCGTGGAAAAGCCGGAAGTAATTGCGGCTTTTCCACAGCAATTCAGTGCGATTGAAAAACAGGACTTTTCAAGTCTCACTACATTCCACAGCGAGCAACGGGATGAGGCAGCTCAACCCGTGAGTGTCCCGCTGACAACGGGATGGGTGGCAACCTTAGACTGGGCTAGTTCAAGTCTTGAGAAAAACACTTGGTTGAGAAATCCACTTTATAGAGCAAAGCTTTTGGGTAGAACCCTTTGTCAATACTAATACATAGACATCACATTATCACAGTTTAAATACAGGTCAACAGTCACATGACTAGCAGCCCAATAAAATCATGTGACAGCATCAATATAATTAATACAAAGAGCATAATCAAATAACAATACAATAATAAAAAATACAATAATAATACCATAAAAACATGTTGGTGCACCTTCCAGGCAACATTAAAAACATTAAAGACTTAAATTAGTATGAGTGTATTTCATAATTTAGTATGCTGTATCTTAACCAATATGGGTTTAAGGCTAACCATACTATTTAAACCTGGGAAGGAGTCAGAAGCGAATCTCAAGATCCATTCATATTCCTTAATCTCCAGGTAATTATTCTTGTCACCGCCTCTAGGTGTAGAATGAACGGCGTCAATAACCCTAAACATAAATCTATGCTCACTACCATGAGTGGATATATGTTTATACAAAGCATTCTTATCATAACATCTCCTAATTTCTGATTTATGTTCAGTAATATGCTCTTTTAATTTACGAGTGGTCTTCCCTACATAGAAGGAAGAACACGAGACAGAGGTTGCCAAATAAACCACATAAGATGAAACACAGGTCGCAGATACGTGGAATTTATAAACGTTACCACTAATAGGATGTTCGAATATACTACTATCGTTGTTCATAATATCAGCACAGCATACACAATTAAAACACTTAAAGGTGCCAAAGTTTGCTGAAATAGGCAATAGCAAAGTTCTACTAAAATCCTTATAACATAACAAACTTTTAATAGTTCTCATATTTCTGTATGCAAAAGATGGTTTATCACCTTTTACTTCATCTAAAGCCCTAAGGATAGTCCAGTTTCTCTGAATAATCTGTTTAATGTGACTCGTCCTTGTGTTAAATGAAGTAACATATCTCACAACTGTCTTTGAGCTTAAATTGCTGTTCTTAGCTTTATTTTCATTTGTAACTTCATCTTCATTAACAGTTAAGTTATATGTACCTTCTAGAAAAAATGGTTTTAAATTTATCTTCCTATCAACTATTATTTTATTCTTTACATTAGATAACAAGTGTACATCATATCCACTAGATACAAAATCTTCTGTTGTCTCATCTAATTGCAGTGAAAAGATAGTATAATTTGTATTTAACCTACTCATTCTACTAAATTGAGACATTACTATGCCTTTAAATACATGTGGAGCATGCATACTATTATAATGAATATATCTACCAGAATGTACTTCTTTCCTATGTACACTGGTATGAATAGCACCTTCACATAATTGTAATGTAACATCTAAAAAGACTATAGTATTGTCTGATGTTTCCATTTTCAATTTCAGGAAATCTGTAGTTGTGTTCAAATAGTTTAAAAATTCATTTAATTCATTCATGCTGCCCTCCCAAATCATAAAACAATCATCCACAAAATGTTGGTAGAAGCATATCTTACTAAGAAACTGATTTCTATCATTATAGATGTTATTTTTTTCCCATTGGTATAAAACCAAGTTAGCATAGGTGTTTGCTACCGAAGTACCCATAGCTACCCCAGTGAGCTGAAGGAACAGAGATTCATTAAATAAAAACACATTGGTTTTCAAAACCACGTCCATAAGACAAGAAATATTTTCAATATGTTTACTATTAAGTGTTGATTGCGAGAATAAAAACTCTCTTAATAGTTCAACCCCAACATCATTAGGGATAACAGTAAATAAGGAGGCAATATCCAATGTAACAAATTTATATTTGCCCTGCTCTAACGTACCTTTTAGACTATTGTGCCACAAACGTAGTTTACACAAAAAATCAGAGGTATCTCGCAAAATAGTATTACATTTAGATAAATATGGTTGTAATTGTCTTTGTAAATACAAAGAAATTGGTTCAGTAATCCAACCGGCACCTGAAACAATGGGTCTCATCAGTGGGTTAACAATAAATTTATGGATTTTAGGAATACCATATAGATGTGGAATGACTGGACATGATACAGTAAAGTAATGAAATAAATCTAAGCTTATATCTCCATTCAACTGTAGCTCATAAATAACCATATTTACATAACCTATACATTTTTTAACATCTAAATTTGTGATGCTCTTAAATGCACTGCTGTCTTCAAGTAACATGGAAACTGCTGACATATATTTATCTCGGTCCATTAAGACAATTGCACCACCTTTATCTGCTTGTTTAATAATGATATCATTATTCAATTGCAGACTTTTAAGCGCTTTATATTCATCAAATGTCAAGTTAAAAGTTCTTTTCTTCAAAGTAGTAGAATATAGCCCCCTAATCTGAGATTCACAAACATCATAAAAGGCTTTCACAACTGGTACACTAACGGGAATAAATGTACTGCGCCATTTACACTGTCCTTCCATAGAAACAGTATCACCAAACAAAAGTTTCAAGTTGATATTTCTGGAAAATTGCATCAAATCTGTAAGCGCAGTTAACAAATTGTCAGTGCTGGTGGGTATAAAGTTAAGTCCCTTACATAAAAAAGAATAGTGAGCTTCTTGTAAACTAAAATTAGAAAGATTTAATGTACCCTTTACTATTTGCAGCTGGTTTTGTTCAGTCCTAAAGGGCTTTCACTTTTCCGTTTACTCGAGATAGTCATTTGTCCCATAGACGGTCTTCTCGGTAGTGGAGACCTCTCTGTGACAGATTCAGGTTGCTCTAGATGAAAGCGCTTATGTGTAAAGTTAATAGTGAGTTGTTGGGACTTCTTAAAAGCGCTAACATCACCATCTTGTTTCTTTTTCGTTTCAGATTGTGTGCCTATGCATGCTGTAGAAGGAAGTGATGTCAACTGGCCAGATTCATGTTCTGTTGTAGATAGAGGCGCAGGAGCAGTAACTACTTGTGCTGAAGTTATCAAATCTGATGTTGTATCTTGAAACTCATCAAGTGTATCTAATTCTTTTCTTTGGTGGACTATTTTATGATTGACCTGAGAGGTACAATCTATCTTCGGCCAGGAGAAGATATCACCTCTCTGGAAATCATTAATATCACGTATCAGCTTCCATTTTTTAGTTGCTTCCATCCTATTATCAAACGCCTGCATTCTATCCAGGACTTGTTGGTAACTATCAGTCATTGTAGAAAAAGCAGGCATTTCCATAATACTATTCTCCAGAGCAATGATTTCATTTTTATAATCTTCTTCAATGGTAACAAAGAAATAATTCATTAAACACATATAGTCAAGGCTTAATTTAATATTAAGCTGCTGCCATTTTTTCAACAGTTCAGGGTACGCATTTCCATAAGAGGGCATTTTAAGAATTCTAAGCCCTCATGGAGCAATGCCTCTCTCTATATAGGCTAAAAAACTAAAGTGTTGCCATTGCAAATGCTTAAAGGCGCTGACTTTCCTCTCAAGTAACTGTAGTTTCTTATTAAAATCAGCAATGTTCTCAGAAGCAGAATGGTCAACATTTTCTGTAGCAAGACATGCTGTACCAACAAATTGTAGTAACGGATTTGTCTCAATAGTAATAAGAGACCTAACAGAGTTCACAGTCTTTATAGCTACCATTTCAAGGCTAACAAGGCCGCAGAACCGACCCTTGAATGAAATTCCCAAAAGGCAGCAATTAAATTAGAATGATTAGATGAAAAACACTAGCTACAGAGCACAAACAAGAGAAAAACACTTGGTTGAGAAATCCACTTTATAGAGCAAAGCTATCGGGTAGAACCCTTTGTCAATACTAATACATAGACATCACATTATCACAGTTTAAATACAGGTCGACAGTCACATGACTAGCAGCCCAATAAAATCATCTGACAGCATCAATATAATTAATACAAAGAGCATGATCAAATAACAATACAATAATAAAAAATACAATAATAATACCATAAAAACATGTTGGTGCACCTTCCAGGCAACATTAAAAACATTAAAGACTTAAATTAGTATGAGTGTATTTCATAATTTAGTATGCTGTATCTTAACCAATATGGGTTTAAGGCTAACCATACTATTTAAACCTGGGAAGGAGTCAGAAGCGAATCTCAAGATCCATTCATATTCCTTAATCTCCAGGTAATTATTCTTGTCACCGCCTCTAGGTGTAGAATGAATGGCGTCAATAACCCTAAACATAAATCTATGCTCACTACCATGAGTGGATATATGTTTATACAAAGCATTCTTATCATAACATCTCCTAATTTCTGATTTATGTTCAGTAATACACTCTTTTAATTTACGAGTGGTCTTCCCTACATAGAAGGAAGAACACAAGACAGAGGTAGCCAAATAAACCACATAAGATGAAACACAGGTCGCAGATACTTGGAATCTATAAACTTTATCACTAATAGGATGTTCGAATATACTACTATCGTTGTCCATAATATCAGCACAACATACACAATTAAAACACTTAAAGGTGTCAAAGTTTGCTGAAATAGGCAATGGCAAAGATCTACTAAAATCCTTATAACATAACATACTTTAAATAGTTCTCATATTTCTGTATGCAAAAGATGGTTTATCACCTTTTACTTCATCTGAAGCCCTAAGGATAGTTCAATTTCTCTGAATAATCTGTTTAATGTGACTCGTCCTTGTGTTAAATGAAGTAACATATCTCATAACTGTCTTTGAGCTTAAATTGCTGTTAGTAGCTTTATTTTCATTTGTAACTTCATCTTCATTAACAGTTAAGTTATATGTACCGTCTAGAAAAATTGGTTTCAAATTTATCTTCCTATCAACTATTATTTTATTCTTCACATTAGATAACAAGTGTACATCATATACACTAGATACAAAATCTTCTGTTGTCTCATCTAATTGCAGTGAAAAGATAGTATCATTGGTATTTAACCTACTCATTCTACTAAATTGAGACATTACTATGCCTTTCAATACATGTGGAGCATGCATACTATTATAATGAATATATCTACCAGAATGTACTTCTTTCCTATGTACACTGGTATGAATAGCACCTTCACATAACTGTAATTTAATTTCAAGTCTTAACAGAATTGCTGAAAATGGTACCTAGAAAACAGCTGAACACAAGAAGAAACTTAAAAAATATTTTTTTTGCAATATAGATTTTTTGTTTTTTACTTACATATTCAACAGGTGAGTGTTGTCCTAATCTTTATTATATGTTTTTGGATTGTGTTATCTATTGACTAGTTAATTAGATTTTTTCAATAGCTATTAGCATTTTGTTTTAACTATATAAACATGCTCTATAAATATTCGTTTTTGTTAAAAAATAAAGAAAAATGTGATTATTGTCCCATGCTTGCTTATATTTTTGAATATATTGACTGCACTGGCTGAATATTGTTTTGTTTAAGAAGCTGTATATTACTTGGGTTGCATGGCTGGTATTCTTGTTGCTGTTTTACTTCTTATATCTTGTTAATATATATATATATATATATATGAATGGATAGAGGTTTGCTTTTGCCTCAGTCTGTTTGCCCTTTTGTCTAATGTATGATTTCAGTTATATATCTCCTTATGGTTGTAGGGAATATTTGGTAGATATGTTGTTAGTGCTTTTTCATATAGATTCCCTATTGTGATTTTGATTAGTTGCTTGGCTTCTGTTTGGAGCCGTTGGCTGTGTACCTTTGTTTGTGGTGCTGGGAAGTGGATTCTCTTCTTTTCCTTATGCTTATATTGTTTTTAATTAAATATTTAATGTTGGTTACTTCATATGGTGCCCTTTTGTCTGATACTGTATGTATTTCGTTGTGTTTTGTTGGTTGGTGGCTTGGGGTTATAATAGACCCGGAGATATAATAGGCCCGGGAAGTTTTTTTTTTTTCTTTTTTCTTTGCTTTGATATTTAACAAAGGCTTTGGTTGTTGCTTGAGTGTCTCGAGCAGCTCTCGAGTCTTCTGAAGCCTTTGTTTGTTGTTTGAACAGCTTGCAGTTTCCCGCTGGAACACTTGAAGCTTTTTATCCTTAATACGACTCTGCGATATGTTCCTCATGCATCTCTGAACTCCTTTATAGCTGCATGACATCATCAACAGCTTGACAGACTTTTTAAAGGGGCCGTATCTAATTTCTTATGTCTTTTTGAACTTCCACAGCACGGAATGCATCAACACTGGCTTCTACAAAGAAAAAAAAAACATTCGTAAGACTTCTTATGAGAACTGATATGTCTTATAGATAGTCTTTATTATAATAAGGAGTGCAGTTCGAGTAGTCTTCAACATGGTAGGTAGAGAGGAGCTGGTTTTATATAAAATGATAACTACAGCAATCTCCATCATATTGGCAAAATGACTATGCTGGACTAAAATGATTAAATCTAATAGATGGAAATCGTTTACTCAATTAATGAGTCAAATTTTGCCCAGACATTAATTAGTAGCAAGATTTAAAACAGGAAATCATTCCGTATGACATTGTATGTCATAACTACTCTAAAGCACTGTACTTAGTAGCTGTTAACATTCTTGCATTTTTTGCTATGCGTTAATGACCTGAAAATATCAGCAGTAAATATATTGATGTAACTAATTCTGTTAGAGGTGCTGGCATTTGAATAAGTTGAGGAAAGTCAATACCAAACTTGTTCAAACTCTGTGGTGTGCTTAGAGCAGGAGGTGTTTTGTGTTACTTAGCACAAGAAGATAACATACTATATTATTGTACACTGCTTCTTTATATTTAAATCGGAGAAAGTTTATTTTTTTAGAAAATGTTTTTTAAAATCTTACTATACTTTTTACATTGACTGTTCACAGATTGAAACATGATAGATCCATCCTAACTTTATGTATGTATGTGTGTGTGTGTGTGTGTGTGTGTGTGTGTGTGTGTGTGTGTGTGTGTGTGTGTGTGTGTGTGTGTGTGTGTGTGTCTGTGTGTCTGTGTGTCTGTGTATATATATATATATATATATATATATATATATATATATATATATATATATATATATATATGTGTGTGTGTGTGTGTGTGTGTATATATATATATATATATATATATATATATATATATATATATATATATATATATAGATAGATATATCTTATTTATTTATTTATTATTTATTTATTTTACATTTGTTGACCGGGATTGTCTGACTGAGCTGAAGAGCTCTTTTTCAGAGGAGGCCCGGTAGAAAGGCTCCAACATATTATACAATTTTCATTATAAATTAGCATTAAACAACAATGTTACAGGATTATTAAAAGGCATTAAGTAGCAATGCCCGCAGGTGTGCTTGTTATCAGTAGTAATGTTAGCACTCCACCCTTCCCTGGGACAGCACTGTAGACAGTAGTAATACCATGTTATACTGCATGCCTGTGTGACAGCATGTACCCTGGGTTACTACCCCTGCATGTCACACATTCACATGGATAATACTGCTGTGCAGGCCTCATATACTTGTGTGTCCCAGACATGACACTCAATACTCTTTGCTACTGTAATGATAGCACATAGACACATGTACTGTACATGGTTATACAGTGTCAGTAATCAGGATTATGCTGTTTCTTATTAATAGTAATCTTGTTTTTGCTTATCAGCATTGCAAAGGTTAGAAGTAACTAAATGTAACTAGACACACTGCAAATATGGCTATACAATAGCATACCAATGTGCTACTTTAGTTCTTTGTATTTTAAAGTTTAGGTAAGATTTGTAAACTGATTTAATGTTTTCCTGAACTATATTTTATGGTGGGTATAATTTATGTTGATTGCCTGTGAGGTGTGAAAACAATTTTTATCTTGGGTTACAATCAAAAATCTCACTTTAGATCGATCTATGTTTGGTTTAATCTATGTATGCTGTATCCAGTGTAGTGTTGCCTTACATGTTACTGACGAACTGTACAGTACATGTTTTGGTTATAACTGAATAGTGTAAAATACAATAAGAAAATATAGCTACATCTCTTATGTACAGTTTATTTCTAAGCAGTAGATGTCTGCTAGCAAATATGATATATTAGCTTAATTGTCATGAGATGCATGTTTGTATTGGGCTGACTACAGAGAAATTAGAACAGTGTAGAGTTATAGTGTTAGTCAATGTTTTAACTCTATAGTTTAAAATTAATTTAAATTACATGGTTATGATTCCACTAATTAAAGCTTAAAACTGAAAAGTAGGGTACAACAGGTATAAATATTAGAAGTAAAAATGTTTCTTGCTGCTGATTTGAGTTTCAGCCTTATGGTAACACATTTAGAAGTCACTAGGTTTATGAATAACCTTTTTTGGACAATACATTAACTGCCAACTCTTTGATAAATATGAGTCTGGGAGACTTTAAAATGACCTTGTAAAAATGTTATTGTTTTCTTATTTGGATTAAGTCCGATAGACTAATGGCCCTTTTCAGAGAATAATGGGAAAATTAGACAGGGTATTGGTAAATTTTGCTCTTTTTAAAAACTGGTAACAGCTCTTTTTTTATAAATGTTACCATCAATTCTGGTAGATTTTGCTACCGGATATCATACACCCTATAGTTAATTATCTTATAACTATTACCCTTATAGAGTTCCAACAAATATGTTTTTCCCTTCTAGAGGTCACATTTTAGGATAAACTAAAGTACACCCTGTGGGTTTTCTCCAAAGTAAAATAGGACCACTTCAAGATTCTTTACTACATATTATTTTATATAATTTTTTTTCTTGAATAAATCTTTGCCTATTTTAACCAGCAGAGAAATATTATTACAGCAGATATACACCTATCATTGTGTGGAACCATTTTCATCTCCCTAGTGACTTATTTTTCTATCATCCAACCTTCTGTTAATTGTGATGACTGTAGTCTCAGTGGACAAATTCTAAACTATACTAGGAAATGTGACATCAGGACATTCATATTGATTTACTAAACCTAAGTACATTGAATTTGCCTTTTGCTGAAGGATATTATGCACTCTGTTTATATTTTTTTCTGCTGACTTTAAACACTACTGGTGTTAAATGTTACACAAATATGTTAGTTAAGTGAGCTTCCCACACGATCTCTAGGTTAACAGTTCTATAGAATTAAATTTTAGTCTTATTGTATTGACTTACTGTATACAGATCCTTTTTGTTATAATTCCTATTCTAGCTCTACTATAATTTACTGCCAATTGATTCACAGGTTTAGTCCTGACAAAAAATTACATTCCTAATTTTATAGCTAATTACGATACCATACATTTAGCAACTCTATAATATGTTATTCATTGTTGCAATTTATTACTAGTTAATGTGCTTATTAGTTAATCTAATATAAAGTGTAAGATGAGTTCTCTTTTTTGCATAACATTGACAATCCTATTCATAAGCCATATTTTTAATAATGAAATAGTTCATATTTAGGCTGAGCTTGATGGAAATATGCTGCTAGTAGGTTTGTTAATTTGTGTGATTAATGTCACTCAAATTAGTAGTTTATAACTACAGGTGGGTTTTACTGGGTTTCCTTGTTAGAAGATTCTGTTATAATTTTTTGATAATATTGTTTCTGATGTTCACTAAAGCATGTATAGTGGAAAGTTATTTAAATATTTTTAACTCTAAAATCTCTTTTCTATACTTCACACACTATAAATTACTGTATTCCCTTCTTTATTTTTAGTACCGTCTCATAGACCAAAAATTAATAAAAGTTTTAACCAGCATGTATCACAACCCAAAATACTTACAACATGATAACCTCACATTGTATTTCTCTTAAAAAGAGAAGGTCTTTGAATAAATATCTCCAGCTACATAACTCACAATTAATTTTTCTGCAAGAAAATCATTTGATAGAGGACATTTCCAAATTAGAATCTAAGTCTTTTTCAATCCTTGTTAATTCTGAACACTCTCAAAAAAAGAGGTGTTGCAATACTTTGAAATAATAAATTGCCACAACCTAAAATAATAGACTCATACAAAGATAATACAGGTATGTTAGCTTCTATTGTCATAGAGTTTAATAACTTACTATTCACTCTAATTAATATGTACTGGACAGAACTCAGCACAGCAACATATAGATCATATTATCCAGTCTTCTAAAGGCTATATTATATTAGCTGGCGATTTTAATTGCATTTTTAATAGTTCAGACTCTACTTCTAAAGGTAAGAGAAGAGTTTTGGGTTCAGCCAGATTACTTAAAGAGTTTTCAAATTCCTTTTTATTGAAAGACATTGATAACTACACTGACCCAAAATCATTATTATATACATTTTTCTCACACAGACATAACACATACTCAAGAATAGACAGAGTTTTTATCTCTAATAGTTTAGCAGATTCTTTAAGTAATGTAAAAGTTATTACATGTCCCTTTTCTGATTACAGTCATATAACCTTTGATATATATATTTATTCATGTCCCAATGTCCAGATAAAACAGATCCCAGCATATATCACTAAATTCAAAGATTTTAACACCTTCATATCAGCAAAAGTTCATAGTTTTATAGAATTTAATGCCAACAATAATACACCTGAAATTTTCATTTGGGATGCAATGAAGGCATATTTATATGGCAGAATAACTGATCGGTACAACAAAAAAGACTTTCATGGGATAAAGAATTAAAAGAGATACAAACTAAACTTGATATTTTGAATCTTGAGTTATCAAAAAAAAAAAATCAATAAGAAAAATCCAAAATGGAAGAATTAAAATCTTTAAATACGAAGTATCTTGAGATACTAATCCATAAAACTATGATTAATCTAGAGAAATTTTAATTTATTAATTTTTCAATAAATCCCAGATCTTTGAATATTTTAGCTAATAAAGCTAAAAGATTGAACAAATTCAATCACATTAAAGAAATATATTCACCACAAAAGAAAAAAAATGGTATCTGATTTACATAACATATTAAATGAATTTAGAGAATTTTTCCTTAAACTAAATCAATCTTCTGGACTAATAAATCCAAAGAATGATATTCAAGATTTTATTAATAAAAACTCTAAAAAAAGATTAACAGAAGAACAAATTAAATTACTAGACAGGCAAATTACACTGAAAGACATCCAAGAACAAATTAATACACTTAAACAAAGCAAAGCACCTGGTAATGACAGCATTATTCCAGAAATCTACAAAATTCTATCTAATAAAGCACTAACTTTGTTCCTTTCAATCTTCAATACCATACAAAATAAAAATACCATTCCCCCCATTGTGGAAATGTACATTTATTTCTCCTATTCTAAAGCCTGAAAAAGACCCTACAAAATGTAATTCATATAGACCTATATCATTATTAAACATGAACTATAAAATGTTTATGTCTATATATGCAAAGAGGCTTAAAAACTTTCTTCCTAACTTAGTGGACGAGGACCAAACAGGTTTCATAATAAATAGAACATTATATGATAACATTAAAAGAATAATAACATTAATTGCATTTATATTACGCGGTCGAAAACTCAAACTGTCGACAGCGTAATAATCGACATGAAAATGTCGAAACCCCTGAACATCGAACACACACAAAACAAAAACACCCAAACACAACACAAATTGCTCTATGCAGGGGGGCAAGCTCTCCTGCACCCCCACAACCCCGTTACTTAAATATACCAACTCCGAGATCGCACTGCATTGCAGTAAATGGAAATCTCTCCTTACGGAGATTTCCATTTACACGCACAATGACTTTCGCTTTCGACATTTTGGTGCCGACAATATCAGCTTCGATATTGTCGGTCTTTGACAGGGTGAAGTAGACCCCATTAATTGAATGAGTTAAAAACTTAAAAAATAACCTAACTATAGTTAGTTTAGATATAAATTGTGTTTTTGACACAATTAATTGGGATTACCTATTTATTCTTCTACGGGAACTCAACTTTTCAAATAATTTTATAAATCTTATTACCCATTTATATACTGGCTCTCAAGCTTATGTTAAAATTGGTTCTAATAATTCTCAGTTCATACCTATTACTAAAGGGACTAAACAAGGATGTCCATTATCCCCTGTTTTATTTACTTTAGTTATGGATCCTTGGGCAAATTTAATTAGAGATAATAGTAATATTAAAGGTTTTTATATGAGTCCTAATAAAACTTTAAAGATTCAAATGTTTGCAGATGACATACTGATTACATTGGGCAGTAAGAATCCAACATTACAGGAATTATTTAATGATATAGATTATTTCCAAAAAACTCAGGTTTTAAATTCAATCATAATAAAACACAAATTTTATCTGGTTCAAAAAATATAATATTCAAAATGAATTTGAAAAATATATACCACAGTCCCAATAAATAAAATATTTAGGTATAATTATTACTAATAATATAAAAGAAATCCAAAAACTGAACTTTGATAAAAGTATAACAGAGATAGATAACTTAATACACAAATAGTCTAAAATAAAATTCTCACTAGAGGAGAAATTATCAGTTATAAAGATGATACTACTACCGAAAATTATATACATAATTCAATCTATTTCTATTCCTTCACCTTATTCAATAATTAAAAAGTTTAATACTATGATTAAAACATTTATTTGGTGCCCAATTAAACCCAGGATCTCTTTATCATATCATATGTACAGCTGGGATAATGGATGTATTGCATTACCAAATTTAGAAATATATTCAATTTCTTCAGTCATTAAAAAATTTTGTATAGTATAGATATCAAATATTCAGCAAATTGGAAAACAATTATCCTATCTTTATCCCAAAACTTAAATAACAATAATGACTTTTTTAAGCTAAATTTAGTAAATAACACATTCATATGGAAGCTAAAGGAAATATTTTCTTTCTACCCAAAATTTTAAATCAAATTATATTATCATAATCTTAAAATCCTGTAACAATTTTATTCTTTGATTTAAGTTACATGAAAGTTGGTTATTCCTTATTTTCCCATAACTTATATACAGGGTATTATTTTCTCCGCATTTGATTTCTTGGCCTCAAATGTTGGAAAACAATGAATTGCAATCCATTAATACTTTAATGGAAGAGAATGACCTTGATTCGACACTATGGCTTGACTTACAAGAAGCTAGAAATTATATCAAAAATAAACTTGATTTAATACCTTCTTCGTGTAAAAATTTAATTCCCAAATTAATTCAGTAGTTGATCGTTTTTACTCAGCAGAACAATTCAATTAAATTAGCCTGTCACATATATATAAAGTTATTAAATCAGACTTGGATATATTCCCATATAATTATTGGAAATTTTTCTCTGACATTAATAATTGTAACCCTTCAGATAAAGATAAATTAAATATTCTTCAGGCAGCTGGTAAAACTACTTTGTCACTTAAATGGAGAATATTTACTTGGAGATTTTTAAATAGATCATTCATTACTCCATACACATAAATTAGATGTTTAAAGAAAATATACTTTGTTGGAGATGTATGAAGGTACGGAATGCTGATTGGGCACATATTGTTTATGACTGTTTACACATGAAAAAATGTTGGGAAGATATTAACAATTTCTTACAAGCAATATTCATTGATAACTTGTTACTTACTAAAGTGTTAGTTTTATTTAAGTCTGCAATTCCATCTTGTGTAGAATCAAGCAAATATTCACTTGTTTGGTCTGTGCTGTCCATTGCCAGGAAAGAAATCACGAAAAATTGGAAATATTCACAAATTCCCTCATTCAAATTTTTAAAGATCTTCTCATGGCAGTATCCAAATTAGAATTGATGACAATCAAATCTAGATCTTCTAGGAATACAGCAATATATAACCAATGGATGAATATAATTGACTTAGTAGAAAATTAATACTTTAAAGGTATTAATCAGCTCTTATTTATTTGTTTTAACTTGTATTTGTTTATAGTATAGTGAACATCATTGTACATAGTTCATTGTTTTATTTGATCTTTTATATTAGTGCCTTAGTTTTCATCTGTTTCATCGCAAAATATGTTCAGTTCTCTTTTAATAATTGTATGTTTCAGAAATTATTTTAATAAAACTTATTTAAAAAAATGGGTTTTGCAGCAGTCCACTTGATAACAACAAGTGCTAAATCATGTCAGGCTCACATATTTTCTTTTATGTTTAGAGTCTTGTTATCAAGTCCTGAGTAGTTGGCAGTCTCTACCAAATTAAAGGTGAGTCTTGCCTTTCTGTAGAAGTTGTTATAAGTACTGATGACAAGTACTTAATTGGTGGCAAGGGAAAATTGTTTTAACTCCTCCATTGTTCATGGAAAGGATCCACATAATCAGTTGCCCCTACAGATAGTCCTAGTTCTGAAGAATCTGGAGTAATGCAGCTTCTGGGACCACTGCTAGTTCAGTATGACCACTAATCTGTAATGGGGTACATAAAACTAACAAAGGAGCACATGATCATACCTCCCTATGCAGAGACAATGCATGACTGATGGGGGATCCCAGAGAAGTCACTGTTTTATCATTTCACATTCAGGGGGAATTCAATATGCTGGTTGGTGTTTATCTGTTCCTGAGCATTTTGGAGCCATGCCTGGTCCAGAGATTCCAGAAGGGAGGCACTCCAGAGACTGACCTGTTTGCTACTCAAAATATGGTTTATTTCATTCTTATGTGTTGTCTAACATGATAAGTTGAAATTAGCTGTTGATACATTTTCCATTTTCTGGCAGGACTGAATCAACTGGACGTATAAGAGAATTTAAGTACCTTTTTATGCACTTTTTTTTTTAAAAAATACAGTATTTAAATTGATTTAAACTGTGTATGAAGGAGTGTTGAAGGAATTTTTAACTGGTTATTCTGCTCTTCAGTTATTCCCACCCACCTGCCCTGTTTTTGTTTTGGTGTTAATCTTAGTGGCATTGAAACTGCCCGCCCCTCAGCCTGCCTCTGGGCCCATCTCATTTGCTCACTCAACTGAGTGCAGTGAGATCATATTCTGATTTCAGGCACTCCTACTGTGTACAAAGAGAGCATCTGGGAAATAGAAAAAAAAAAAAAAAATTAAGCTTATTTCCTGCCTTTCTTGTTAAGTGGTACAGACTATTTGTAGGCTTCTGAGCCCCCAAGCCCTTCTGTGTTTGAGGGAAGCCTTCTAGCTTGTTTTTTTTTCTTGTAACTAGCCAGTTTTCTAGTTTCAGCACTCAAATCTGTTTCTTTGATCTCAGCACTTGTTCAGAAAAAAAAAAAAAAATTTCATCTGCTTTTACTGTACTTGTGTTTTTACCTACTTCTTTTTACTTTTGCATCATCTTAAAATACTCAATTGTATTTATTACTGCTTGGTGTAACTGATTCTAAGCCTTTTGGTTTAAACACTTGGGCTTCGGACCAGTTAGTTGTTTTGCACTGAGAGGGTTTGTGGTCTGCACTGTTGTGGCAGAACAGGTAGCTTACATCCTTCTAGGTTGAGAACTGCTGATTGAGGGCTCAGTGTCTGTTATTCTAAAAGTGTATTAATTCTGGTTTAAGCACTTGGGCTTTCAAGCCAGTTATTTTACATTAAGAGGGTTCGTGGTCTGCACTCTTGTGGGAGGAGAGGCTGGACTCTGCCCTTCTGAGCTGGGAATTTCTGGTTAAAGGCTTATAGTGCATGCATATCTGAACTGTTTCTTATTGAAGTTGGTGCGCCTTGTTTGCTGTGGCATAGACTGGATTCGGGCCTGCTGGATCTAGCTTTGTTTGTGTAACTTGAGCACTAATCCAGACATTCTCTAAAGTATTCAATGGTATTTATTACTGCTTGGTTGTAACTTGATTAAAGTGTAGCTATCATTCAAGTCTTTTGGATTAAGCACTTGGGCTTCAGACCAGTTTTACATTAGGAAGGTTTGTGGCAAGCACTGTGGTGGCAGGACAGGTAGCTTTCATCCTTCTAAGTTGGGAACTGCTGATTGAGAGCCCAGTGTCCAAGTGTATTAGTTCTGGTTTAGGCACTTGGGCTTCAGGCCAGTTATTTTACATTAAGAAGGTTCGTGGTCTGCACTCTTGTGGGAGAAGAGGCTGGACTCTGCCCTTCTGAGCTGGGAATTTTCTGGTTAAAGGTTTATAGTGCCTGAATATTTGAACTGTATCTTACTGAAATTGGTTCACCTTGTTTGCTCTAGCATAGACTAGATCCAGGCCTACTGAATCTAGCTTTGTTTATATGCTTGTTGTTTGTTTGCTTGTTATTTCCCTGGAAGCTAATTCCACCTAATACGCAACTTCTCAGCTTCTGTGGATCACTAGTGATATCTGCATTGCTTACTGTACTTATTTCCTTGTTTCACTTGAAAGAAAGTTACTGTTTGTCGTTTTGCATTTAGTTACTTGTAACACATTGCACTCAAGTTACCTGGCACTTGCTCACTAAAGCAATTATATAAGTCAGCACTAAAAATTAAAAGCACTACACCCTCACTCCCCACTGGCCCTTGTTTTCAATTAAGGATTTCCCAATATTATTCTAGCATGTCCAAAGGTCAGTTGTCAATCTCCTCTCCGGTCCAGCTGGTGAATCTGGGAATCTTGAGGCAATGTTATAACTGCCTCATGTACACAGACAACCCTCTCCTCCTCCCACATAACACAAATACTTGCGAGATGCAGCTATTTAGCCAAACTGGAGGCTGAGCTCTCTCAACTCAGGACTGGCAAGACCAGACAGGAGGAGAAGGCAACTACACACACCACAAAACCAGCCTCACATAATGCTACCACTCCACTGAATCAAACACATAAACACACAAAGACATACTCGGAGGCTCTGAGTAAAATTTACCTAAACAGCAGAGGCCTCCAAAGCAGACACCCAAACAACTGCTACCTCAAGACACCCCACAAGCAACACATAAACCACAAAAGCAGTGTGCAAAGCAGTCACAGCCCTTAAGGCCAAATACAACACCAAACATACTTGTCATAGGTGACTCCATAGTCAGACACACTGACGTCCCACTCACCAGGCTGAACAAGGAGAGGGTCACAGTAAGCTGCCTATCGGGCGCTAGAATCCGCCACATAACACAAGCACTCGGGTCACTCCACGGCAAGTACAAATATGACACAGTCATTGTCCATGCTGGTGTGAACGACCTGAGACGCACCTCCCTGGACTACATGAAAAGAGACATAGAGGAGCTCTCTGATTATGTAGCCCAGGCAGGTATGACCCTAACCCTGAGCAGTATCCTTCCTTCACCAAGAATGATGCCACAATATAGAGACAAGATGATCAGCTTTAACAATTGGCTTAATGTCTGGTGTCATTCAAAGGGGATCCAGTGTCTGTCTGCCTGGGATGACATGCTTGACAAGCCACGCTGCTTCGCAAGGGACGGCTTGCACCTGTCACCCTGGGATTCCGGATATTGGCTAAGGCTCTTGCCACCCCATAGTGCCTTTTTAGGCAAGGCTCAAATTCTAAACCTACCACCCTAGAAAACAAAAATGGGAAGAAATTGAGGGTAATGCTGCTCAATGCCAGAAGTCTAAATCTCAAAATGCACGCACTCGAGGCCCTTCTCAGTATGGAGAACATCGATGTCTGTGCTGTAACTGAAACCTGGTTCAAGGCTCCTGAGAGCACCCCAGCACTATTAGGTTTTACCTCATATCATGCGTTCCGCCCCAAAACCCGGACCACTCCACAAAAGGAGGGGTGTATCCATATTCATAAAGGATACTCACACCTCCAGGTTGGTGGCAACGCATGAAGCTTGAAACCATCCAGGTGCAACTAACCATAGGCAAAACTGCTCTACAAATTGTAGCATGCTACAGGCCACCCTCTCAAACTCAGGAACCCCACACAGCCTTCCTGAAGACACTGGAGGGTATAAATGTATCTCCAAACACCATCATATTGGGTGACTTCAACTACCCGAATATAGACTGGGAACATTACTCAAGCCCTAACTTTCTAGCCCAACGGTTCCTGGAGTTCATAAATTCAAATGCCATGGAACAGCTAGTCACTGTTCCCACGAGAGGAGAAAATATACTAGATCTCATTGTCACAAACATGGGGACAAAATGCTCCACACCGGAAGTATATCCCTCATTGGTGAGATCTGATCATAAACTAATCTCACTGGAAATCCACATCCCGCCCCACCCCAAACAAAAAGACCATAGTGAAGAACTTCTCTAAAGCAAACTTCACACTACTCAAGACTGGTGTGGTATCCTTCAAGGCCCCTGAGTCAGAGGAAACCACAACCCAAGCTGCGGAAGCCCTTACAAATGCCTTCTATGAACACCTCCAGGACTGCATGGATCAGGCAATCCCAAATAAAACCAAGACTCTTTCCACAAAGGGCAAACGTCCAGTCTGGTGGACCCCAGCCATTAACAAACTTTACAATAAGAGGAGAAAGCTATTACATGATAGAACAAAATCCATAAAAGGGAAGTCACCCCTGATCATTATTAGTAAAAAATACGAGCACTCATAAAATCAACTAAGGCCAATTTTGAGAGAAAAATTGCCATGGATTCAAAGGACAATCATAAGGCCTTTTTCAGCTATGTTAGGAACCTGGGTGGAAACTCACAGATATGCTCAGAATTAGTCCAAAATGATACAAAAATCACTGAACCCACAGACATTGCCAACATACTGGCAGACAGGTTCAGTGCAAACTTCACCCCTCTCCCCTAAAGGAGAGATAACTATCCCAGCCGAGTGTAGCCTCCCGGACATCTCAAATGCGCAGGTGAAAGCTGCTCTCTCTAAAGCTAAAAACACAGCATCAATGGGACCGGATGGTGTCCCCGGCTGTGTGCTACACGAGCTAAATGAGGAATTAAACCCGCACATAAGGCAGCTGTTTAATCTCTGCCTTACCACAGGATACGTGCCCAAGGAGTGGCGTCGGCAACTGTGGTCCCACTCCACAAAGGTGGCGCTCACGGACCCTGGTAATTACCGCCCCATAAGCTTAACAAGTCTAGTCTGCAAAGCTATGGAGAGGATCATAATGGAGCTCATAAACAAAGATATAGGGGACTTGCAGACATTGGACCCGACCCAGTTTGGCTTTGTCAAGGGAAGATCATGCCTTTTGAACTTGGTCGACTTCTTGAAATAGTCACCAAGGCCATTGATGAGGGAAAGGCAGTCCATACAGCCTACCTTGACCTTGCAAAGGCTTTCGACACAATACCCCACTCGGGTATTGTAGAAAAACTTACCAGCTTAAATGTAAACCCATATGTCACAAGATGGGTTGCAAACTGGCTTAAGGACAGAACCCACAGGGTTAGAGTTGCTGGCGCTGTGTCAGACTCCAAGCCGGTCACAAGTGGTGTCCCACAGGGCTCGGTCCTTGGCCCCCTATTGTTTGTCATCTACTTCTCAGAAGTACAGGCCAACATGGGAGGACTTTGGCTGACAAAGTTTGCAGATGACTGCAAACTGGGCCATAGTGGAAAGTGCATCGGACACGGATATCCTTCAGAAGGGACTCACAGAAACAGATAGCTGGTGCCAGAGCCATGGCCTGAAGTTAAACACCAAAAAATGTATAGTCATACCCTTCGGGAAAAACAAGGTAACCCCAAGCTACCATATAGGTGGCAATCCACTAAGCACAGAAGAGGTTATCAGGGACCTGGGGACCCAGGTTGACAGTGGCCTTTCTTTTGACACTCACATTGCTAAAGTGGTTAGAAAGACCTTCTACATTGCCCACCTGATCATGAAGGGATTCACATCCAGATCTAGTGAGGTCATTGTTCCCCTGTACTCTTCACTTATCAGACCAATGATCGAGTACAATGCCCCATTCGGGATGTATCTCACCCGACATCTGCAGCAATTGGAGAGACCCCAAAAGTTCCTCACCAAAAGGATAAAGGGACTCCAAAATCTGTCATATGCTGCCAGATTGAAGAAACTCCAGCTCTATTCAGTCGCATACCGTCTGCTCAGAGGTGACATGTGCCTGACATACAAGGCCATGTCCAACCCGGAATTAATGGACATGCTCCACCTCAAAAATCCAAATCCACCAAAACCACTAGAGCAAGCGACTTAAACCTTAGCACGGATATAAATAGGACGTGCTGGAGGGATAGATTTATCACTCAGAGACTCCCTATGCTGTGGAATAAAATCCCGGTCCATGTGAGGCAGAGCACCTCACTGACTCTGTTCAAGAGAAATCTAGACCTGTGGATGGGAGATCGTAGGTTTACCCCGGGAATCATCTCTGGGTCACTGCTGGACAGAGGCATAACAAACTAATGGGCACAGTATTTTTTCATATAAGGGGTGGCGTAAGCCACAATAATTTGGGCTAGGCTTATAAATGCCTTAGGGCAGATAGCCTAGTATAAACCTATGAACCTATGAACCTATGCATTCCTTTCTGCTATTCCTTATTTAGTATACACCGAGGGAAGGGAGTTGTTTACCAAATGTGACAATATTACATTTTTCCATTCAGTGTTGCTCGTTTTTATGTACACCACATGTTTATGAGGATTGGTTGCTACTGTAATGCATAGATGTAAGAGGGAGATTTTATAGTAATGCCAGGTTTGCAGTCTTCTGCAAATACAATTAACATGAGATCCTTATTCCTGCTCTGGAGAATGGAGAAGAAAACAAAGGAAGGGAGGGGGTAGTATTGTGCTCTGGGGCACAATACTAATTACCTTCATAATTTCTTAGGATGCCATTTGGCTATCTGCCTCTATCCACCTTAACACATATGGATCCATTTTTAAGGTTGTTAGCTTGTTTATAACACTAGCATAGGGGGATAGTATCAAATGTTTTGGCCAGATCCAAATAAGCTGTGTGTTTTTGGCAGTTAACTTGCACACCCTGATCACCTTAACAAATAACTAGAGATAGGGCTTGCTGCTGTGCATACCTTTAACTTCTTTGATCAAGATTTCTGAACAAAGCAAAAATAATGGGATGACAAAGGCCCACAATCAGAATCAATTTGTAATTATCACTTTAAGCTAGCACAGAGAATTGAGTGATTAGTGTTCTCAAATTTTAACCTGCCCACCATACTTTTTTTGATTTTCTGGTTAATTGTTTAGAATTACAGTCAGTAATGCCAATAATGTAAGATACTGTAAGTTAATACCGTCCCTTAAATTACAGCTCACTGCTGTTACTGACAGAGAACTGTACACCCAAGTCCCAAAATAAACAGGTACCTAAAGATATTTTTTTTTACTTTAGAGGGGGACCTCCTAGGTAGGTCTTTAATATTGTCCCATTGTTTTTCCAGTGTTTGTATGCCCCCTTCATTCAGTGTTTGCTGTCTGCATCCCCTGTAGATCTGACTCATATATATTTCTATATCCTTGTGAACAGCATAGGTGTGAGCCCCCCCCCCCCCCCCGTTTGTCTTGATTTACAGGATATGCACCCATTCAGTGGTTTGATCCTATATGGAAGGCACAGAGGTTAAGTACCTTCATGTAATATAGCTCATCACATTAATATATATAGTTGTATTGGGTGCATGTGTTCCCAAATACATGAGCTTTCAAGAAAAAAATGGCAAAGTGAAGACAAAAATAGGGATAGTCCCAATCATAAAGCAAACAAGGATGATCCCCTTTGGGATAAACTGATCCTGTAAGAATATGCTTACTTCCATCCTTTTTGAAATTCATTTAGCACTGCTTATTGGCCCTAAGCTCCCCCCCTTTAAGTTATTTCCAAGGACGACTACTACTTTTAGATATTAATTTATCAGAACCAAAGTGGCACTATGTGTCACATATGAATTCCTCTTCTCTTCCATGTTTTCTTATTTTTCTATTGTTCTACTAAATGTCTGCCTCACTACAGTATGCTCAGTACTCATGCTGTGTACACCACAATACTTTAGAAAAAATGCAGGATACTGCAGGAGTATTCTTATTTTCACAGATGGCTTGCTGGTTGGATGAAGTCCACCAGATCACCTCTATTGGTTCACATAATGGTGAAGATCTTGAACTCCTTTGGCAGAATGGTTAAAGCCTTCTCCTCACGGACTAAAAGTAAAGGATTTGATCCTGATTTTTGGTCACTATATTGAGTTTGCATGTTCGCTGCATGTCTTTGTGGGATTCCTCATAACAACAATCTGGGTTTGTCCTGAGGTGAGCAAGTATGAAAAAAGGCAGGTCATGTAACTGAGGATTTGAGTCTTTAAACTTCCAGTTGCCTACTGTGTGACTCTGAGGTACGTAACCAGACAGTGCTCTGGTGCAGTTGGGAGACTGGGCCATGTTCCTGAGTAGTCTTGTGCACGGTGTACCTATGAACCTATTATGTGCTTGTCTCAGATGGTCAGCCTACTGGAATTCTATTCCATAACTACCTATGAACCTATTATGTGCTTGTCTCAGATGGTCAGCCTATGGAATTCTATTCCATAACTACCTATGAACCTATTATGTGCTTGTCTCAGATGGTCAGCCTACTGGAATTCTATTCCATAACTACCTATGAACCTATTATGTGCTTGTCCCAGATGGTCAGCCTATGGAATTCTATTCCATAACTACCTATGAACCTATTATGTGCTTGTCTCAGATGGTCAGCCTACTGGAATTCTATTCCATAACTACCTATAAACCTATTATGTGCTTGTCCCAGATGGTCAGCCTATGGAATTCTATTCCATAACTACCTATAACCCTATTATGTGCTTGTCCCAGATGGTCAGCCTACTGGAATTCTATTCCATAACTACCTATGAACCTAATATGTGCTTGTCCCAGATGGTCAGCCTACTGGAATTTTATTCCATAACTACTTACGAACCTATTATGCGCATGTCCCAGATGGTCAGCCTACTGGAATTCTATTCCATAACTACCTATGAACCTATTATGTGCTTGTCCCAGATGGTCAGCCTACTGGAATTCTATTCCATAACTACCTATGAACCTATTATGTGCTTGTCCCAGATGGTCAGCCTATGGAATTCTATTCCATAACTACCTATAACCCTATTATGTGCTTGTCCCAGATGGTCAGCCTACTGGAATTCTATTCCATAACTACCTATGAACCTAATATGTGCTTGTCCCAGATGGTCAGCCTACTGGAATTTTATTCCATAACTACTTATGAACCTATTATGCGCATGTCCCAGATGGTCAGCCTACTGGAATTCTATTCCATAACTACCTATGAACCTAATATTTGCTTGTCCCAGATGGTCAGCCTACTGGAATTCTATTCCATAACTACCTATAACCCTATTGTGTGTTTGTCCCAGATGGTTAGCCTAATGGAATTCTATTCCATAACTACCTATGAACCTATTATGTGCTTGTCCCAGATGGTCAGCCTACTGGAATTCTATTCCATAACTACCTATGAACCAATTATGCGCTTGTCCCAAATGGTCAGCCTACTGGAATTCTATTCCATAACCACCTATGAACCTATTATGTGCTTGTCCCACATGCTCAGCCTACTGGAATTCTATTCCATAACCACCTATGAATCTATTATGTGCTTGTCCCAGATGTTCAGCCTACTGGAATTCTATTCCATAACTGCCTATTAACCTATTATGTGCTTGTCTCAGATGGTCAGCCTACTGGAATTGTATTCTATAACTACCTATGAACCTATTATGTGCCTTTCCCAGATGTTCAGCCTACTGGAATTCTATTCCATAACTGCCTATGAACCTGTTATGTGCTTGTCTCAGATGGTCAGCCTACTGGAATTGTATTCTATAACCACCTATGAACTATTATGTGCTTGTCTCAGATGGTCAGCCTACTGGAATTCTATTCCATAATGTTTTCTCTTCCACAGTGACTATACTGCTCACAATCTGGACTCAGTAAGTGGATCATGTTCCAGAAATACATAGTAGGAATGGCAAAATAGTGACCAATGGGTGCCATCCATTATCACAGTGGGAGGAAGTGGGATAGAGATTTGCTGACCTGACCACTAATGGTAGCTGCCAGGGAGTGCAATGGAAGTTATACACAAATGGTTTGAATACCAGTGCTGGCATTTACATCCTGGAAGCAAGTGTATAGCAGTATGAATCTGCTTGCTTGTCCACTGCTCAGTGGTACTGCATGTTTAAATATTGTCAGGGGGTTGTTCAGTGAAATTCAATGTTTTCTTCTAATTATGCATGATGACTTTCTTTCCCAGTCACTTGTGCAGAGGTCAGCTCAGTAGATAATACTTGAGACTTTGGTGGTAGTGTTTTAGGTGTGGAGGAGGCTAGGGAAATACAAGGGGTAAAAGGCAGTGTTGTATTGGTAAGTGTGAAATAACTTTATAAAACTGCTTCCAAGACGTAGTTGTAGAGAGAAACCAGAAAATTCTACAACACTCCAAAACAGGTAGGAACATGGGTTAGACATGTCACATCACATCTTCATTCTTGAAAAGTAAATAAATTCTTTACCAATACAGCCATACACAGATTTTTATATTTCTTTAGCACCATCCCCCTAGTTGCCTTTTCTTTTTGCTCTTTATGGACTATTATGCCAAGCTTTGGCCTTGTGCACTCACGTAAATCTCTTCCTTGTCAGGTATCTTTTCATGAGCAATATACTCCAGGTAATTTATTATACTCAGCATCTGTCTTTTATCTCAGGAAGGTGCTTATAAACTGTGAGTCTGCATTCGTTTCCTGATGTCTTTGTCCTTAAATGTTGGGGCTATAACTCTATTCAGAAACCTCACATTCTCTACCGCCCAAGTCATTTTAGGCTCATACTAGAGAGACATGATCTGTAACTGGAAGTTTTTCTTCCTGCGCACAGCATGCTAACACAGATTGACATGGTGCTGCTGAAATTAATATTGCTTGGTCTCGAGTTTTGGGTCACAGAGTTCAAGCTTGACCTCTGCTTGCTTTCAGGGTGAAGTCTACATGTTTTCTCTTTGTATGTATGTTTCATGTAGGCATTCCATTTTTTTCTCACATCCCAAAAACTTACTGCTTAGGTTTGCTGGCTAGTCTGAAATGTAATTTTGCTTGTATTATAAACCAACTTCCTGGGTTGACCCAACAAAAGGATCATTGGATCAGTGCAATTTAATTAGTTAATAATAAAAATAAACAACAATAAAAAGAATAGAATATATTTAAAACATAACAACTTCCTGTATTTTCTCTCTGTATAGTGCATTTCCCACCCAGTGATCATTTATGTATATTAGGGCCTCTGATACAGCCTTTATATGCATCTGCATTTACAGTGATACTTGAAATTGACCCCCTTTTAGATACTGTACTTAGAGACATATGGTCCTGATCTCATTATGGTTAGGTCATCTTTGCATTATTGCTTAATAAGTACAAGTCTGTAATACACAACCAACTGTACAATCTATGTTTATTATGATGCATATGCATTCTGCTATTTTATGTAAATGAAATTATGAATAATTTTTATTTTTTTGCCTAGACTGCACAAATCCCAAAAGTTACATTCGCAAATGTATCACTCGATTTGAAATCACCCTACCTTGTCAGCATTTACTATAAACAAAACACATAATAAGTGCAACTCAGTTTGAAATGGTTATTGCATTTACATACCATGGCACACAATCCAAGTTGTAGCAATGGGATAGTTATATTGATATTATAATTAAGGCATTACTTTTCCAAGTATGCATGTATAGTATTATATTACATTTTGACTGACACACTGCTTTGGCTGACTTGGTTTCTTTTGGCTTACTTTCCTCATTGTATATCCAAATTGTTATTTTCAGGATGTTGTCACACTTTAATATGTAATTGCCTGCCACATTTTGTTATTGTTTTTCTTTCCTTGATTTTACCAGGAGTTATGAACTAAGCAAAATGAACTGTAATTTAAATATGCTTATATTATGTACTACACAGTGAAAATTAATTGTTTTCCCAGAAGGATTTTACCTCATTTATTCAGTCTGAGTGCTGTACAAACAATTTTGAATGAAGGCAATCTATCATCAAAAAATGACAGCATGCTTGTATTTTATGACAACATAATTGATTAAAAACTCAAGCAAATGTAAATGCAACAAAACATTATTTTGAATTATACAAATATTCAAGTTGTGGTCTGCTCCACTGAAACGGATATTTATGTGTATGTGTGTATATATGCACAAGTGTCTGAAGATACATACACAAATATAAAATGATTATTCAGGAAGAGAAATCTAGTTAAAATTGATTCTAACAGCTAAATTATGTTGTTATTAAATATTTTTCATTTAATCTATGTGATGACTACTAATGAAACTACTCTACTTAAAAAGCATTTTAATAGCTAGAGATGCTGCTTAAGTTGAAAGGACATAATACTTAATTTTTTTTCTTTAGAAAACTGAACAAATATTAATATGCAATTAAGCCAAAGACTTTGTTTTTATGTTACCTGAATACATTTTTCTGCATGGTCAATACAGATACTCCAATTTTTCATATCCCTCCTTACTGAAGTCAAGTTCTACCAGTAAGACTGTATTATATTACATTTTCTTGATAGCAAAATGAGACAATAAGCCTAACTAGTCTGTCCGTTTAAGTGCCTTAACATTCTGCCTACCCTCCTTCTTACCCTGTAGTCACATGTCATAGGCAGGACTTGAATTCACTGAAATGAACGTTCGATGGTTAGGGTTCAATGAAAAAAGGTTTGCTGAACTGAAGCTTCGATGAACTGATATAGACCTATATACATATACATACACACACACATACACACTCACACACACACACACACACATATATATATATATATATATATATATATATATATATATATATATATATATGGATCTACTTCAAAAGAACAAAAGACCACATTACCAAAGACGAAATGAACGAGATGACATTGCCGAAACTTCACTTTCACAAATGTCTGGAATGCCGAAGGATTCCACAGGGGAAGTGTCTGATTGGCAACCATTTAAAAATGAAACACACTGCACTACCTCAAACCCACTGAGGTAAATGTACCAATTCGAGTATCACACTACAGTGGCAAAAAGGGCAATTTCCCCTTGTTGGCCACCTACGTACTTACTCTGTGAAATCCTTTGGCATTCCGGTCATTCATTCATTTAATCTTCGGTAATGTGGGGATTCGGCTGTTTCAGGTAGACACACACACACACAGATGTATATATATATATATATATGTATGCACACACACACACACACACACACACACACACACACACACACACACACACACACACACACACACACACACACACACACACACACACACACATTTATAATGTAGGCAAATTAGTCAACAGATTTTTCACTTCAGACAGAAAGCATATTGAACAAATTAGCTTAAAAGGTGACATCGGGGACTGCATCTCCCAAATCTTCTGCTACTTAAATTTATCAACTCTGATGGTAAAAAAAATCCTGTCATCTATTGAAGTACAATCTCATTCCATACGCCACACCCCATGCTGTGTAGATATACCAAATAAGAGATTCCACAACATTGGAAAAAGGTATCTTGGAATAACTATGCTCAAAAAAACTATGCTTAAATATACCAAATTTGAGATAACACAAAAGGTTTTGCACCATCACCGAGTCTTCTCTTCTGGTTTCAAGAGAGAAAAGTTCTAGCCTCTGGTCATATCATTCTGGTCTATCCCACATATCTCTGTGGTGGCTTTCCACAGAATTCCTTGCTATGTTCTTTAGAACTGGAAGCATTACAAGCATTACTCAAGGTGTTGGCATACTAAGGCTCTGTAAGGTTTCCACCTAACCTGTTTTCTTCTCCAGTCAGTTCCCCTGAGAATATATCCTTGAGTATTGTTTGAAATGGTACAGCCCTCTCACTTTGCTCCCAGCAGTTCAATCCAAGTGTGGTCAGGACCTCCACATTATTTTTTGCTTTGCAAATTTAAGTTTCTGTCCTCTCACCTGATATTTCACAACAAGGTTGTTGTGAACTAAGAGTCGTTGTTTGCATTTGTTTGCACTAAACTATAGCCGTTACCTTCCTGCTCCTATGTTCAATAGTTCCAAATTTCTCACTAGACTCTTCACCAGCATGCTCTACTGCTGCGCATATCTCTGTGTTATCAGCAAAGAGTTTGATTCTGTATGTTCAAGTTATTTTTTTTTTTTTATTAATTTTGCTTTTATATATCTAGGTAGTACTTACTCTGTCTGAGGTTCAGCTTTTACATGACAGACAAGAAATTTAAGTAGTATACAAGTCATCCATTCCCTTATTTTTTGAAGTGCACTCCTACTGCATAATTTGTTGCATCCTGAGTCACAATCAATTTACCTGAGGAGTGATATGTCATGTTCTGACTGGTTCCTCTTTTATCTTCTCTTGCAGTATTTTAACTTATGATATCTAGGTAATATTTGGTCACTTGATTATTGACTGATTCACTGACACACATTTGGTTAAAATTAGCCAAATTAATAAGAACTTGACTGACTACTGTGTATAACTTTCTCTAAAGTCTGCTGACCTGTGAATTGTATTAAACAATGGAGAGCAGATGGATTCTTTTTATATGGGTGGGTGTTGAGGTTTTGCCATGAAACCTGATAAAATATCTCTCATTTACTGTTGAAAGTTGGTCAAGTTTCTGCCTGGTTGCCTGGCCTCAGCCAAAGTGACATTAGTGAGTCAGTCACAGATTACTTTCAGTGTCATTCTAACCAAGTTAGTTTTTTAATGAATGGACTTCAAATATACCTGTTACAGAAGGTGAGCTGGAAGCACAAAGGAGTAAATTAAGTATTTCATGCTTACAGAGTACGGTAGAAGATACTGTCATTAAACCTTACTCTTCTGACATGGACTGATGAGTGTTTTTGCCAGTTTGTCTATATTTAATTCTATTTTTTATTATGGTTTTATTGTTATTCTGTAAAGAGCTTTATGACTAAGTATCATGATATTCAACTTATGGGTGTATATAGCTCATTTAATCACACTTGTTGAAACTCACGTGGTTGAAAAATTTGACTGAAAAGCACTTTGAAATTTCACTTGACTGAGTTTCCTTTGACTGAATACTCATTTCACTGAATTATAAACCATAGAAAACATTCTACATCATACAATATACGATAAAACTGTTTTGCACTACCCCAACATCCCCCTTAATTATGTATATAAAGCTCAACAGTCACACAACCATGGAGAAAAGAAATAGTCCAATGCACAGTGAACCAGCATTGGCACACAAACATCTATACATTTGGGGGGTGTGCCATAACAGGGAGCACTACCAGTCAACACACAATCTTATATACTCACTTCCATAGCAAATCATATCCTCAGAAATGACACCATGATATACTGCATATATACTTCTAGACTTTTCTGTCATTTGTGATTCAGTGAAATGAGTTTTCAGTCACATGGGAATTCAGTCAAAGTGCTTTTCCATCAAGTCATGTGACTTTCAGTGAAGTATGCTTCAATGACCTGATATTCACCCTTCAACTTAGATTACTTAATTTATTCATTGCTGTTGCCGATTGCCAGGCACTTGACCAGCTTATGAAAAAATAACAATAACAACAACAAAATCATACAGCCTCCAGCTAGAATGTGTCTGGTACTTAGTTTGCTTTGTCATTTTGCCTTAGATACCTGCCTAGCAGTCAGTAGAAAAAAATGCAGTTTTATTGGTCTCCAACCTCAGCATTTGAAATACATAACAGAATGCTTGGTGTACTAAAATGGGCTGATACAAAATGCTAAAAAGTGTAGTATTGTCAATGTTGGTATGAAAACCATCCTCTCATCATACTGTATAGGCAACACACCATTATGGTATGACAATGTAGTCAGCGACCTATGTATTTGGGTTGACAGCTCACTTTCTTTGGACCTTCATGTGGTAATGGTTTAGTGCCAAAAGAATATCATCAATGATTAAAAGAGGTAATCCATCCCTTATGCTCAGCATTGATCAGGCCAGTTATTAAGTACAATGTCCCTTTTGGATGTATCTCACTAAGCATATCAAACAATTAAAAAGTCCCCAAAGGTTCCTAACCAAAAATCGGTAATCAGTCTAAGGTGTGTGAACTACTGAGGGAGGCAGCAATTCATATCTCTTTATTCAGTGTGTGTTTTAGACTTTTGAGTGGAGATGTCTATCTTGTTTATCACTCTATCACAGACTAGGTTGTGCTGGACACCCTCTTTCTGTGCATGTCCAATATCCCAGCAGTACTAGAAGCAGCAGCATAAATCTTTACCAACAGTAAATAAAATACCATGGAAGGACAGGTTTACAACCCAGCACCTGGCCTGAGAGAGGATATTGTTCCTGTAATGTATTTTATCTGTTGGTGAAGATTTAGTTCCCTACTTCTTGTTTTGGTGGTAATATTAGACTTGCAGAGAAAGAGAAGGTGTAGAACATTATGGCCTGTACACCTCTGAGGTAAACTTCCAATGCATGCTAAACACTATGACTTACTATCTTTCTTTACACATAAACTAGATGACTGGATTGGTATCCACAAATGTATTCCATCTGGTCTATAATGGAGTTGTAAACAAGACATACTGGTAAGCCTTCCTGCCTTAGGGAAGATACTGGCAATGAGTGAGTGACCAAGAGACTCAGTGACCTTAGAATACTTATAAATCAAGAATCTTTGCATCTGAGGATCTGTTCACAGACTACAGAACTGGTGGCAGCTTCCCTCATAACTCTCTAGATTTGATTCTGTAAACCTACCTGTATCTTATTATGTTTTGCATGTAACTGGCAGTTAAAACTTGATCACTTGCTTTTACTTCATGGCTGCTTGAAGCATCATCAGCATCTATCCCCCTTTTTCTCATTTTGTACAGATGGAGTCAGGGTGTCACATCAACTGTGACTATCACCTAGAGCCAATGTTCACACCACTTGGTCACTATCTTATCATATTTATGCTTTAGTTTAACATTCTACAACTTGTGCTTTAACCTTATTTTGTAATTTAACCATTTAATCATTTCAATGCCTCTATTTGTGTCTTATTTATTAAAAGAGTTTATTGTTATTGTTCAGTAATTGCATTTATATCATCATAACTTTTCTACTGTTAATTTGTTTTGAAAAGTGCTTAGGTATAAGCACTTCATTAAAACTGTGCTGAGGTTTGCTAGGTGGAAATCTATCTCAAGCAAGATAAAAACACTTTCAATGTACCACTTTCTACCAGTACTGACCATTGTGTCCATGTTTTCTAGATCACATGGTATATTCAAACCACCAGTTTTGGAGAAGTTACAAATGATAATCTCTCTCAGGGATGTTATTAATTTGTTTGAACATATATCACAAAGCAGGGAGTTGCCACAAGGAACTGGTGGCAGTATTTCACCTTTGGTCACCTTCTTTGATCTGTCAGTTATAATTAGGTCAAATAAGGATGACCCATTAACAGGGCTAAATCTGGTGTTTTCAGAAACTGACAGAGGCCATTGTAAGTGACTTTATGGTGCATGTGGGCATTAATTGAGTCAAGATAGATGTCACAGATAATTATAATATTGCTTTCATGCAGCATGAGGAAGAGTCTTTTCAAAAAAGTGGTAACTCACTGAGGAGCAGAGGTTAAGAACTCAGACCTCAACAAAATGACCCGGTATGGACCTCAAACAATACGTAGTTTATGCTATGATCAGCAGTATTTGTGCTTAGCTCAGGTGCCTGAGAATAGAAATGACATACCAAATATGACAGGAAGTCCGCAGTGTCCTTTGTTGTATGAAGTTTACACACATCACTTCTACAACATGATGCAACAGCTTCTACATTAATTAATTGTACAGACATACCTGTTGTTGCTTTACCATGGCAACACGCTGTTTGTAAGTTTTATCTATGAAAAATTATATATGAAGAAGGTCACTGGACTACAAACAAGTTCACAAGTACAAAATAACTTTGAAATAAAGTCCAGGTGTAACACTTGATAAAACATTAATCATTAACATTTAACACCCATTTTGAATCGTCTTTATGAGTCACTAAATGTACATCACATAATTTGCAATCCTGCTGCTCTCAACTATATTTGTTATTTAAAAATATATAAAGGAACAGTTTGAATAAATAGTCTGTTAATAAGTATTTCTATGTGTTTTCAACATATTATTAGTCTGTCTTCAATGTGGCAGACTCAGTCCTACTGAATGCACTGTTCACAAATACTATGCAGTTTACAAACAGGCTCTTCTCACTTGATCCCCAAAATTATATATTTTATGTACATGATAAATACGAGCAAATAATTTCAGATTATATAGAAAGTTATTAAAGTTACAAATTTAAGAATTACCAGTGCTACTGAAAGCAAGCAAGCTTAATAAAATTTTCAAGTCAAAATCATTTTACAAAGTCTTACTTTCAATCAAGAAAAAACAAATCTTTATAGCCATGGATCAAGCAGCTTGTATAACTACTGAAATCAATATAGGTGGGAGGACGAGGGCACAATGAAAGAAAAGGTCAGTAAAGATCAAACAAATAGCACACATATCATTTATTGATTTCCTGAGACTGGAGCAAGATTCAAACTTGGGTCTTCATAGGTGAAACAGACTATAATAATTATGTGGTCCAATTCATTGCTTTTTACTTTTCTATTTTGTGATCCATGTAAAAGTCACAGCTAGTCATGTGAAGAACTTCAAAATATGTCAGTTATTTTCACTGAAGTGAAAAATGTCCCTGCTGAAAACTATAATGGCAATTGGTGGGTTAGCATGAGCTGTTAATGGACTGCTCTCAGAGATGCAGTGTATAGTTCAGATTACTCTTTTTGTTTCCTGTCCTTTAATAAGTAAATTATTTGGAGATAGCAAGGATTCATAAGATGCAGACAGGGTACCCCATATTCTTAAATGATGATGCTACAATAAGTATCTGGCATGGCCTTAGGTCAACTAGTGCCCTAGGCAAAAGGGATCCACAGTGCCCCCCCACCACCACTTGGTGCCCCCATCCTGGTCTACTTACACAAAATAAATACTAGAAAAGTGCCCCTGCTAGAGTGGCGCGCTAGGCAGCCGCCTAGTTGGCCTATGCCTAAGGCCGGCTATGCTGGCGTAAAAAAATGTTTAAATAAGGAAAACATGCAACAAGGAGAGTTGTGAAAGTGCTTACTGTTTTTATTATTCCCATATGAAGTAAAGATATATGTTTTAATTGCTTTTACCGTAATTTTTACTGCTGAATGAACAGTGCATGTTTGGCTGTGTGTTGACTTTGTTTGCTGTTGGATTGTTTACATACTGTTTTGGAGCAGGGCATTTACTGCATTGGTTGTAGCAGTTTGTTTCAATATTTATTTTTCTCTTTTTTTGTTAACCTAAATAAGAGTGCCTTGGGAATTCTGTGAGCTTAGTCAGTGACTGATTTTTATTTCTTTATGTATAAATTCTTGACTGACACAATGAACTAAACCACAAGGGACCTTTTTTTAATTGGGTTACTCAGCACAAGAAATATGACCTTAATATGTTCGTTGTAATGCATATATACAAGACAAAGAGAGAAGATACCATGTGTAGGTAGGAACTCTAATGCTTTAACTAAGGTAATCATTGAATAAGTAATTGTTGAATAAAATGCTGTAAAAACTATCTGTAAATCTCATTACTGCTAACACCTTCTGTTTTCACTGACCTTCTAGTTTATTTTCCAAATCAAGGAAAATTCAACAACATTGAATTAGATGACTGGCCCTGGTTCCTCTAGCCTAGGGGTGTCCAAACTACGGCCCGCGGGCCAACTGCAGCCCGCGATCCATTTTTAATTGGCCCGCAGCAAATTCCAAAAATCTACCAAATATGGCCCGCACATAGGTAAAGAACAGTGCACAAACAAAAAACAGAAATCAAGCACCGGACAGCTCTAGGAAATACAGTTAATCCATTCCACATGAAATGCTTGAGCTTGACGAAACTCCGCATGTTTAAAACTTATTGTAGTACACAACAATCATAACTGAATGCTATAATGGTGATCTCCAACAAAACAGTTTTGTTGGCGATCACCAACATTATAGCATTCAGTTATGATTGTTGTGTACTACAATAAGTTTTAAACATGCGGAGTTTCATGACGAAACTATGCATGTTTAAAACTTATTGCAGTACACAACAATCATAACTGAATGCTAGTATAATGCTATAATGTTGGTGATCGCCAACATTATAGCATTATACTAGCATTCAGTTATGATTGTTGTGTACTACAATAAGTTTTAAACATGCGGAGTTTCGTGACGCCAACAAAACTGTGTATGTAAACACACAAATAACTAGTGACCACTAGGCAGTAGGAAAATGATTTGGAAGCAGCCTTTTTCTAAATCCCTGTATTTACTAGAAGGCTATAATGTGGTATAGGACACTTTGATGAGTGACATTTTGGTGTCATTATATGAAGTTCAAGTGTACCAGATGAGTGATGACTTGTGTTTCGGCTTTTCCCGGTTAGGGGGTCGTAGATTTGTTGGCAGTAGAGTTCTATTGTAAAAGAAAAAAAACGGTAGATAGAAGATGCACTGAAGTCTCTGGCATGTTTTGAGGGTAGGGGAACCTGAATCCAGAGTGAATGAAAAGTAGAAACAGTCGTTTTGTAAGTAATACAACACTCCCCTCTAGTGGACAAAAGGCAAAATTACATACAAAATTAATCAAGGTAAGATGTACTTAAAATTCAGTTAATCATGGATCCATAGATGAAAAACGCGGTTTCTCCTTGATACAGTGCTTTGTGGTTGCTTACTAGTCGATTTCTTGGTTTTAACTCTAGCGGTGGAGCTGCTGAGTTGATCAAGGCAGTACCTGTACAAAACTAAATTAAGGAAAGAAAAATTTTGCCACAGCCCACTGAAAATGACAACACCAAAGAAACGCAAGATAGCAAGTGAGTGTAGAAAATTTCAGACAAGGTGGGAAAATGAATACGTCTTTATGGAAGTCAGGGGGAAATGTGTGTGTTTGATTTGTAATGAGAGTGTCGCAGTGCTGAAGGAGTACAATGTAAGACGACACTACGAAACCAAACATCAGACCTACATGTCCTACACTGGTGTGGAACGAGAACAAAAGGTTAAGCAGATGACAGCTAGTTTGCTAGCTCAACAACAGTATTTTTCCCGTGCCAAAAAACTCAAGAAAATGCCACAATAGCCAGCCATGCGGTGGCTCAACTCATTGCCCAGCATGGGAAGGCTTTTTCAGGTGGTGAATTTATAAAACAGTGCCTCACTAAAGTTGCAGGAATAATGTGTTCAGAAAAAAGTCAAGAATCCGACAGTGTTAGCCTATCAAGGAACACAGTTGTGCGGCGAATCGAAGACTTGTCAGCCAACATAAAACATCAACTGGCCAGACAAAACATGTGCTTTTGATTTCTACTCCATTGCATGTGATGAGAGCACAGACACCACAGATACCGCACAGTTACTAATTTTTTTGCGGGGTGTTGACAATAACTTTTGCATTATGGGGGAGCTGCTTGATCTCACCAGTCTAAATACCACAACAACGGGTAAAGACATTTTTGAAGCTGTGTCAAATGCAATTGACAAAATAGGACTTAAATGGGACAAGTTGTGTGGAGTTACAACGGATGGAGCTCCAGCTATGACAGGCCAGCGCAAAGGAATGGCCTCTATGGTGTGTGCCAAGGTGCAGGATAGCGGAGGTGAGGCAGTTAAAATGCACTGTATCATCCACCAAGAAGCACTCTGTGCCAAGACAGTACAGCTTAACGATGTGATGAACACTGTTGTGAAAACAGTAAACATAATTCGAGTACAAGCACTCTACCACAGAGAATTTCAAGCTTTCTTAACTGACATGGATGCTGAATATGGGGACCTGCTCTACCATTCAGAAGTGCGCTGGCTAAGTCGTGGCTCCGTGCTTAGGCGGTTTTATTCTCTGAGATCAGAGATCGACCAGTTTTTGAAAGAAAAGGACCGACCTCTTCACGAGCTGAGTGACCCTCTATGGTTGGCAGACCTGGCATTTTTAGTTGATCTCACTGAACACCTCAACACACTCAACAAAAACCTACAAGGTAAAGACCAACTTGTACCACAGCTTCACGCACACATGAAAGCATTCTGTGTGAAGCTCCGACTGTTTGAGGCACAGTTGCACACCTTCAATGTTGCACACTTCCCCACACTGTCCGAAATCAGATCTGCATTTCCAAAGGTCGATCTCTCTGGTAAAAAGGGGAAATATGTGTCTGTGATCACATCCCTCCTGACAGAATTTTCTCAGCGCTTCCAAGATTTTTCTACTATTGAGAATGATATCAAGCTGTTTGCGACTCCCTTCATGATAAATGCAGAAGAAGTGGAAGAGAGTCTTCAGTTATAACTTATAGAAATGCAGTGTGATGATTCTCTGAAGAATCAACATCAGCTTCTCTCTTTACCCGACTTCTACCGGAGCTTGGAAGAAGCCAAGTTTCCTCTGATGAGACGCCATGCAAAAAGAATGATGAGTCTGTTCGGCTCAACATACATATGTGAACAAACATTTTCTCTGATGATGCTGAACAAAAGCAGATTGAGAACCAAAATTACCAACGACCATCTCTGTGACGTCCTTCGCATCTCAACCACAAAACTGATTCCGGACCTGCCAGCAATCCTGCAGGCCAAAGCGCAACTTCATTGTTCCCACTGAGCGCAACTGTGTTCCCGAGTTCAAAATATATTACACGTTCCATGTGTTATTATTAAGCCCTATTACTAATAAATCATTTTATGTTGATATCATTTTTAAAACAACTATTAGTTGATCTGTTAACAATCCAAACTTATTTGCATAACTAGCTTGAAATATCCTATTCATGAAAAGCAGTGTTGTAGGCTGATTAATTTAGTTTACTTGTCTTAAAAAATAAACCAGGTGAGGCAATATAATATAATATACTTCACCTCGAGTGAGTGGCCCGGCTGTTTGTGTATTTTACCGCATATGGCCCTTGGTGAAAAAAGTTTGGACACCCCTGCTCTAGCCACTGTGTGACATGATGTTTTTCATTCAACCAGAATATTGCTTATGCAATAATAAGGCAATAAAGACACAATACTGTGTGTGACCTTGGCTTAGGCCAGATCCCCCTATTTTTGCATTTCAGCATGACATTAATTGTCTGTCAGTTTTACATCCATATTTCATGATTTTAGAGTAAAAAACATGAAGTGTACCTCTGAGTCCAAGTAAAATATTGCAAATATGTAATGCACCAGTCATTAAAAAGTCATGTCCTCTGGTAAGCATGTCTGTTTTAAATTTCAGTTTTCCTCAATAAATGTGGTTTCATCTTATGTGCATTTAAGGTAGAGATTGGCTTGTTGTTCAGACTGCATGATCACAGGCTTTTGTGTCACTGAATAACCATGAGACAGTACTCAAACAATTATTTCCCCCAGGGGTAATTTGCAAATCTATTGTGGTGGCTTGATAAAGAGTGTTTTGCATGTCTTTTTATATTTTCCATGTTCTGCCAAGGTATTTCTGCTATGGGTCTTTTGTTTACTCTGTAATAGTAAGAAGACTGAGACCACCACTTTGTTCAGCTTAATTTACCACTTTAGAAACATTTGAGGGTCATCACACTCACTCCAGAAATATCACCTGTATCTAAAAGGCACGTTGTGATAGTGTGGGATATTATAGGCACACCAGACTGCTCCAGGACCTCTGCATAACTAGAGAGTTCTGTTACTTAAAATTATTACTAAGTAGTTTGTCTACATTTATGCATGTAAGCCAATCCTTCTCAGCAGACACTGGAAACCCCAAGTACCCATGCTGTAAATCCTCCCCCATAGTCTTTCAAAGAGTTTAGATAATGGGCAGAATGAATATCCAAACTGAGAATGAATGTTCTCCAACAGGATTTTCACCTAGTGAAATCAGTCCATTTTTTACACTTGCTATGCACAGCTTTGCTGTATAGTGAGCATAAAATAAAAAAAAAAACAAAAAAAAAAACAAAACTTACTTTCCCCTCACTAAGCACAGCTTAAAAAGCTGTGTTTAGTAAGGTGAAAAAGCTGTATTTAGTGAGGTGGAAAAAAATTAAGAAAAAAAAGATGCTATTATGTGAGTGTGAACAAGTGAGATACAGAGGGAACATGGCAAGACATTTTCCATCAACATATATTGTCAAAACAATATGCATGAAGTTGTAATGTCTGGCATTACCAACAGTAATCTTCAGTCATTTGCCAGAAAGTTAAACACTCTACTAGAAACATAGTAAATGTAAGGGCTGTTGATGTGCATGGGGTGGGGTGGGGGTAGGGGGTTGCAGTGCCTTGAACTGGATTAACTTTTTTATTCATTTGATTACAATGAGACATCTGTAGTGTACTCATTCAAGAGTATGGTTATAACTGCTGGGTACACGTTTGTTTGTGTGTGTGTGTGTTACATACCTTATAATTTGGATGTACATTGCATTTATCAGGCTGTGGAAGAAACTAAGCAGAAATTCCTTAAGATTAAAAGAGCAGGATAAGTTATTTCTTACACTTATTTCATTAAATTGCACTTCTGTAATACTTATAATTGTGCTATACAGTTAATCTACTACATTTTGCACTGTTATAAAGCTTTTTTACTGTTTCACTGCATTTATGTACTGTTTTATACCGTTTTAACTGTATTTTGCATTGCTAGATACTGTTTCATTACTCTAATTGCATGTTTACTGAATTACTTAACTATAAACTGCTTTTTCATACTGACAGTTGTATTTTCTGTTTGTGAGTACTCTATCCATGCTTTTCTGTGCATTTTTGATTTTTTGAGGTTTCTGTGTTCTAGTCTAGTCTGTTTGCAGTTAAAAGCATTCTCTAGAGTCTGTGATCTCCTTGATCTGTTTAAAACTTTCATTTAGTGACTACAGCTAGTAGCTGTAATCAAGGGAGCCCACAGGATTTTTTGCAGGGGGGGTGCAAACTCAAGCCCCGCCCATGCAGCCCCACCCCTCTGCTGTCCCCGCCCACTCAGCCCCTCCCCCCTCCCCACCCATGCAGCCATTCCAGTGTCCCATTACTTGGCTATTTCTCCCCATTTGTCATAGACACTGTTCAAATCTCTGTGTGCATACTGTTTTATGCTTTACTTCTACAATGATTACAGATATTTGGATTTCATTTACAACTTTTATTTCATAGTTTCATAGTTTAGTACTAGGCTATCTGCCCTGGGGCATTTGCAAGCCTAGCCCTAGAGATGTGGCTTTCGCCACCCCATGTAGTGGTACTAAGGTGTACAGAATAAATTTAGAATACTGTGCCTTTGTCTAGTAGTGACACATTGAAGACCCCCTTACTTATTAAAATTAGTTTACTGTGCCTCTGTCAAGTAGCGACACAGGGGTGACCCCCGGGGTAAACCTACGATCTCCCATCCACTCATCAAGATTTCTCTTGAAGAGAGTCAGTGAGGGGCTCTGCCTAACATGAGCTGGGATTCTGTTCCAGAGTATGGGAAGCCTCTGAGTTATGAATCTGTCCCTCCAGCATGTTCTATTCATGTTTGTACTGAGGTTTAAATCTTTGGCTCTCATGGTTCTTATGGATTTGGATTTTTTGAGGTGGAGCATGTCCATCAATTCCTGGATGGACATGGCCTTGTACGTCAGGCACAGATCACCACTGAGCAGGCGGTATGCTACTGAATAGAGCTGGAGTTTCTTTAGCCTGGTAGCATATGACATATGTTGGAGACCCTTGATCCTCTTGGTGAGGTACTTCTGGGGTCTCTCCAGCTGTTGTAAGTGCCGGGTGAGGTACATACCAAATGGGGCATTGTACGCAATCATGGGCCTGATAAGGGAGGAGTACAGGGGCATGATGACCTCCTTTGATCTGGATGTAAACCCCTTCATGATAAGGTGGGCAAGGTAGAAAGTCTTTCAAACCACTTTGGCAATGTGGGTGTCAAATGAGAGGTCACTATCAACTTGGGTCCCCAGGTCTCTGATTACTTTTTCCATACTCAGGTGGTTACTGTCTATGTGATAATTTGTGGGTACTTTGTTTTTCCCAAAGGGGATGACTATACATTTCTTGGCATTCAGTTTAAGGCCATGATTCTGGCACCAGTTGTCCATTTTGGTGAGGCCTTTCTGTAGGATGTATGTGTCAGCTGGTGTATCGACTATGGCGCCTAGTTTGTAGTCATCTGCGAACTTTGTCAGCCACAACCCTTCCAAGTTTGCTTTCACATCTGAGAAGTAAATGCCGAACAAGAGGGGTCCCAGGACAGAGCCCTGTGGGACACCACTTGTGACTGGCTTTGAGTCTGACATGGCTCCCGCAATTTTGACTTTATGGGTTCTGTTCTTTAGCCAGTTTGCAACCCATCTTGTGACATATGGATTTACATTTAAGCTGTTTAGCTTATCTATGATCCCTGAGTGGGGTATTGTGTCGAAGGCTTTAGCCAGGTCCAGGTAGGCTGTATGGACTGCCTTGCCCTCATCAATGGCTCTAGTGACTGTTTTGAAAAAGTCAACCAGGTTCAAAAGGCAGGATCTGCCCTTTACAAAGCCGAACTGGGTGGGATCAAGTGTCTGTAGGTCCCCAATGTCGTTGTTTATGAGTTCCATAATAATTTTTTCCATAGCTTTGCAGACCAGGCTGGTTAAGCTTATGGGGTGGTAGTTCCCAGGGTCTGTAGTGGAGCCTCCCTTGTGGAGTGGGACCACTGTTGCTGTACGCCAGTGTTCAGGTACATATCCTGTAATAAGGCTAAGGTTAAATAACATTTTTGTATGCGGGTTTAGCTCCTCTTGGAGTTCACGTATCACGCAGCCGGGGATACCATCAGGTCCCATAGATGCTGTGTTTTTTGCTTTGCTGAGGGCGGTTCACACCTGGACATCCGAGATGACAGGGAGGTTACATTCAGCTGGGATGAGTATTTCTTCTTTTGGAGGTGAGGGAGGGGAGAGATTTGCACTGAACCTGTCTGCCAGAATGTTGGCAATATCTGTGGGTTCGGTAAATTTTTTGTCGTTGTGTACTAACTCTGAGCATATCTGAGGGTTTCCACCCAGGTTTCTAACATAACTGAAGAATGCCTTGTGGTTATCTTTAGTGTCCTTGGCGATTTTTCTCTCAAAGTTGGCCTTGGATGTTTTTATGAGAGAACGTAGCTTTCTACTAGCGCTGATCAGAGATGCCTTCCCTTTATGGGATTTTGCTCTGTCTTGCAGTAGCTTCCTTCTTTTGTTATACAATTTGTTTATGGCTGGGGTCCACCAGACAGGACGCTTTCCTTTGGTGGAGAGGGTCTTGGTTTTATTTGGGATTGCATGATCCATGCATTCTTGGAGATATCCGTAGAAAGCATTTGTGTAGGATTCAGCATTGTGAGATGTGGTTTCCATTGGCTCTGTGGGCTTAAATGATACCATCTCAGTCTTAAGAAGTGTAAAGTCGGCTTTTGAGAAGTTTCTCACTGTACTCTTTTGTGCTGGGGGTGGAGGTGGTAAATGTATATCCAGGGTGATTAGTTTGTGGTCAGATCTCACCAGTGAGGGGATACTTCCGGTGTGGAGCATTTTGTCCCCATGTTTGTGATGATCAGGTCTAGTATATTATCCCCCCTTGTGGGAGAGGTGACTAGCTGTTCCAATGCATTTGAGTTTATGAATTCCAGGAACCTTTGGGCTAGGGTGTTAGGGCTAGAATAGTGCACCCAGTCTATGTTAGGGTAGTTGAAGTCTCCCAATATGATGGTATTTGGTGAGACATTCATATCTTCCAATGTCTTCAGGAAGGCTGAGTGGGGTTCTTGAGATTGGGAGGGTAGTCTGTAACATGCAACCAGTTGTATAGCAGTTTTGCCTATGGTTAGCTGCATCTGGATGGTCTCCGCTGCTTCATGAGTTGCCACTAACCTGGAGGTGTGGGTATCCTTGATGAATATGGACACTCCCCCTTCCTTTGTGGTTTGGGCCGGGTTTTGGGGCCGAAAAGCATGATACGAGGTAAAGCCTGGTAGCGCTGGGGTGCTCTCAGGAGCCTTGAACCAGGTCTCAGTTACAGCGCAGACATCGATGTTCTCCATACTGAGGAGTGCTTCGAGAGCCTGCATCTTGAGATTTAGACTTCAGGCATTGAGCAGCATTACCCTTAATTTTTTTCTATTTTTGTTTTCTAAGGAGGTGGGCTCATCTTTTGAGCCTTGCCTAAAAAAGGCACTATGGGGGTGGCAAGAGCCTTAGCCAATATCCGGAAGCCCAGTGGTGACAGGTGCAAGCCGTCCCTTGCGAAGCAGCATGGCTTGTCCAGCATGTCATCCCAAGCAGACAGACATTGGATCCCCCTAGAATGACACCAGTAATTGAGCCAATTATTAAAGCTGATCATCTTGTCTTTGTATTGTGGCATCATTCTTGGTGAGGGCAAGATGCTGCTCAGGGTCAGGGTCATACCAGCCTGGGCTACATAATCAGAGATCTCCTCTATGTCTCTTTTCATGTAGTCCAAGGAGGTACGTCTTAGGTCATTCACGCCGGCATGGACAATGACGGAGTCATATTTTTATGTGCTTTTGAGTGACCTGAGTGCGTGTGTTATATGGCGGATCCTAGCCCCCGATAGGCAGCTTACCATTACCCTCTCCTTGCTCAGCCTGGTAAGTGGGATGTCAGTGTGTCTGACTATAGAGTCACCTATCACTAGTGTATCAGGCATAGTGTTTGGCCTTAAGGGCTGTGATTTATTGACACACCGATTTATTGAAGTATGTGTTGCATGTGTTATGTTTTGAGGTGGTGTTTTTTTGGGTGTCTGCTTTGGGAGCCTCTGTTGTTTTGGTAAGTTTTTTAATAGAGCCTCCGAGTATGTTTTTGTGTTATTATGTGCTTGATTTGCAGTTGGGGTAGGTCTATGTGTGACTGGGTTTGTTGTGTGTGTGGTTACCTTCTCCTCCTGTCTGGTCTTGCCAGTCCTGAGTTGAGAGAGTTCAGCCTCCAGTTTGGCTATATAGTTGCATCTCTCACATGTATTTGTGTTTGTTGGGAGGAGGAGAGGGTTGTCTGTGTACACGAGACAATTATAGCATTGTCTCAAGATTCCCAGATTAACCAGCTGAACAGGAGAAGATGCTAGCAATCTACCACTCGACATGCTAGAATATTAGAAGAGAGTGCTGTGCCTTTAACGGAAGTGGTTGGGGTGGTAGGTGGATGTAGTGCTACTTGAGTTTGAGTGTGCTTACTTAGAAGAGAAGTTTTGAGAACAAGTGCTAGGCTTATAATATAACGAGTAGACTGGTTATTCTAAGAGTAGAGCTTTCCAAGGGAAAATTTGAAGAGCAGACTTGGCGGAGCCAGAAAAAGTTTAACCCGCGCTATGCGCACAATCGCGCAAAGCCATGCAAATGCGGATCTTAAACAGGGAACTTCAAAAGAGCTAGAAATGGTCCAAAACAACCAATTACTACAGCTTATGTGCTGAGGTCACTCCTTCAGGGACAGATAGGCTGCTCAAGGCTCCCCACTCCCACTGGTGAGCAAAGAAACTTCCTTCTATCCAAGTAAGGTAATGGACAACACAGGAACTACACCACAGCCCAGAATACAGCAAATTTTATAGCACAAACTCTGATAGACATTTACTAAACCTAAACAAAGCAATAGTCTTACATTGAAAACAGACTTAGCATTAAAACTTCTCTACCTTTGAAACCCACATTCACTGAAACAACATTGAAACCCGCATTCAAAGAAAATGCATCTGGCCAGTGGCAGGGTAAGTTTACCTTTGGGCTGTTTTCAAATCATAGGCTCCTTGCACACATTTTTAGAACCATGGAAACGTTATTTGATTCACCTTCCTGACTGTATTAATTATACTATATAATAATTGAATTATATCCCTTGTATAATACAGCATGTTTTAAATTTATAGTTCTGAACATTTTTCCTTTAAACAATGAAACAAATCATATGAACCAATAATGACAACCTGCCCAGTTGAGAACATTTCAACCATAAAGGGCCACTATACTCAAACTTCTGTCATACAATCCACCAATATCAATTAATATGCAGAATCTTTGCAGAAGTAAAAGTCATCCGAATAATTCCACATTAAAGAGATCTGAAACCAGTGAATAGGTTGTTGCTAGAAAACAACTTTATATTTCAGTGTTTAATTTATAAATTCAATGCCTGCTGCCCTTGAAGAATAAATTGCCTACGTTATATTAAAAAATGGTAAGCTGGTATATTGCAATAGGGAATGGGTGGCAAGCTGAAAAACAAGTTCATAGTTATTAGACATCTCATCCAAAGGAGGACATACTCAGGACTGTAGCACTCCACCTCCTTAAAATACAAATCTACATGTTGTGGGAGTAGAACCTATAGCCTTCTGTATCAAGATGCAAGTATGCTACCTGCTGTGCTGCTTTAAAAATTCTATACCACAATAGTGATACCATTTGCTAAACAAAACAGTTGCACATTTTAAGTAGACTTAGCATGAGCAGCAGTAAATTTCTCTTCCCTTGAAGCTCACAATTCCTTGAAAATGCACTTGAAAATAAAATCCGCCTGCTAACTAACTAGGGCATTTCACTCTCTCTCTCACACACACCTCAACCTCTTAGTGCAAGAAATCTGGACAAAGCCTAAAATAAATAGGAACAGATTATAAATATTGTTGTCATGAACTAAGAACATAGCTAGACTCTGCACCTGCTTCTGACAAAGTACCTTCTTGATGACACACAGGACAAATATATATTTGTGCAGTTATTCAAATATCTACAAAAATATCTAATGTACGAAATACCAACAGTTAAAAGCAATCTAAGCACAAAACATTAATAAAACCTAATCAGATCTCAAACCAGTATTTGGTTGCACTCCCACTTCCCCTGCTAATTATATATACCATCTTCGAAGTGGTGCAACAGTGAGGAAAGGCCATATACCCTTCCCTGGTGTAATTTCAATTTTATAGATATTTTTTCTTTAGATATTTTTAACTGTTGATATTTTGAACTTTAGATATTTTGTCAACATTTAAGCTAATATCTAAACTTTCACTTTACCTTTCACATCTTGTAATACATTGCAACATTTCAAGTTAATAAAAGAAGCAAGCTAATACAGTTCTTAGTTTATGCAACCCACCCAGTCTGCATCATGCTGTACTCCCAGATCCCTTACTACATTTAGCTGCTACATCTGTTAGAAAATATATAATTAGAAACATAAAAGGCAGCAATTAATGAAATTTCTGTTTTGTCTACTTTGTAAAATGCATGGTATTTTAGGGAAAACATAATTTTATGAAAATCCAGAGGAAGAGGCTCTCTTAAGATGTTAAAGTACAGAACAGCTCCCCAGTACCCAGTAACTATGGTAACTAATACTTTTCGAGAAACATTATATGATATTGCAGTGTAGAATGTATCGCCATATCACACCCCACATCTTATGCATCCTGTATTTCATTGCATCAAATTTGCAAAGTAGCTGGGTAGTCTGCTGTCTTTCCCTACCAGTCACATAGTGGAGAATGTTATCTGCCATCTTTTTTTGTCAGTCTAGCTAGTCACAGCAAAATCAATCACTAGTGTGGCATGTTCTACATGTTTGTAAGTAAGCAGAGGCAAGCCTGCATGAGGCTGTCTCCATTAAATGTATATATATAAAAAAAAAACTTCTGCAGTGTAAGGTTCTTCCTTTGCTTACCCTTTTAAAAAAAATAACAGAGGATTATGTCTATGTCTTTATCAACCTGCTTATTGTGTTTGATTCATGAACGTGAAGAAATTCACAACAGCAAAGCCCGAGAGTTGAATCTTGAAATGCGCGACAAAAAAAACTAAGCTGACTTATGATCAGACAGACACCCAGTCATTTGTTGCACATGGCACTTTACCTTCCGCCTAGTACTGCAATAGTTAGAGCGCTAAGCATTTTTCTGCTTTGAAAGCTGTAACATCACCATATAGAAATTAAATGAAATGCAGCTTACTGACCCGTGGGAGTTGACTTAATGTGGCTACCACTACCAGGAACTGATGCGATCGTTTTTTTTTTCCGCGCACTTTTGTGATTTAAATTACGTAGCGTGTGGCACATGCATGATCAGGTCTTGCAACTGTAAAAGTGGGAGGGTACTTCCCTCCTCCTCGCCCTATGGTTCCGGTGCCTAAAACGGGATGCAAAGGCATTCTTAAACAGGAATGCCCTTTCTTTAAAAAAAAAACTTTTTTTTTTTTTAATTAAAATTAATTTCTCGGCCAGCCAATTCCAGGGGGGTGCAAGTGCACCCCCTTGCACTTGCCTGCGGGCGCCCTTGGCTGTAATAGATTTAGTTTCTCACCCTTCCCTCCCTATTGTTGTGGTGTTTTTATACTTGGTGGCTTTGCAGTTGCCTGCCCATACTGTATATTTGATCTGATACACTCCTCCCTGTCTAGTGTCATTAGTTCATTCAATATAATAGAGAGAGAACATTTGTGAAGGCCAACCCACTCAGATTCTTAACCTTGAATTAACTTATGTTCCAGCTTTCTCATCCACTTTACTGAAAAAAAAATCTAAGTTTGTTTCCCCCCTTTCCTGTAACATGTCTAGTCCAGATACAGATTTGCTGTATCCAGGACTGTTTGTAAGCTCCCAAGCCCCTCCCCCCCGCTTAACTAGGGTTAAACTATTCCTGGCACCATAGAGTCTGCTCTTCAAATTTTCCCTTACAACTAGCTAGCTTTTTAGTTTTAGCACTTAAATCTATTTCTTTGAGCTCAGCACTTGTTCAGAACTCGTTGCAAACATTAAATAAGCTACAAATTACTACAGCACTCAACTTTCCTCACTTGTCTTGAGGAAAACAGGTTTTAGTACTTAATAAATAAGCACCTATCCAGGCATGTCTACAAGTCAGCTCCCGGTGTTTTCTCCTGTCTACCTGATGAATCTGGTCATCTTGGGGCAATGCAACAATTGCCTCATGTACACAGACAACCCTCTCCTCCTACCACCCAACACTACAAACTGTGAGAGATGCACTTATATAGCCAAACTGGAAGCAAAGCTCTCTTCACCAAAGACTGGACCAGACAGTCAAGATGAGAAGGTAAACACTTGCACCTCACCACACTCATCACATAGTCCCTCAAAACCTACACCACCAAAACACACACATAGAAGCACAAAACACAAGCCTACATTCGTGGAGGCTCTCAATAAAAATCTGCCCAAACAACCGAGACCTCCAAAGCAGAAATGCAAGCAACCTCCACCCCCCAACACAACCCAAATGACACATAGCCCACAAACTCAGTGTGCCACTCAACTACAGCCCATAAGGCATAACATACCCAACACTCTAGTCATAGGTGACTCTATAGTCAGGCACACTGATGTTCCACTCACCAGGCTAAACAAGGAGAAAGTTACTGTCAGCTGTCTGTCAGGTGACAGGCTCCACCACATAATGCATGCACTCAGGTCACTCCACAACAACTACAAATATGACTCTGTCATTGTCCATGTTGGTGTGAATGACCTGAGACATACCTCCCTGGACTGCATGAAAAGATACATGGAGGAGCTCTCTGATCTTGTAGCCCAGGCAGGAATGACCTTAGCCCTGAGTAGCATCCTGCCATCACCCAGAATGATAGCACAGTACAAGGACAAAATGATTGACTTCAACAATTGGCTAAGCTTCTGGTGTCATTTTAAGGGAATCCAGTATCTGTCTGCCTGGGATGGCATGATCGACAGACCACAATGCTTTGCCAGAGATGGCCTGCACCTGTCGCCCTTGGGATTCCGGATACTGGCAAAGGCTCTTGCCACCCCTATAGTGCCTTTTTTAGGCAAGGTTCAAATGACAAATTCACCACCATAACAGGTACAAGCAAGCAAAATCTGAGGCTAATGCTACTCAATGCTAGAAGTCTAAACCTCAAAATGGACTCACTCAAGGCACTCTTTAAAATGGAGAACGTCGACATCTGTGCAGTGACAGAGACCTGGTTCAAAACTCCAGAGAGCACCCCTGCATTACCAGGCTATAATTCATACTACACCTTTTGGCCACCTAACCCGGACCGAAACACTAAAGGCGGAGGCGTGTCCATATTCATTAAGGATGTCCACACCTAAATGCAAGTTGCTCAGCATAATGCATCCGAGATTATCCAAGTGCAACTAACTCTGGGCAAGACCGCAATCCAAATTGTAGCATCCTACAGACCACCCACCATGCCCCAGGATTCCCACTCCTCTTTTCTTGACATACTGGAAAATATTTGGGTACAACCCAACACCCTAATAATGGGTGATTTCAACTACCCCACCATTAACTGGGAAAACTACTCATGTACCAACTCTTTTGCTCGATGTTTTTTTGAATTCATAAATTCCACACCTTGGATCAACTTATCCACACCCCCACTAGGTGCAGCAATATCCCAGACCTGGTCATTACCAACATGGGCGACCAGTGTTCCACACCACAGGTCAATTCCTCATTGGCCAGATCCGACCACAAGCTAATCACCCTAGACATCCAAATCTTGTCCCCCCCCTCTCCATTAGGGAAACAACCATAAAAAATTTATCCAAAGCCAACTTCACACTTCTTAAGACAGAAGTGGCAAACTTCACAACACCCATGCAGATGGACAATAGAGGTACAACTGCTGAATCCTACGCAAATACACTTTATAAGCACTTACATGAGTGCATGGATCATGCTATCCCTAACAGAACCAAGCTGATATCCTCTAGAAAAAGGAAGCCAATCTGGTGGTCTTCTGCCATAAAGAAACTCTACAACAGAAGGAAGAAACTGTTTCAAAAAAGAGTAAAATCCCATGACTGGAGGAACTCCCTGGTCAGCCTCAGTAAGAAGCTGAGATCCCTCATAAAATCCTCCAAAGCTAGTTATAAAAACAAAATCACCACTGATTCTAAAGACAACCACAAAACAATCTATAGCTATGTCAAGAATCTCAATGGCAACACTCAGATCTGCTCTGAGTTACAGCACAATGGCACTAAATATACAGAACCAACTGATATTGCCAACATCCTGGCAGATAAGGTTCAGTGCTAACTTTACCCCCCTCTCACCCCCTAAAGGGCCCATCTCTATACTGGAAGAATGCAAGGTTCCTATAATCACAGCTGCACAGGTAAAAACCTCACTCTCCAAAGCCAAGAACACAAAATCCATGGGACCTGACAACATCCCAGGCTGCATTCTGCATGAACTACAGAATGAACTGTAACACCATCTAAGTACCATGTTCAATCATAGCCTCACCTCAAGCTTTATGCCCAGTGAATGCGCACTGCGATGGTTATCCCACTCCACAAAGGGGGAGCCATGATAGCCCCCGGGAACTACCGCCCCATTAGCCTGACAAGTCTGGTCTGCAAGGCCATGGAATGTATCATCATGGAACTCATAAACAAAGACAGTGGTAATCTCCAAACCCTGGACCCCACACAGTTCAGGTTTGTAAAAGGCATATCATGTCTCCTAAACCTGATAGACTTCTTTGAAGCAGTCACCAAAGCCATAGATGAGGGTAAGGTGGTTCACACAGCCTATCTAGATCTTGCCAAGGCTTTCAACACCATCCCCCACTCTGGAATTATAGATAAACTCACTAACCTAGGTATAAATCCTTATGTCACAAGATGGGTTGCCAACTGGCTTACTGACAGAGCCCACACTGTGAAAGTAGAAGACTCCAAATGCAACTTCAGACCAGTGACAAGTGGAGTACCACAGGGTTCAGTCCTGAGTCCTCTCCTGTTTGGTATCTGCTTCTCTGAAGTACAGGCTAACACAGAAGGTCTCTGGCTAAGTAAGTTCACAGATGACTACAAACTAGGAGCCATAATCAAAACTCCTAATGATGTGGACATCCTACAAAAGGGCCTCATTGAGATAGATGCCTGGTGTGAAAGCCATGGCCTCAAACTCAATCCCAAAAAGTGCACTGTCATCCCCTTTGGTAAAAACTTTGTACCCATGAACTACCACATAGGCGGTAGTCTACTTAACACTGAAAGTGTGATAAGAGACCTTGGGACACAGGTGGACAGTAGTCTCTCCTTTGATAATCACATCGCCACAGTGGTCAGGAACTCCTTCTATGTGGCACACCTCATCACAAAAGGTTTCACATCCAGAAAAAAAGAGGTCATTGTTCCCCTCTACTCATCACTCATTAGACCCATTATAGAGTACAATGCCCCTTTTGGTATGTACCTCACAAGACATCTACAACAAATGGAAAGACCACAGAAATACCTCACAAAGAGGATTACTGGTCTCAAACAGATGCCCTATGCAGACCATCTCAAAAAACTCCAGCTTTACTCCATCACATATCGCCTACTCAGTGGCGATCTCTGCCTAACATACAAAGCTATGTCAAACCCAAAGCTGTTGGACATGCTCCACTTAAAGAAATCCCAATCCCTCTGAGCTACATGCTCTAGGGACCTAAACCTTGTCACCACAATAAACAGAACATGCTGGAGGGATAGATTCCTGACCCAGAGACTTCCCATACTCTGGAACAAACTACCTATCTATGTCAAACAAAGTTCCTCATTAGTACTCTTCAAGAAAAATCTTGATGATTGGATGGGAAATAGGAAATTCACCTTGGGAATCACTTCTGTGTCCCTGCTTGACAGAGACACAGGAAAATTATTTTCTTGGGTGGCGAAAGCCAGGGTACATTTTTGGCTAGGCTTATATAGGCCCTAGGGCCAATAGCCTAGTACCTACCTATGAATCTATGAACCTATAAAATACTTCCTCCAACAATTACATGTGCTACAACAACTTTCAAACATTAGGCGGAAGAACTGTTTTACATCAAATATTTTTTAAAAAATTATATACCAATAAAAAAATGAAACAATTGAACAGACAGCCCATTGTCTAAATGTAATAATGCCTACTAGGGAGTGTGCTATAAAGAACCTTCTGGGGGTGCAGACATCCTCCTCCTGTGGTGTCAACTCCCACAACCCCACAGGGTGGTCTCTTATTTCCCTATCTACACTCTCACTGTCAAGTATTATTGCTTGCCCAGACCAGACTATACAAAAGCTAAGTCTGACACTAAGTATGGGACTTGGAAAAAATTATAAGACAAAACTAAGTCTTCCTGGGGTAGGCATACGCACCATAATGGGGAGATGGGAACACTTGGAGTTCAACTATTTTTTAGCTATATGTTAATGATTCATCCCCATCTCTGTCTCTCCTGCAGATAACCAAACTCAGATCAAGGGACTAAAACCTCATTTAGGTTCCAGTCACCCAACAGACCTTTGTTTTGTTTGGATTTTTTATATATTATATTTGGTACCGAACCTTGTTCAATACCAAGTCTTGCTTGCTTTTTGTATTTGGTTTCTGTGGTTCTGGTTTGGAGCATGTCTGAGGGGCGAAGTATCAAATTGGATTATAGTTCAGCTCTTAAAACTTTGTTCTTACAATTGGATCATTTAAATAGGATTTTATGTGTTGACGCGGATCCTCTTTTTGATATGGCTATGAGTCTACAAGGGGAAACTGCTGCTATTGAAGGACGTTTGCAATTTTATAATAATAATGTCTATAATTTTAAAAAAATCTCACTGCACATATAAATAAATCTAACTATCAAGATGCTATATATACTGTTGTTAAAATAAACTTGGAATTCCAGACCTTGATCAAATCAACAAAAGACAGATATGAGGGAAAATAACAACCAAGGTAAGGGACAACCACAAAGCTTTAATTATGTTAAAAATCTCAAAAACAATGCCCAGCTCTGTGCAGAGCTAACAGTAAATTATATCACGTACTTTGACTCAGAGGTCATGGTCAGTCTACTAGCAGACAAATGTAGCTCCCTTCCAATATTCCCAGATCACATACACATACCTACACCTCTCCAAATATCTAACCCAGGACTGTGGGGGGAGGTCATCCTTATCCATTAGACACTGGATAATTACCTTCTGTTTTTATGTTTGGTGGATGAGGGTGCTTGCTGGTGTACATCCCTTCCATTAGTGACAAACTGCTCAATGCTGTCAGTACACTGCATGCCCCACCCTCCCAGGGACCCGATAACATATGAGGCTATGTACTGGTCAGCCTGAAACATAACTTGCCTAATCTCTTACAGAAGTGATTCAATATCAGCTTCAAACAGACTTTAAGCCAGATGAAAGGAAGACAGCAGCAGGCATTCCCCTGTACAAAGGTGAGACTTCAACAGACCTGGGTATTTATAGATCCAAAAGCCTGACCAGTCTAATCTGTAAAGCCATGGGAAATATCATTATGGAATTAATAAATAAGGCATAGCTATCCCACAGAATCTTGATCCAACTCAGTTCAGATTTGGTAAGTGCAGGTCCTGCTTACTTAACCTTGTCATCTACTTTGAAAAAGTTACTGAAGGCAAGAGAGTGCCAACCACTTTTCTAGCCCTTGCAAAGGTAAAAACCAAAAGAAAAATGTAGAAAAGTTAGACTTTCCACTGTGTGGCTCATTAAACCGCTTGTATTAGAGGCAACATGGGATATATGCAAATGCCCCTTTAAAGACATCTGGTGTTCCAGCAATATGGCAATTTTAAAGGCCCATGACTTTTTTCTTTTTTAAATCTCTTTATGGACAAATTCAGGCCAATAAAGTCAAACATTCATGTTTAACCTTCTTATGGCATCATCAGCACAGCATAAGTGTAACATTTGGCTAACCTTTAGAAACACAGGGTTATCGTACCCAGCTGATATCCATAACCATTAAGGTATCTGCAAAATATCCCAAACAACAAACTAAAACAATGAGTAAAAAGGTCACACGGAAAAAAAAACAATCAGTAAAAACCAAAAGAAAAATCTAGCAAGGCTTGACTTTCCACTGTGTGATTCCTTAAACCTCTTGTATTAGAGGCAATATGGGATATATGCAAATGACCCCTTAAGGACATCAGGTGTTTCAGCTATATGGCAATTCTGAATGTTCATGACTTTTTTCATTTTTAAGGCATGTTCGCAATTAGTGGGGTTTAGCTTTATTGGCCTGAATTTGCCCACAAAGAGACTTAAAAAAGAAAAAAAGTCATGGACATTCAGAATTTCCCTTTTCTCATTATCATACAGGATACAGAGAGGCAACCTCTGCCTCATGTACAAAGATTCAACAAACCCTCTTCTGTCAGACCTTTTATACATTCCCATTTTAATGGAACAGCCATCAACTCCACATAAAGCAAAGTACTTCTCTGACTCTATTCAAACATAATCTGGGCAAAAAGGACAGCTAAGAAAAATTTGCACTTGGTTTAGCACCCCTGTTCCTGTAAATGCACAAACATATCCTTGTTCAGGCCATCTCTGTGTTATTCACATGCAGATTATAAGAGTTATAAGAGTTAGAAATTACCATGGGAATTTTTATTTAGTGCCATTTGTTTACCAGGGAAGTCCATCTGGGTCCAAGATACCGATTTTCAGTGGAGGCACGAAAAAAAAACTACAAGACATACAATGACATGACATGATATATTCAGCGGTGTAAGCTTACATAATACTTAATCTACAATGTATACAATAACCTGAAATGAAGTATACAGTTCATAAGCATTATTAGCAATGTAAGGCTAGGCTTCTTAATTTCCTCATAGATAAGTAGCATAATAAATACCTCTGAGCCTGAAGTAATCATATCACTCTGCTGCATTTGTCTGTCTTCCACTATATGTTGGCTCTTTCTAGCATATTCTTTCACTCTGTCATCCTCCATAGCAGTCCCAAAGCAGTTTCCAAAAAAGATGTGCATATGTCACAGCATAAGATAATTGAATAGGAATCACAGGATATGAAAGATTTTTCCCTAAATAAATATTTTAAACAACTTTTTTATTCATTTTAAAACAAAGATTGTACATTATTTAAAGATAAATAAAACAAAAACATAACTATTTACAGATGTCCACAACAAAATCAAACACAAAAAAACAAATCATTAAAATTTATAAAGTAAATCACTTAATTTTGACCAAAATCTAAACTGGTGAGTAATAGTTGAAGTTCTCATTTTGCCAGTTGCCAATTCTTTTTTACAGACATTTTTTGCTAAATTAGCAAATTCAATGAAAGAAAGAGAAGTTTTACATTTCCAATTCTTTGTGACTATTTTTCTTGCTATGGCTAAAATGATCCAAAGAAGAGCTACCTGCAATCTAGGAACAGAATCTGGAACTGTATCATTAAATAAGATCAAGGAGTTAAAAATGATACAATTATCATTCCACAAAACAATCAAATCCAATATTATACAAAACCAAATTTATGTTAGAGACTTCCTTACACCTCTAACAATTAATTTTCAATAGTTATATATTAAAGCAGCTTTATGTAGAGTTAAAAAAAGCTCTGTGAAGAAATCTTCATGTACATATTTTCCAATAAAGAGAATAAATAGATTTTCCTGCATATTTAAGAATTAAGCATTTATCTTCATCAGAAAAGGCCTTCTCATTAATCTTAGTTGAGTTATTGCAAAATAATGAATCTGTGGAACCAAACACTTCTCTTATTAATTTATAAATTATTTATATATATATAATTTATTCTTATTTGAATTACTATTGATTCTGAAAACAAAAACTCAAGTATCTCTGGAATATGTTTTGTTTGAAAATACATGGAGTTTGATTTTATCACTGACATATTTTTACAAAATTGTACAGTCAACCAATTATTTTCAAAACAATGCCTTACAAGAAAATAATCTGCATTATGTGATTTCCAATTATGAATCGATGCCAAAAGATTAAATTTGCATCTCTAAGGCCTTGCATTTGTTTATACTAAAAGTTCCCAAACAACCCACAGTATTTGATATAGGGAACAATAAAAACAGTAAATCTTTAACTACATAATTAAAATTCATGAATCTTTAAACATTTGTAAGGATGTGATCAGTGAAGGGAGAAGGACAGTATTTTTTTCTTTTCATTTAAATATAAGTCTTTCAATATCCAGTAAAATTCATTAATTCCAAATTTAGAGAAAGATTCTACAACATAGCTATTATATATTACTCTTTCATTAATGGATTTCCAAGTAGATTGGTAAGAGGAATTTAACCATATAGATATTAAATTGAGAATTATGGATTTGGCATATAATTCAACATATGGAAAACTTAATCCACCTTCTTGCCAACTTTTAACATACGAATCAAACAATATTATTGGTTTATAGGGGAACCAGAGAAAAATAAACAAGTAGAATTTAATTTCTTAAAGATTTTTTTAGGAGGGATAATAATTAGTGATTGTACACATAAAAGTATTTTTGGAAGAATTATCATTTTTATTATAGTAAGTCTATTTTCCATTGTAAAAAATCCAATTAATAATTATTTTAGTAAATGTTGCTGTTAAATGACTATAATTTACTGCTATTGAAAAATTTACAGTAGATTTAATTATAATTTCAAGATAATTAAGTTGTGAATTGTCCCAAATAAAATTCTTATAGTTTCTTAAATAATTATTAATTTTTTATTAATAAGAAAAGTTTCTGTTTTATCAGGGTTAAACATTAAACATGATGCTTTTTCAAAGTAATTAATATGCTTAGTCAAATTTTCTATTGAAACTTCAACATCACCACTTGCCATAAAAATATCAATTGCAAAAAACTGAATTTTACAGGAATAACGTTCATATATAGAAAATCCCTGAATTTTGCTATTAGATCTAATGACATTTGTGAAAGGATCAATTCTATAGAGCAAATAATAGAAGTGACAAGGGGCAACTTTATTTTATACCTTTTAGTATTTTGAAAAAACTAGAAAGAAAAGGGCTGATTTTAATAAAAGAGTATGAGTTACTATATGGATTAGTTATAAGTTTTATAAAATCTAGGGGAAATTCATATTGTTTAAGTGCTTTGAACAAATAATTCCAACTAATGGATCCAAAAGCCTTATTTATACCTAGACTTATTATAATTAATTATTGTTTTGTTTTTTAGCCAGGTCTATTAAAGTATTAGGCCTAATTAAGTTATCTTGAACATCTCTATAGAGTATAAAACTAGTCTGATCATAATTTATTAATCCTGGCATGATAAGGTTCAATATTTTTGCAAGAATAGACATAAATATTTTATAATCAGCATTTCATAATGAAATAGAATGGTAAGAAGAACATGAGTTAGAATCTTTATTTGGTTTCAAGACAGGAGATATCAGGGAATATCTCCAGGAGGGGGGGTGGTTGACAGATGTTTAACGTGTGCAAAAACGTTTAATAGGATATTTAAAATATTCTCTAGGAATACTTTGCATAATTCTGGAATTATAATATCCAGATCAGGGGGTTTATTTGGCCTAATATTATTCATTTGATCTTTTAAGTCTTTAAAACAGAATGACTTACCAATTGTGGATCTTTCTTCTTTCAAAAAGTCATCAGTTATGTTGTTGATTTATAAATCTGTCACATTATTACTTTTTCATAATATTTACTAAAGCATTCTAGTATTTCTTTTAAATCAGTCACTTTTTATTTTTATCACCTTGTTTGGAAATTATTTCTTTAATATGGTTAGTATTTATTTATGTTTCTTAGATCTAACAGCCAAACTGTATAAGCTTTTTGGGTTTATTGAGTATGACTGTAATTATAATTGTTCCAGATTTATTGATATTATATAGTAAAGTACATCACAATATCTTTGGTTTAGCATTTTCAAGTCAGCATTTGCAGATTTGTCATAAGGTTTTAAATTGGATTTCAATTTATCTATATTAAACTGCAAATATATCAATTCCTTATCACTCTCTTTTTTTACAAATGTACCAATTGTAATTCTTCATACAGATATTTTTTAAAGAATCTCAGAGAACTACTTCTGAAACTTCTCCATTATTATTAATTTCAGTGTATTGAGCTATTACTTTTAGACACCATTCCTTAAAGTCTTTTAATTTTACTATATAAGCAGGGATTTTCTGACAGTAAATCAAATTACTTGGATTTAATGCTAATGTAAATGTAATAGCATTGTAGTCAGATAAAGGACATGAAGCTATCAATGCATCTTCAATTTTAGTAAATAAACTATCAGAAGTAAAAACATTATCAATGTTTGTCTGGGTGCCAAATCTATAAGAAAAATGAGTAAAATTAGGAGAGTTAGTTAATTTAATGGCGTAGGTATCTCTCTCAAATGTTTACAATGAATAAAATTATATAAGTGTTTAGCTACTGATTATAGCTTATGAACCTTATTAGTAGTTGTGGCTTTACTAGAAGGAATACAAGTAAAATCTCCTGCAATAATCAATTCACCTTTTGTATATAAGGTTATAATATCCAAATATTTCTTAGCAACTTTGGCTCCAAATCCAAGTAGCCAGGAATAATTCACAAAAGTATAAGTGTTTTTGTCAATTTCTACTACTGCTAAACCCAACATGCCATTTTATCTGAATAAGTACTTAATAATTTACCCTTAGATAATAAATTTCTCCAAAGAATAAGAGTGTCTCTCCTTTTTGATCTAAAATGAGAGCTCGCAAGAGTTGAATAATCTTTTGACATCAGTCTTTCTATATCTTCAGATAACAAATGTGTTTCTTGTAATAAAATTATGTAAACTTTATGCAATTTTAAATATTTGTTTAAGCTACTCCTCTTCAATGGATTATTAAGTCCATTGATGTTTAATGAGAGACAATTATATATCAACATTCATAAGAACACTCAAATGCACTTATTTAAGATGATTTTGCTTAAAATATAATAACCAAGTACTAATAACCGTTGTTGTGGTCATATACAAAAAAGGAGAAAATTTCAATATATATATTCAAACCTCCCATCATGGAATGAAAATTCCCTAATTTGATGATATAATCATACAAAATCACACACCAACCAACCCATCCTGATGTCACCAAGCTAAACAATTGCTACTGCTTCTTAATTTAAAACAATATTATTAATTATAACTATTTAGAGCACACTCAACTCATCTTAAAAGGAAAAAAAATATATAAAGTATTAATTTGAGAAATATCAATACTTAAGACCAAAGTAATATAAGTGTTGGAAGTGTTAATAATAAAGAATGATATTATGTATTTCTGAATATATCAAAAATTTTCCAGAAATAATGCATTTCAAATTCTCTATTTGATCAAGACATTTTATATAATAATTTCTTCTAATGAATCCTACTATAGAAAGTACTATAAATAGCCTACAATTTAAGCATTTATATGGAGGAAATAAATAAAACTGAAAATACCTATAACACATTAACCTACAGACATCATAATACCAATACATATCAATATCATGTTCCATGAAACTTTTAAAACTCATTTAATAACATGGATGAAAAGGTGAAAGCAAAAGTCAGAATATGAAAGTATAATTAAAAGGTGGTACAATTCAAATTTATATATTTGTGTATATTGTATGTGCTCATATATGCATAATATATTTACATGGATGTGCATATATATATATATAACTGTGTGTATGTGTTTGTAAATTATGAGTAGATGCTTGATATGTATATTAACAGTTAGAGTGAATATGTTCTATGTATTTGTGCATGAGAGTAAAAGTACAAATGAGTGAGTGTTCTTAGGTGAATGTTTGTTTGTATTATGAATGTACATATGTTACTATCAATAGCTGTGGTTCTTGGAAAATACATTTAATATTTAACTTCTGTATAGGACACATTTTATGATTATATTTTAAGTATAATGCACTTACAGATTTGCTTATGGTACTTTTCATTGCCATATTCTGAAATGTGTATATCAAGTTTTTGTATTTATCATACCAATAGAAAATGAAAAATGCTTGAAATTATTTAAAAGTCAGTTTAGTATAAAATAAAACTACATATTTCACTAACAAATACAGCACATTCCAAAGAGTTAAATCTGCTCATTAATATTATTTTCCAATAATTAGTGAAGTAACTCTGTGCAATTATGGCAACAGATGTTGAGCAGATTTAGGTGTTTTAAGCATCTTCTCCTCTAAACTGTTTCATATAGCACAGAAGACATCAGCTTGCATTAAAGTACAGTAATGTATATAAATGCTGTTATATGCTAATTAATATCTATATAGAAGTCAAATGATTATATTTCTCTTGGAGAACGTTTATAATTACTGTTAATGGTTTCCAATCAAATGTCTGTAAAAATCATTTTGTATAAAAATTTTTTTTATAGCAACCAGTGTGCAAAGGTGTGAACCATATCTTATCCCATATAAGATATGCTAGCTTCCTGCATGCTTGCTTTCATTTGCATTTTAGTAATGAAGTGTTCCTTTTGTTTAACCTTGTCATTTTGTTGCATTGCACAGCTTTTTTAGGCATCACATCCGGTGTTAGATTTCACAATTGCATTTCAAGGATAGCACTGGGAGAACTGTATACTGAAGTAATACCAAAAGGTTATGGGTGTATATATTTTTTGTAGGCAGTTGGTTATACCTTATGTAAATAGATATGTAGACCCCTTACTTATGAATAGACAAGTGTGGTCTGTGTAAATATGTAAACTTCAAAAAAAACTTGTGTAAATATGTATTTCAATTTCAGTGTGTTTTTGCATGTGGATGTCCTTATGTATATAGAATTGCAATGTAGCACCATTTACTTAAGTATGGATGATTAATCTGCATCTTATCAACTTTTAGTTGATCAATAGTTCTCTACAATGATATTTGACTACACTACCAGATGTTATGTATGGCACACATCATTCCCTGTTTACTATGCTATCAGCTTAATTCATGATATGCATTTGTAAGTATTTTGTATTCGACCAACAGTCTTGATGCTTAACTACTTCTCTGCATTATCTCAGGTCTTTCATTTCCTGTGGATTACCCATGATCTATGTGTCTGTTATATTTTTATGAGATTAAACCTTTAGGTTTGCCACTGTCTTTTGAAAGAAACTGATCAGTTATTTTACTTATTAGATTTCATTTAATGAAACTATCAATTCTTGTGAAGAATCTGTATTCTGAGGAAGCCCAGGTAGAAAATGCTAGATAACTCTTGAACAATCCAAAAGTTAAAAAATGTCAGAAATTTAAGACATAGCTAGCAAAAAAGTTAATGGCTTATACTTGCATAAATGAAATGTGGATATGAAACTATATACTATGTCAGTGACAATAATGGATCAGTTAAGGAAAGTACCCTTTTAAAATATCAGGACTCACAATGCCAAGTCCTGAAATGCTTAGACTGAATATTCAAAAATCCAGTCTAGCAGTGTGTAATTATTTGTGTGTGCAATATAACAGATGTAGCATTTTACAGAACCAGATAAACTGTAGAGGAAATTCCATTATTGTAATAGGTGCTTCTTTGTTTATCAGAAGTATTCTGCATATCAGTAACTGTCTAATTCATTATTATTAAAGTTATACAAGTTTTTTCACTTTCTTTGATAATGCATTAAAGCCAGTAATATTGTTTTAAACAAGAATTTTCATCAGTATAAATGACATATTCCACTGTACTATGATGATCTGTTTCATGAATATATTATATTTACACTGTACTTACATAAAGGATACAACATTCACTGAACTATAATTAGGATGACCACAATATGTCACTAAAAAGAGACTGATTTGTATCAGCTGTCTTTTAAGATTGCAAATGTCTTCTTTTTCTTCTTCCCACAGCATTCTTCTTTTCTTTTCTTCTTTTCATTATTCCACTTTTTAAAAGATGATGAGCATAAAAAAAGTACATAGATGTGTTTTTAAAATTAACTAGATTAATTTTAAATGTTTTATTTTTGTATTTCTTCTGCTTGTTTTAACATTCTAAAAGTTCACTTCTTGTAAATGAGGGTTAAAGTTCAAAATGCATTTCCTGCAGCATGGGCAGCTTGAGCATGGAATCTAGATTGTTATAAGTTGAAAAACAGCTCAGGGTATATGAAAAAAAAAACATTCTAAAGCAATTTAATTAACACTAAGCAGGAAAGGTGATTGAAAAGAAGCAGTTACTGTAAAAAACAGTCAATAGCATCTCTAAGTCTTTGACTAAGAGCCCAAGTAATGAACAAACACCACACAAGTTAAACCTATTAAAATAAAGTGAAGTAGCGTATATAAATGAATTTTATGCAGCCAAAACCAGTCAACAAAACACCCACTGCACATAAATTATGGTTTTCACATACAACCACGTAGAATAACAAAAAAAAAAACAGATTACTTGAAATTATGTATGTAAAGTATATATAAATTAAGTGGATTAGTTAAACATGTTAATATACAACCCCCCAAATACACACAACTCTCTAAGTTAGAAAATAATTTTTGAAGGGATATAAATAAAATAATAAAGAGGCTTATAAGTAATAGCAATATATATATATATATATATATATATATATATATATATATATATATATATATATATATATATATATACACACACACACACACACACACACACACACACACACACTATATCAGATACTCCTCCCACATACAAGGTACTCTCTATGTTTGAAAATAATGTTAAAGGCAATTAAAATAAAACAATAACGGGACTTAAGTAATAGTAATAATATCATATATACACTCCCCCGGATTCACTAATCTTCCATATAGGACTAGTCTGGTGCTGCACAGAAGTGACAGTTTAGGAGGAGGATGGCAGCGCGCCAAGCAAATTAATGAAGGCACGCTGCCCGACCTCCTAATCCTACACAGAGCATGGACAAGTGCAGGGGGCATGTCTGAGAGCAGAGCTCTCAGAATAAACACCTCCCTGCAAAGTAGAACAGCAGAAACTGTAAATAAGTGAGCAAGACCGCACACAGGTGTCTGTATATCCCCACCAACAGTCCCCCATGTGTACAACAGCAACAGGACATAAAAATAAAAAGAAGTAGCCCCTATAATTAGTTTTAAAACTCCACATACAGCTAACTGTGCGTGGGTGTGCCCATCGCTTAGATACAGTTAAAGCAGCTTAAATGGTTGACGAGGATAACAAGGAAGATATATGCAAATGAAGCAGCACAGCAATAGTGTAGTGGTCAGAGCATCCGCCTAATGAGCAGGCATTCCTTGTTCGAGTCTTACTGCAGCACATACCATTTTCCATGTGAAATCTGTATACGAACATTTATTTACATTTTACTGCTGTATAACCTACTAAATAACATTTAAATGTGAACTGGAGTACTGCATTAAATGCACATGTGAAGAGTCAGTACCATAATGAATAAGTCAGCAGTAAGCGGGCGTAAGCACAGATAAGCAGTAGTAAGCATATGTAAGCACTAGTAAGCATGTGCAAGTGCGTTTGGGCGGGGTGAAGCACCGCCGACACAGATTAAGCAAAGGAGAAGCTAACTGCATGTAAGACACTGTGACCGGAAGTCAGCAGTGCTTACCTCTGCGCAAACCCACTTACAACCACTTGAAAGTGCCTTAAGCACACCATATCCAATGGCTGGTGTTCTGCCCAGCAACAAAACAAACAGCCTCCGCAAGGCCGGAACCCAGGACCATGCACAGCATACACAAAACGATTTACCACTAAGCCATGCCAGAGATGCAGAAATTGTATGTTCTCAGAAACATAACCCCAGCCCAGTCATGCAACAGTACAGAGAATAATAAAAAAACAGGCAAAGACCGTAAACTAAATTGCAAGTCCCAAGAAAATGGTCCAAACAGCAAGCAAGGATGGTAGTCCAATGGAGCTTTATTAAAAGTTAAATGTCACAAGCGCTTTCACCCTGAATCAATTGCACGCCCTGCATTTGAGTCAGGGTGAAAGCACTTGTGACATTTAACTTTTAATAAAGGTCCATTGGACTACCATCCTTGCTTGCCGTTTGGACCGTCTTCTTGGGACTAACAGTACAGAGAATATATACCTACAGCTAGATGGGTGTGTGTCTGCAAATATATCAATAACTAAATGGATACAACATACCTATAGATGTAGTCACATATATATATATATATATATATATATATATATATATATATATATATACATATATATAAATATCCAGAGATATAAACATATATATATATATATATATATATATATATATATATATATATATACAAATATATGAACAGATGTACATGCAAATGCTGACAACTACACATATATATGTCAACATCTATATGGTCACATATACACATCAAGCGACATATGTACTCAGATATATGTCTCCATAGGTATATTCTGACATAGTTAGACATATGTAAGCAAATATATATACCCACAGATGTATATATGGCCAGACATCTGTAGATACCAATGGTTGATGAACAGAAACATATATGTCCACATGCACCATCAATGGGCCTGAAAGGCCCCAAACAATATACGTCACGTACAAATTTGCATACCCTCCACCCAGCCAAACACATCCGTCCTGCAATACACTACCAAGCTCATAGTATTGTACGTCTGTCATTGAACTAGGGAATTAAATCAGCCCTCTGTTATGTGACACATGTTGACATCACATACCCCTTTCCTCCACCCACTAGGCGGGCTGAGCAGTACAGGCCCATCCAACCCAGGCCATCCCCAAACCATACATGCAGAACCCACAGTTCTGCTTCCTTCCACCTGCAGCACACATGCAGCCACCACCCCTACCCTGGGTACCAGCCCATAGCTACAACACCCACCACACATTACCCCCCTCAGGACCCATCCCGTATGATGTTCCGACCCAAGTATCCTAGGTGTGGCACACGTCGGAGACCATGCACATAGCCAGGGGTACCTATGTAACCCTGGGTGTAGACAAAGGTTGAATATCCAATGTTTGGGGTGTCCTGCATGGGACAAATGTATTCCTGGTACTAACAATAGATGTCATGTGTGACTCTGTGTACACCAACGGGTGTAGTGGTAGCTATCGCAAAGCATACGTGGCACACAAGGTTAGCTGGTATGCACACGAAACACAGTATCCAGCAATACCAGTCAACATTACTGGATATGTAGCTAAAGATTAAGAGGTATATGTGTTAGTATAAATACCCATTAATAAATAGATATATACCTCCCCCTCTCTGTAGTACAAATGTATACATGTATAGATAGACATATAAATAAATACCCACATATACATATATACATATGCAGACACCCATACATCCACATGTCGTTAGATATATATACAGCAATATATATATATATATATATATATATATATATATATATATATATATATATATGCAGACATATGCATAGATGAGACGTCTAATCTTGGAACAGAGACAGGAGCGTTCCCTTATGGGACACCCCAAAAATGTCATGTTATAGGAGGAAGCCCTTGCGATGACCTATCAAGGCGGGGCATGTACATACCTGGACTACAAGGGTGGGAAAGCCTGATGACCCATGGGTCGAGACAACGTACGAGATGGGTCCTGTGAAGTGGAGAGTGGGCAGTGTGTAGTGGTGTGTTTAGACCCGACCTGCACCTAGAGTATGGATGAGTGCTGTAGAGGAGGTGCAAGTGGGGGAACTATGGTTATGTAATTATTGGTCTAGGTGTGCAGGTGTTTGCTGGAGTGGGTCTATTCAGACCTCCCCAGGGATGTAAGCAATAGTGTTTATTGGGCAGAGCCGCCACCCAACAAGCAGACACTCCCGCTACAAGTCCCACTGCAGCACAGTCTATTTTACATGGCAAAGAATGGTATAACTAGATGTAGATGTAAATATGTAGAGGTATGTGTGTGTGTATGTGTGTGTGTATATATATATATATATATATATATATATATATATATATATATATATATATATATATATATATATACCCATAATATATACATACATAGACAGACATATATATAAATACCCACATATAGATATATACATCTGCAGACACCCATACATCCATATGTCGTTAGCTATATATATATATGTACAGCAATATCTATATATATATATATATATATATATATGTGTGTGTGTGTGTGTGTGTGTGTGTAAATATACACATATATATAGCGCTAGGATATGATACAGCAGTTAAGAATTACATGTGTTCATAGGCCGTGCCAATGAGGGTGAGGGGCCCAGTCAACAAAAGTGTAACATGTAGCATCCCCCCCCACCCCCGGCTAGACAGATGAAACATACAAACACACAATAAAAGTAAACAAACCACTGCTTCCCAGACTACAGGCAGGATATTACCAGTGGGAGAGACCCACCAAGTCTAATCTTGAAACAAAGACAAGAATGTCCCTTGCAGGACAACCCAAAAGTTTTATGGTTATTCAGGCTTCCAGCCTTTACACAGATAACCTACAGCAGGGCACGCATGTTCCTGGACTACAAGATTGGGGAAGCCTGATGACCCATGAGGTGAGACAATGTACGTGATGGGTCCTGAGATGTGGAGAGTGGGCAGTATGTAGTGGTGTGTTTAGACTCGACCTGCACCCGGAGTAAGGAAGACTGCTTAAGAGGAAGTGCGGTCTGGGAACTATGGGTATGACATTATGGGCCTAGCTGTGCAGGTGTTGACTGGAGTGGTTCTATGTGGACTGCCTCAGGGATGTAAGCAATAGTGTACATTGGGCAGAGCCAATGCCTAACAAGCAGCCACGCCCGGTACAAGTCCCACTGCAGCAAAGAATAGTTTACATGGCAAAGACTAGTTTACATGGCAAAGGACAGCATAACCAGATGTGTTGTTGCAAACTCACTAAATGACACCAAAGAACATATGATCACAACACTCCACTGTAGGCATGTAAGCCAAACTAATTGGCATCACAAGGTATTATTGCTGTGACTGCTGTATTCACCCCCACCCAGGGATGTGATTGTTCAGACCTACTCCCAAATGCAGGGTATATACATAGCTGTCACTGTAGAAGAAATGGCCAGCTGTGGACCTTCCCGTCAGCCATCCTGGACATGTCCCCACTATCAGCCCCTCTATGTGGCCCAATAACACCACTTACCTATCGACCCCTGTTGCATTCATAGTAATGGTCACAGTCACAGGTAGGTGACACCCTCCACACAACTATATTGCCAGAATCTGGAACCCCCAACACAGGTGTATTACCACAGCTGCCCCAGACTACACATGTAAATAACACATGAAGAGAAAACCCAAGCACACTTGCATCACCACCTGGTGAAGTACGCCACCCCCCAACACTCCAGACCCCTACACCAACTACTGACACTGACACCTCCTGTCCTGCCTCGCATACATATCCCAACACCCTGCAAACCTGCACTACCGCTCCCCCATCAATCAGTCAAATGGCCTACTATACAGTTAAAATGCACCCCCCTCCACCTACCCGCCTACACCTCCACTATTCACATCTACTCTACAACACAGGTATGGCATAACTAAACCTAACCTGAATACCTGAGTGTAGCCTAACCAGAAATGCTAAACTGGAATTCCACTTAACCTTACACTGACCTTCGTGAACAGTCATACCTGACATGTACACCTGACGTAAGCATTTATAATAATGACATGTACATGAAGTAGCATGGGGGTATGCGGAAGCAAGTGGGAGTACGCCTGTGTGGGTGGCGGTAAGCAATGCCCACACTGGTTAAGCAATGTGGAGGCCAACCCAGTGTAAGACGCCATAACCGGAGGTCAGCAAGTCTGAGCCTAGTCCACACCAGTGCATACCTGCCTACACTTCCCCCACAGTGCCTCAGGCATGCTGTAGCCCACAGCCCTCGTTGTGGCAAGTAACAACATAAGCAGCACTCCCAGGTCCCCCCTGCACACTATAGTCCAAGTGAGTTACCACGAAGGCATGGCAGATATACAATCAGCTGCTGTTATCACAAACATATCATCTGGCACAGTCAGTCAACAGTATAGGAAATGTATGTAAATATGTACATTAATACCAGCAAACATGTGCACAGTGCTGAGTCACAGTATTCTGAGCAGTCTATGAGTACCAATGAACAGTGCCTGTCCACGCATACTGTGAGAACAGTAGTCTCGTATAATACTGAAGAGAGGAATGGAAAATGGGCCATGGCGTGGGGGCGTGTCTCATCCACGGAAGCAGGAGATGAGGCTGGTCTGGTGTGTGAGCAAACCACTGCATCTGAAAGCCCTGGCAGGATGCTACCAGTGGGAGAAACAGTATAGACCAGCAAAGTGTACTCATGACACAACAACAGGTCCGTCTCTGCCGGGATGCACCAGATGTTATGGGTCACAATAATGTTTCCATCAGTATTGGAGGTGGATGAAGGGATGGCTCGAATGTACATGGACTAAACTGATGAAGAGCTTGCAGTAGGTTGCATCAAGACAGTAATATGGAGGAATACCGAGACGTGCAGAGAGGGAAATGTGTGGAGGTGTGGTATGGCAGGGCTAGCAACTACAGAATGGAGGGATGCTGAGTACGTGGAGCTCGGGGGGCCAGGGAAAGGGAGCATGGGTATGACATTAAGGTAGAAATATGCAAATTACGCAGAGCTGCAATAGTGTAGTGGGCAGAGCATCTGCCTACCATGCACACATTCTCAGTTTGGGTCCCACTGCAGCACATTATATTTCCCGTTTGAAATCGGTATAACATAATCGTTTTGCTGTATAACCTACTAAATGACATTTACACTTGAACAGGAGTACGGAATTACACATAGCCCACTCACTATTCAAAGGACATGAGACGACACACAGATATGTATACACAGACAACATGTAATGGTGTATTTTACAATAATGTATGCCATTACCGACAGCACATAGAGCTGCACGTATGTAATCGGTGAGGAATGCAAGGACTACACAGAAAAGTAGATGCAACCAGTGCAGATATATAACATACTATGCTGTCCAGGACAGGCCCATCAATTCGTACAACTGTGGCCAAAGGATTTGCCATCAAGACAGGTAACAATAAACAATAACAGATGTAGTTCAGCAGCCGCCAGTTACACCCTGTAGTCAAGGCCTGGGGGACATTTATTACCTGTGATAATGTCTATGTATCTGTCACATGTATATACCCTGACCAACAAATGTCGTGGGCGTCCACAATATGACTGGGATGATAGCAGGAATGCCAGCAGTATATTATGGTAAGCCAATACCGAACAACCCCTAACCGTATCACAGCAGGACCAAGCCAGCCATATATGTGGAGGACAGAGGCAGGAATACAGGGTCATACTCTTAATATTGCTGTTACACACCCTGCACATTGCTGGTGTTACAGGATTTGATGCAACATACCCTTATGCAGGAATAACACATCAAGAACAGAACAGGAAGCAGCCATGTACTGATAGCACGCAACAGACAGATTGCCAGGGATATATCTAGCACAAGCCCTGTGTGGTGCACAGGAAAAAGCAAACAGACAATCTACTGGCCATCATGTGGATAGGCCCACTGTTGAAAGCTATACAGACAGACTGCATTCCATCCTACACTACTATGTACACGCAAACACTGCAAGACCAGCAATATACAAAGCACATAACAACACCACTCACTCTGTCTGTAGGTCTGGAACAACCTAAGATTGTGTAGTTGTCTTGTGTCTGCAAGCCCTGCTGTAGTAGGTACCGCAACCTGCCATCTGTAACACTGCTGCCCACATACAGGAAGGATGTCCTCCATACTTGTAAGGTGAAGGGACTACGCCTACATGAGTAAGCATTTTATAGTACTGGTTTGCCATGATGATGGTTAACAGAAGTACTACACAGCAGGCTGCACGCAGTCAGCAACTGTTGCACACTGACTGGTGCAGAGCCCATCACCTGATCATGTGCATCACCTACAAAAGCCATGCTGAAATCCATTCAAACCAACTCATTCGCTATCCTAGAGAGGGATGGAGAGAGGGAGAGAGAGAGAAATAAAATAAAAAAGGAAAACAAAAAGAGGAAATCAACAACAAAAAAAGGAAATAGAAAACAAGCGTGTAATATGGAACTTACACAGTGGGGAACACAGTACTACAGGCCATAACCGGGAAGGTGTCACATCCGTCCAAACACTAAAAGGTATGTAAAACACAACTGTAATTTAATGTAGGATGTGGTATATATTAATAGGATGTATGATGTAGAATGTTTGATATGTGCCATCTGTAGTTGCCCCTGTAATGATGTCCCACTGAACAACTTGCTCTGGACAATACTGTCTGTCCTTGTAAGCAGTGGGACATACTCACCAACTGTGCAGATCAGCAAGGAATGACAAAGAGTTAAGCCATAATATCTGTGTATGTTATGTTAGTGTGGAGAATAGCTGTTGGTTGATGTACTGCCATCATGACAGACATATGTGTCTCAGTGCACAGCACCTGCAGGACAGTCATGTGAATGTGTAATGTAGCATGCTCAAATGCCATAGGTGTGTAACAGGTGTACCAGCAATCTCACACAATAGTTACCACCCTAATGTTAGGCTGTGTTCAGATGTGTCACCTGTCTGTGTTGCAGCAAGGCAGAACAGTGCAGCTGTGAATGAAAGACGGTTACAGAATGTGGACCGGATGTCTGTATGCACTCCACATATCTGTGTGATACGGACTGTGACGTGAATGTGTACAGATACAGACACTCATATAGACATAGGTATATCAACAACGTACAACATATATCTACACATATATGTACATAGATGTATATTTATACACACACACATACACACACACACACATATATATATATATATATATATATATATATATATATATATATATATATATATATATATATATATCTAGTGGCACTGACAATGGCATGCAGGTGCAATAGTCTGTAACAGGCAAGCAACGATAAATGTCCCCACAGGGAGCATGGCTACAAACATGTAGCACAAAGCATGGCACATACACATAGCACAAAGCTTGGTACAGTACAACATATGTCCCAATGGTAGGTAAGCAGCTGACATAACGATTGCAGTCTGTGAACATGTTGTTGTAGCTGATATGGTGGCGGGTGACATATATGTGTATTAAGAACTATGGTAACCCTGCTGTATGGGTGTCTCAGATCTGTTTCCATCTTTATGTCTTCCAGGAATCATGTTGCATTGTCACCTTCCCGCGTACAGCACCGCAGAAATGGCTATCATCATCGACCACCTGGTACAGCACTATGTACTTCTTTTTGGCCATACAGCCCACGACCAGCAGGAGAGGACTGCCCTGGGGAATGAGCTAGTCCACAGGTCAATGATGTCAGACTGCATAACTGCAGCTATGAGCAGGTCCGGCATCATTACACTGAACTGCTTCGCCACGTATGTCAGTGTGCAGCTGCCGTAAGGGGGGACCACCTTGCAATAGGGGGGGCAACCTGCCTATCAGCCCCTCACCTGTGTGGAGAAGCTACTAAGCAGCCTAGTGGCACCTGTCTGCCCGCAACATCAACACCTGGCAAGGCACATCTTGGAGGTGGGTGCCAATGACACACCAGCTGAGGAGCGCACAGGTAAGGCCCCAGAGCACATCAGTACACCACTCATGTGTATGCATCTGCAGCTGTACAGGTACATCGTGCAGAACTGAGATGTCATATACTTTGTCTGCTGCTATGTAGTAGTAATACACTGTTGTGTAGAAGCTGTAATATTGTGTAATTCTACTGTTAATGTAACATAATGCTGCACTCACCTGTTATGAATGCCATAACTGTGGCCACTGATATCAGCTTTCTCGCACTCCTATGTAGGTCCCTCCAGGATACAACCACAGCAGCAGCCGTAGCCGGTGAGTATGGTTCGTGTTCATGCATGATGATTAACTGGGCATGTAATAGCTTTGGGCTATCTCCCATGCACATGTCTAACACACCTACCCATACTACATGCTATACACGTTCAGGTTTTGTTGCTGAGAAATGCACTGCATCACAGTAGAGACCATGCTGGGGTATCGGAAGGGTACAACAGACACATGCAAGATAAGTAACATCCTGTCAATGTGCAATGTGTCCACAGGGATGTGACATGTGGCAGGACACACAGCCTACAGTAGGGACATGTGTGACTCAACACCACCATGGCTGCAGCTGCATGCAAGCAGGTTAAGTAAACATTGCAGATGTAACCCTGACCCCACAGCACTTGTCACAGCAGTGTGTGCACTCCAAGGGATGTGCACATGAGTAGACCTTGCAAACATGCAGAGGTCTTGGACATGTGAAGGGCACCCCTCACAGCCATGGTAAGGTCCGCTGGTTGTCAGTGTAATAATCATGTACTGGTCATACATACACTACTGATGTTGTGATCTGTAATGCAGACATCAGGCATCCACAACTGATAGCTGTTTACATACCATCCCAGGCATGTGTTGCTACAACACATAGGGGCTGTGAGCAGTGGAGCTGACATAACCGACAGAGTACTACAGATGCATCAATGGTTTCTACACCTGAGAGGTATGGTGCACAGTACAAGGCAGGGTGCGGAACAGGCCACAGTAACACTTTGTACATGAGTGCAGTGTTAATATGGGGAGGGGCCATCACCTACCAACAAAGCCCATGCCTCACACACATGTATACTGCCGCTAGCATGATGTCAGTATAGTTGCACTGCATGCTGTTGAGCTCCATGTGTAATGCATGTTGACAGAGGGCTAATGGGAGGACTGTGTGTACAAATGTTGTGCAACTCCACATGTAGGAGTGTAGGGTATGTGTGTGTGACTCGGTTGTGTTCGTAAGTGCAATCTAGTGGAGTGTGGATGATGCATGTCAGATGTGTGTGTCCATGTATGCACAGGCGATAGTGGGATTGACCACATGGCGGTACTTCCCCTTGGGATTGTGCTGTACATGGAGTGAGACATGGGACACCAGGACAACCTGTCAGGTATGTGAACACAGGACAGCTGATAGCATAACAAGGTCTGTAGCATGGAGCATGCATTGGGAGGTACAGGACATACCAGGCATACACATCATATTGCCAGCAGCAGATAAGTAACCAGCTACCCACATATGCAGCACTACAAATGGAATGGGGAATTACCACAGCACACCAGTGAGTGTATCCAGGTAGTACTTTCATCTGCATGATGGGTCGCTTGTGCAGCAGATGTGGCATGGACTGAGCAATACTGTAGTATGAGGCTCTGGTGTGTGACATATGTAGTGAATGTAGCAGCCCCAACCATATAGGGGCCTTGTACATCATTACTACCCATACACAGGGTAATACAGAGTGACAGCTGTGAGGCCATGTACAACCTACTCCACCCAAGTCAGGGAGGTGATGGAGTAACAGGTCAGGTGTGGTAACCACATGTGTAGGCATGGGGAGGGATGATATGTTAATGGGCTGTAGTGATGCCTGTGTATTAGCAAGTACTATGCAGGAAGGGGAACATATGTAACTGACTGTGAGACTGTCTGCAAACACAGGGAAGGCGAGGTTGTAAGGTGGCTGTCAGTGTGAGTGTGTGGGAGTGTGTGTACTGTTATGCACTGCTGTACAGGTCTTAACATGTGTATTTGTTTCCCACACAGGTGGCGAGGTGGGTCAGGGTCCCTCCTGCTCGCATATTGAGGTAGATGTCCCTACAGACACCGATGATGACAAAGGTACAGGTGAGGCACAGGTGGGGTTGTCAGAGGCCGACACTGTGCCAACATGTGTCATCACCCTCCTAGCCACTCCAAGCCTGCACACAGTTACAGTGCCCCTACAAACCCCATTACATGTGGCCATAGCAGAGGGACAGTTGATGCTTGGTGGCAATGGCCAGGAAAGCGTGGTGTCCATGCCAACTGTGTTGGGTCACAGTCAGCATAGCCGGATGTCCAGAAGACCACCACATCGGCAGATGTACCGTGGTGCTCGTGGGAGGACCGCAGGTCATCCTGCCCCTGGCAGAGGCTGCACAACTGGTACCACCAGGAGCATGTTTCAGGCTGTAATGGAGGCGCAGGCATGTATGGAAATGCACTCCAGACAGGCCCTGAGGCTGCAGAGGTCTACTTTCCCAGCTGTAAGTGGCAACCTCCATGAACTTGCTGTTGCCTTCTGTGAATATACTGAGGTCATAGATAGATGGTGGGGTGAGATGGTTGGCCTCCTTGACCGTGGTATGTTTGTGCTAGAATGTGTGGTGGGAGTGGTGCGACATCCATGTGGACGTAGGCCAGAGACACCAGCAGCTGGCAGTCAACGTGGACATGCCAGGATGCACAGCCACTCCTATAGTTGCAGTACCAGCCACAGCACACCACAGGGGATGCTGTCCACACCACACCACAGCAGGCCATGTGCACATGGTCCTGGCCAGGCCCAGGTGGGACATGGTTCCAGTGGACATATGTCATCATCAGGGGAGAGTAGCTGTACCTGCACAAGCCCATGGAACCCCTGGCAGGCACAGTCGGTGTGTCCATAGCCAGAGGCACTGAACTGCACACCCTGCCAGGTATGGTCTGCAGCTGTCCAACATTACCCGTGTGGGGCAGGCACATGGCAGAACTGTGTGCATGCATACCCACACACTATGCAACCACACCTAGGGCATCCCCATACCTGCGCACACCACATCACCACGCGCTAGTCAAGGAACTACACCCCTCACCCACAGACATGGTGACACATGTTTTGACCACCCTCGGCCTCTGGCACCCCTGCAACACACCCTGTGCATATGATGATACCTGTGCCACTTCCCTGTCATCCATAACATCGATGCAGGGACAGGCTAATATAGTTCTGATGCACACAGTGACTGTAATAGAGTGCTGCAATGTACTGCAGTGTAGAATGTAGTCAGGGGCAGGGGTGATGTGTACTGCATACATGTCAGGTAGTGTAGCCATGCAGCTAGGATGGCATTCACACACCCTGTGCACATGATAATACCTGTGCCACATCCCTAACATTGTTGCAGGGACAAGCTAACATGGTTCTGATGCACACGGTGACTGTGATAGAGTGCCGCAATGTACTGCAGTGAAGAATGTAGTCATGGGTAATGTGTACTGCATACATGTCAGGTAGTGTAGCCATGCAGCTAGGATGCATCTTAGCTGTTGGTAACGCCAATTGATATCCCTGTACTGTCATCCATTTGTGCTGTAGGCATACATGTGTCAACAGGAGGATGGTCCGCAGTCATATTCCACAGGGGTATGTCAGTGTGGTGACACCATGGCCGTGACATATGTGGTGTACAGTTGCACACATGCCACTGGTATGTATAACAGCTACTGACTGTGTAAATGTGACCAGTGGCCTGCTGGTACAGGTATGATCTGCACCCTTATGTCAACCCATCCACATCACACACATCCTGACTTGGTGACACTGTGTCTAGACCCCAACCCGGGTATGTAGTTCTACTGAACTATGTGGCTGTCATTGCACACACAATACCATCTGTAGGGTGAGATGTGTACCAGGTCACATGCTACATGCAGACCATCCACAGACACGTACAATATGGTAATGCGGGATGTAATGTTTGTATATGGTGAATACATAGTGTGTCATACCATCATATACACATTGACCAACACATAACGGGTAGACACACATCTTAGAGACCTGGTGGTATAGTTGATAACTAACTAGTCCATGTGTCCAATGTGTTACAGGTAGGCTGCACACAGCACATGTGTAACTGGGCCGTATCCTGTTTTATGTTACCTGTATGGGTGATGGTGACATTGGCCACCTGAGAGTGGTACATGGGCCATATACCAGGTGTACCATGGTGTAAAGACAGTGTACACAGCACCCACATACCCCACTGGGTGTTGTACACACTAGAACCCATCTAGATACTCTGACATACCCACTGTCACACAGTGGCCACGACGCAAAAACAACCCATTGCGTAGCACAACAGTGGTGCCACAGGGATATGCATGTGATGCACACGCCACAGGTATGGTAGGGTGTTGCACTGCACTGCCACACCTATGGGCAACAACAACAATATCTGTACTACTGTGTGGCAATGTGTATTGTAATAGGAGTATGCGGACTCGGACCGGTACACCCTACAGATATGCACACATGCACATATACATACATGTAGCAGACTTTAATGGAATTCCCATGCCTACCGACCCATTGGTGAAACACTGTTGTGCTGGTACTGCAAGGCACATGTAGCTGTTAGGGAGTGGAATGTAACAGGCTACATGTTATGTTAATAGGGTTGAGAGGCACCACACACTATACGAGTCATACAAATAGGCATCCCCCCCAGCAAAACATGTCTGCCCTGCAATACACTACCAAGTGTTGGCAATCCCATAACCAGGGCCAGTGGCAACATGGGCACATGACGTTACCTGTACTACATCCCACCTGTATGATGATACACACGCAGTTATATGTACAGTATGAAACATAAGCGGTAGGTGCACACAATATGGAACAGCCACTTTGCCTACAGCTGACCCCTGAACGACTGGACACTGTATATACCATCCATACAAATGACAATTGTTGCCTGTAACATACATCCACAGAGAGGTCATAGGCAAAACAACACCCACAGGTTTTCTGACATGGTAACCTGTCATCGTGTACTATTACAGTTCTACATGCCATGCCATATAGCTGTTCAGACACTGACAACTATATCAACGGAGTGATGCTACAGTGGACCAGTTACACTCATGCAGTATGTTGGAAAGGTTCACAGTTGTTGCTGTCCAGGCCAAGCCATTCACATTGTACAGTAGGAAAGACACACTGGGCCACAGGATACCTAACAATCTACAGTATGTACTCCAGGTGTGTAGTTCAGCAGCCTTTCTCTACACGCTGTACAAACACAGTAGGTGGTATGGACGTCTTATGACTACATGGGTTGTAACTGCTACATAACTTGGCATAACTGACACCATCACGTGCACTCAAACACACAGAACAGTTTGTATGGCAGGGGGCAGTAGTCCTGCAGTACCCAGATCCATGACAGTAATGTGTATATAGGTGAAGTATGTGGTACTGTACATCCAGATACCTTAAGGCAGCTCAGCCCTGATAACCCCACATTTTGTAGCAGCCTAGGTCTTTTCTGGTGCTCCCCCCTGAACTCAGTTATACAGGGCCATATACCACTGTTACATACACTGGGCTCTGCAGTGCATGAGGGCACACATGTATTGTGTAGGTGGCGCCCACACATATATGGCCCCAGCCCCGCCATATGTGTTGGGGTTACAACAGCAGTGGACTGATGGCAGACATGGCAGTGTGTCATAATACCAGCCCACTATAGATCAACCACCGACAACATGACACATGTGCACAGCTTGGTATGTAGATGATGGACAGAGGCTGGAATACAGGCACATATATGGACAAATATTGCCATACACTACACAAGGTGCAGGTGTTACAGGATAGTCTGTAACATACCCTTAGTCAGGGAATTGCTGGTATGGATGGCCATGGATGTAGCCATGTACCGGTAACACGCAACACACAAACTGCCAGTGTATTATCTGACACAAGACCTGTGTGGTGGACAGACAAGACATGATAGGCACAGCTCCAGCCGGCATGAGGGTAGGCCCACAGTTGTGTGCTATTCAGATGGACTGCATTCCATGGCAAACTAGTATGTACAACTACACCCTGTAACACCAGTACTGTACAATGCATAACACAACTCCACTCGCAGTCTGTCTGTACGTCCTGATCCTCCAACAAATATGTGGCTGCCCTGAGTGTGCCGGTTCTCCTGTAAGGTGTATTGTTACATGCTGTCGGTAGCACTGCTGCCCACACATGGGATGGATGCCCACCACAGGGGATGTAATAGGACCACGCACACATGATGTGGGGATCAATAGTGGGTGGTTGCCATGACAGTGTTAAATGGGTGTAGTACACATGTGTAATCGTATATCTGGCTATCTGGATAAGTAAATGTACATATATTCCCACCATAGTTCCTGGACATGAAGTGCAGGCCACCCCAGCCCGCATGTTCCCAATGTTGTAGTTGCAGGGGATGTCAGGTATCTCTAGAAGGTATACTAGTAGGCTATTGCTACTGTCATTGGTATTGTCTTCACAGACATGTTGTGTGTGGCAGGTCATATCTGCTCATAACATGTGTGCCATTGGTTACTGAATAACATCCAAAGGACATCAGTGTACAGTACTGCTGCTAGCATGTAATGCCACTGTGGACTGCAGCAGAGATATTGGCCAGTATATGTGGGGATCTGACAAAGTCTGTACATTCCAGAAGTATACACATACGCCCTTAGTGCTACACATGTGTACCATGCCTAACAATATGGATGTGGATGGCCATGTAGATGGGTATAACACATGACAACAGGTATATAATGTCCACCATAGGTCATGCACTCACACACCCCTGCCTGGCCTGTAATGGTATGACTGCTGGTACAGGGGTGCCATGGCCACATACTACACAATAGGTATTGACATACATCCTCACTGCATCCCACTGCCCTGTCTGACATACTTGACTGTTAGGGGAGGTCCGGCAGTGGGACATCTGGCTAGTATCTGTGCATGACATCCCACTGGGTAGCTGCACTCAGCTGCTAGGCATGTCACAATGCATTGTGCAGGCTGCAGGCAGACTGGTTCAACACTGGCCTACACCTCCCAAGGGGAAATGCACATGTACCTGCATATACAGCAGGCTTCACAGGCATGTCACAGCACAGGGTAGGATACACCTGTGTGTCAGTGCATATCCACAACCACTGTGAACACAGCCACATATGGTTAGCTAGCATGGTATGACAGTATATGGACTATATATACTGGCCTGCTACACAGTTTGGTTTGGTGGGTGTCTGTGGTATGGAACACATGTGTTTATGGCCCTACAAACATGTACGCCACTACAGTACCATACAGTGGGGCAGCATGTAACATCTGAAAGTAGGGGGACTAGAACAATGTCATCTACCACAGTCTGTACACAGGCTAAGGTACATATCAACACTACACACACTGTCGACATTCCCCATAGGTACACAGACATCAGTACTGTATGAACATCTTCAGAAAGTGCAGGTAATGTAATGTAATGTAACCCCTACTGTACATAACATCTGTAGCAGTCAGATATATCCATGGCTTATCAGATATGATGCCACAAAGTATGGTGTACAGCACATATGCACCACTTCATGCACAACATATGTACAAAGGTTGACAGAGGTGTGGCTGTGAGCACATATACGGACTAATATTGACATGTTGCTGTGATGACCACATACATTTACTGTTATTACAGGGTTACTGCAACATATGTCCTTTGAAGGATATGACGTCTGTGACTACCACAGCTTTCTCCATCTACTGACAGCAATCCTCACACTACCTTCAGCAGTCGACAGCTAGCTGATCAGTGGGTGACACATGCAGCCACAGACACAACACTGCCCAGGCTGCAGATGACCATGTAGATGGTGATTCCCCATCAACATGGAACTGACATGGCAGGTATTGAGACATGTACATCAGCCATATCCACACAAACACTCTGAAAGCAACATTACTCCAAATGCGGTATAGTGGCACCTACAGGCTGTAGTCAGGTCAGGCACAACCACCTCCCATTTGATGCACTGTTTCCACAGTGTGTGTTATTAGAAGTACACCGTAATCCATCTGGGATGCTGTTTGGCACACAACAGATCTAGTTCCTGCTCACAGTGGGTGACAAGGGCAAACTCCACCATGATGTTCCTGGATATTGGAGTGTGTTTCCATACAATTGGTGATGGGGATGTTACCACAGCTGTTTTACATGCAATCAGCTAGGGGAGGGCTGCAATTTGTGCAGAGGCCATCAGCTGATCATGAGCATTACCTACATTACACATGCTGCTGCCTAAGCAAAGCAGGTGTAGGTCTCCATGTCCACCTGAGAGGGGGTGGGTGACGCAGACAGAGGCCTGTATGTGTCAGGGAGGGGTGGGAGGGTAAATTTGAGGCATGGTTATGTCACACACCTAGCAGCACAGGGTATCAAACCCCTGATGACTATGTAGTGCTAACACAGTTTGTTGCAATTATTGGATGTGCCACATGGGTTACCTGTTGTGGAGCACTCAGAACATATATGTGATGGTGAGTGACATCTGCAATAGGGAAACAGTAGCTGTATGGTAGGTGACATACACATGCCTGTCGGCATGAACAGGTGCCAGCATCAACACAGCCACACTCTCACAAGGACACATACACACATTGACATATGTGGCAGGGCCAGGTGTACAACTCATTAGTTGTGGGATTGCCAAATCACATCACTATGCAGGTATCCCATGCACCACACAGGTCATACGGGGGCTGTACGGGCGAAGGGTATGGAAAGGTGTCTGACATCAGACAGTATGCTGCAGTATTCCCATGGGGGTTGTAGGGAGTGTGGATGTGAACATCTGCAGCATGCAACACACACACACAAACACATAGGGTGCCACTACTGACATGCATGTGTGCATGTCTGCACAGGTGTGTGGTGTTTGACTGTGCCAGATGGCTGTCCACTGCTAGGCGATGGGTGTACCTTGGCATCAGGCCACATGATGATGGTCTGCATTGTGGCTCCGGGATGTAGTGTCTGCATTTGCCCACACAGGTGGGTATTTTATCCTCCAACCAGTCACCTGGGTGACTACTGTGTGTGGGCATTGCTGTGCATTGCTTGCCATGTCTGTGTTCCTACGTCCATGACATGGGCTGCATCTGGGATGTGCACACCTCCCACATGCATTTACAGTGACATGTGGAACTGTACCTGGGGTGTCCTGCCCATGTTAGGATTAGAGTTGCTGGCGCTGTGTCAGACTCCAAGCCGGTCACAAGAGGTGTCCCACAGGGCTCGGTCCTTGGCCCCCTATTGTTTGGCATCTACTTCTCAGAAGTACAGGCCAACATAGGAGGACTTTGGCTGACAAAGTTTGCAGACGACTGCAAACTGGGCGCCATAGTGGAAAGTGCATCAGACACGGATATCCTTCAGAAGGGACTCACGGAAACAGATAGCTGGTGCCAGAGCCATGGCCTGAAGTTAAACGCCAAAAAATGTATAGTCATACCCTTCGGAAAAACAAGGTAACCCAAGCTACCATATAGGTGGCAATCCACTAAGCACAGAAGAGGTTATCAGGGACCTGGGGACCCAGGTTGACAGTGGCCTTTCTTTTGACACTCACATTGCTAAAGTGGTTAGAAAGACCTTCTACATTGCCCACCTGATCATGAAGGGATTCACATCCAGATCTAGTGAGGTTATTGTTCCCTGTACTCTTCACTTATCAGACCAATGATCAAGTACAATGCCCCATTCGGGATGTATCTCACCCGACATCTGCAGCAATTGGAGAGACCCCAAAGTTCCTCACCAAAAGAGACTCCAAAATCTGTCATATGCTGCCAGATTGAAGAAACTCCAGCTCTATTCAGTCGCATACCATCTGCTCAGAGGTGACATGTGCCTGACATACAAGGCCATGTCCAACCCGGAATTAATGGACATGCTCCACCTCAAAAAATCCAAATCCACCAAAACCACTAGAGCAAGCGACTTAAACCTTAGCACGGATATAAATAGGACGTGCTGGAGGATAGATTTATCACTCAGAGACTCTATGCTGTGGAATAAAATCCCAGTCCATGTGAGGCAGAGCACCTCGCTGACTCTGTTCAAGAGAAATCTAGACCTGTGGATGGGAGATCGTAGGTTTACCCCGGGAATCATCTCTGTGTCACTGCTGGACAGAGGCACAACAAACTAATGGGCACAGTATTTTTTCATATAAGGGGTGGCGTAAGCCACAAAAATTTGGGCTAGGCTTATAAATGCCTTAGGGCAGATAGCCTAGTATAAACCTATGAACCTATGAACCTATGAACCTATGTTGTGAACACAGATTATCATCAGATGTGCCAGTCCTGTCCACCTGTGGCAGGAGCTGGTAATGACCAGCAGCTTTACCCTGCACCTACATGATGTGCATGCTATTAGCATTCCTTGGTGTCAGTGGCATCTGTCTATATGGGTATGTCCATTGTGGGTCACATGTGATGGCACCACATGTGGTGCAGTTGTCCATTGGAGAACATGGGGGAGATGCACTGTCTGCATGTATGTGCATACTGGACAGATGGACTGGGTGTCATGCCCTCTGTGGCCTACCACTGTCACTCCATAGTTATTATCAGTGGCCAATTTGCAGTGTACTACTCACATATTGGCTGTTACCTAGGCATGTGTGTGTACAACACATGGGGTGAGAGTGTGCTCTGGGTAATACTGGGGTTGCTAACTGTGATTGCCTGGACTTGATGTCACATGTCTGTGTATGGCTCTGTACCCCGGCCACTCAGCCATATCACATGTGTTATCCCTGTACAGTGGACATTGTGATATATAGTATGGCCACCATATAAGAAAATGCAGAACGCACTCCACATTGGCCACAGGTGTCACACAGTCACAACCACCTCTACACAGGATACAGGTTACAAACACATACTCACACACCTGTCATGTTTGGGAGTAGAACTCCTACCTAACTAGAGTATGACACTACAGCACTACACAGTTATAGTAAGCACCACAAATATTACTGGGGTAGTCCTTGCCCAAAAGTGTATTCCACACTGACTGACATTAGCAGGACTGCCAAAGTAGGGCTTTGAAATGACTGCGAGAGACTAGCCTAAATTGCATTGCTCCCTACACAGACAGTGACACACACAATACATCTGGAACTGCCATGTGTGGGGATGGAACTCAACCATGCGTCTAATTCACACTACAGCAGTACGCAGTTACAGCATGCGCTACGGAGATTACTGGGCTACAGCTCTCCCAGGGGAGTATTTCTAGGTTAGTGACATCAGCAGCCTTGCCAAAGTTAGGTATGTGAAATGTACGGGGTGTGAGTTACCTAAAAGCATTGCTCTCTACACAGTCAGACATGCACGCATACACACACAGTTGGCAGGTCGGGGGCTAGAACTCCCAACTAACTCCTTAATCACATTATGGCCATAAGATGTTACGGGATGTGCTACAGAGATTACTCAGCTATGATCATCCCAGAGGTGTAGTTCAAGTTGCTTGACATCAGCAGCCTTGCCAAAGGAGGGTATTCGACTTGTAAGGGGTGTGAGTAGCCTAAAAAAGCATTGCTCTTTACACAGTCAGTGACAGACAGACACGCACACATACTCACACACAGACTCACACATGGATAGTTGCCACGTCTGGGGTTTGATCTCCTACCTAACTACATTATCACACTACAGCAGTACGCAGTTACAGCATGCGCTATGGAGATTACTGGGCTACAGCTCTCCTAGGGGAGTATTTCTAGGTGGGTGACATCAGCAGCCTTGCCAAAGTTGTGTATGTGAAATGTACAGGGTGTGAGTTACCTAAAAGCATTGCTTTCTACACAGTCAGACATGCACACATACACACACAGTTGGCAGGTCAGGGGCTAGAACTCCCAACTTACTCCTTAATCACAATATGGCCATACAATGTTATGGGATGTGCTACGGAGATTACTCAGCTATGATAATCCCAGAGATGTATGTCAAGATGCATGACATCAGCAGCCTTGCCAAAGGAGGGTATTTGACTTGTAAGGGGTGTGAGTAGCCTAAAAAGCATTGATCTCTACACAGTCAGTGACAGACAGACTCACACACGCACAGTTGCCATGTCTGGGGTTTGACCTCCTACCTAACAACATTATCACATTACAGCAGTGCGCAGTTACAGCATGTGCTATGAAGATTACTGGGCTACAGCTCTCCCAGGGGAGTATTTGTAGGTAGGTGACATCAGCAGCCTTGCCAAAGTTGGGTATGTGAAATGTATGGGCTGTGAGTTACCTAAAAGCATTGCTCTCTACACAGTCAGTGAGAGACACACACACACACACACACACACACACACACACACACACACGAACAGTGACACACACACTCACACACACACAGTTGCCATGTCTGGGGTTGGAACTCCTACCTAACTAGTCTATCACACTACAGCAGTACTCAGTTATGGGATGAGCCACAGAGATTACTGGCCTATAAGTCTCCCAAAGGTGTATTACACATTGAATAACCTCAGCAAGCTTGTCAGGGTACTGCTATGGGGTGGCCAGTGTGTGCATGGCCCATACACCATTCATGTAGGGGTGACACACCACAGACGGCCACACACGGGGTCATATGTCACAGGTGCGTGTCTAGGGCAACTAGTTGACTATGTCCTTGTACAGCCATGTTGCACAGCTGGCACGTGGACCACATAGTCTGTGGTGCTGATGGATACTGGTCGCTGGTAACTGCAGTGTGTGACATCTGCAACTGATGTGTTTGGGGCCCTTTGGCTGTGTGCTCAATGGGACAGGCATGGATGTCTCCTTGTCATGGTCACCCTCTTCTACACATCTATATCCATTTACTTTGGGCGTATTATGGTGTGTTGTCCTTACATATACGTCTGTATTCCTATCCACTGTGTGTGCAAGGCATGAGTGGTGCATTAAGACTAGAATTTATGAACACCTCTACAGAATCAAGAAGAAAGATACAAAAAATGCTCTTAGTAAGCATATTTTGGAGAAAGGACAAGACCACACTTTTAGTTTTATGATCATTGACCAGGTGGAGACAGCTATGTATGGTGGTAATTGGAAAATTTGGTTATCATACAAAGAAAGTGAGTGGCAGATTCTTTGTGATGCCACCACTGCACCTGGGTTAAATGATTTTATTAGTATAAAGCCTTTTTTAAGTCTGGACAGGACTTAAATTAATTATTTATAGGTCTTTTATTTATTGCCTTTATATATTGTATTTATTGCATTTGCATTTATGGCTAGTTTTACCCCCTTATAATAAATAACATCTTATTGTTAGGGCTAATATGATATTCCCTTCCTACTCAACACATGTAAAGTTCAAATTTCAGTTTTTAATTTTTTTAAACATTCATGTATTTAAATGTTATATTTGTTGTATGTATAGTACAGTTTTTAACTATCTGTTTCACATGCATTTCATGTATTTCTGCACAAGCACTTTATGAACATTTCATTCTTGATTAAGACGTTATGCAAGCATTTGTATATATGTACCTTTAAGAAAAGGCAGTCAGACAATGTGATTTTGGCGCCAATTTACAGATAAAAAGAAGTCAAAATGTATGTTCTTGGTTCTGATGAAATCTGAGTCCTTCAGATGAAAGCGCTTAACCAGGAGTGTGTTACTACTACTAGAGTTGTTTTATGTGGATCGAGTTGAACAAAGAATAAAGTATTTTTTATTCAAAAGAAGTGTTCGTGGATTTTGTATTTGGTCCTGTTCGAGCTAAGGAGTGGTCTTCGCTTATTTGCTTTCGAGTTTTTACCTTTGGGTCATTCTCTTTACTTTATTCTGCAGTAACTATTGCAACTGCTGGATATGTCTGGTCCACTGGTGTTTGCAAATGGCCTTCATGTGTTTAAGTGTGTGAGCATGCCCAGTATGACCTTTCAGTATGCTGACTGACATTGCCTTCATTACTGTAAGTGTGTGAGCATGGCTAGTAAGGCCGTCTGTTATGCATGTGTGGAGCATGTCCGGTGGTTTGTACTGCACAGCTGACCTTTGTGTTGTACACCGACAAGTAGCATGCTGTGTCTGCAGGGTATCCACCGATCATTTGGCATTGACTATTGCAACATGTCTGCATAGCGGGGGGGGGGTACACCTGACTATTTCTATGTTTCTACACAGGAGTGGGGGGGGCGCATCTGACTGTTACTGTATTTCTATGTGAGGTGGGGGGGCACACCTGACAGTTGTACACATTTGCTAGGACTGTACTGGTATGTCCTGTAGTCCGATTCTGTCAGTGGTCTTACCCATCATGCTGGCTATGCCATACCAGTGTACTTCTGTTCTTATCTTTTGATTGCATACACATTAGTTTCTGCCTTCCTAGCTGTCACAGCTGACATTCCACTACCTGGCCTGCTGTGGTCTGTCCATGTAGGCCTGGGTGTTGTTCAGCCATACCCCTCATTCAGAGGCCATAGTACGGCATTTGTTTGTGTTTGTCTACACCTGTCCTGCTGGCTGTGACTGTTGTTGGGTATGTGACCCCCCCTCCTGACTGGCATGTGTGAGTCACTTATCCTGTGGATGTCCCAGTATTGTGGGTGGTGCTGCAGGGCTGCCTATGTTGGATGCACGTAGTACACTGCCTATGCATGGTTAGGCACAGGTAGTGTAATGTTTGGCATCCCTTTTACTGTTTGTGAGAGTCAGAGAGAGTTGCTATTCCCTGGGTCCCTCCCGTGTAAGTGTGTGTGCTATGTGTTGCCTCTTTGCCAGGGCCAGGGCATACTGGCCATGCCTCCTTCTGCCTACTGGGGCAGGCTCAGGTTGTTCCTCCACTGAGTCACTCTGTGCCTGTGCAGGCCTTGGAATTGATGGGGGGCTATATGGCCCTGCCCCTTGCTGCTCCTGCTGCAGCTGATTCCGCAGGATCATATTGTGCAGCATGGCACATAAAAGGATGATTTGGATACATGTATTTGGTGAGTACTGCAAGGCTCCACCGGATGTGTCCAGGCACCGGAACTGTGACTTGAGCATCCCAAACACACGCTCTATTATGATTCTTGTTTGTGTGTGTGCCTCATTATGGAGTTCTTGTTCGGGTGTGTGTGTGTGCGTTTCTGATGGGTGTCATCAGCCACGGCTTTATTGCATATCCAGCATCCCCCACTAGGTGACCTTGTGGGATGTCCCCATTGGCAAATTTCTGGTACAGCTGTGTCAGATGCCAGATGTGGGAATCGTGATAACTTCCAGGGCAGCCAGCACACACATTCAGTATAATGCCCTGGGCATCACACATGACCTGGCAGTTGATGGAGGGGAAGCCCTTGCGGTTGAAGTAGATCCTACCCTGCTCATTGGGTGGTGCTTTGATGCATATGTGCGTGCAGACTATTACACCCACTACCTCAGGGTATTCCGCTATTTGGTGGAAGAGACGCATACTGCTGGCCAACATCTCACGGGTGAGAGGGAAATGTACATGCTCACCAACATGTACTGCCATGGCATCTAGGAACTGGTGGAGTACCCTGGATGTTGATGCCTGTGAGATCCCCATCATATCTCCAGTTGGCCTTTGGAAGGTACCTGTAAGCTAGTATTCTTAGGCCTACACATATCTTTGTTTCCAATGGGATGGGTTCCCCTATGTTAGTTCTGTCAGGCGTGGCTGGCACAGCTCAACAATCTGCTGTAGGAGGTCCCTGTCCACCCTATAGTGCTCCATTATCTCCAGCTCATGTAGCCCTTGTTAGGTCACCCTGGGTCTGTATACTCTTCTCCATCTCCTCACTGTGGGTTGGTCGGCAGCATTTCCATCTTTGCCACCCTCAGCCTCTTCCACAAGTTCTATAATAGCTATTTCAGCCCCTAACATTTTGCTGTTGTGAGTGTTAAAAGTTCTCCGCTTGTTTACACCGGTGGTGTAGGGTGTTTGCATAGTTTATAGTGGTGTTCTGGGCTGGGCTGATCTGCTGCCTGTGTAATTAGCTGGTTCCGATCCGTTTCACCTGGCAGCGAACCTAGTACCCCTTGATTAACTTCCTATTGCTGCTTTCCCTTCCCATTGCCCTTCTGATTCATCCCGGGGGCACGCAGCGCAATCGGTGTACTGCAATGTGCACACTGCTACTATTTCCTGGGTTCACTTCCTTTATCTTCCTGTAGATCCCATTGCGCAGCGCACCCACCTGCTTACACTGTTTCATAAGTGCTGGGCAGGTTTAGACACACCTCCTGGCTTTGCTGTGCTAAGCTGGATGCAACCTTGAGCCACAGGGCTCCAATCCGCTGACAGTATGCCTGACACTCCCACACATAATGTCACCTACCTCCTTGTCTTGCACTCAGTTAGTCATACTCATACACTGTTGGGACCTGCCTCACATGCTGGGGAAAACCGGGATTCACTATCCTTCCCCTCATTTGCACAGAATTGCCTGCTAATGCATAGTTACATGTGTCACTATGCCTCCCCCCTTAGCAACAACTAGTCACTGGCCAGGTTGTCTTTTGCCTGCCATTGACTTACAAGGCGGAATACTGATTTTAATAAGACTGTTGTTTTTAGGTTTATTTTCTTATTTCCCCACCGGTCCCGTTTGCGCGCCACTGCCCTATGCTTCAATGGACATGTTCGGAGAACATATCATAAAAGTTGCATTTTGCACATTTGGCATTGTTTGCAATGCCAATGGCCTTCTACTTGGTCATTGGCATGCTTCTTCAATGTTATGCAGCCTTTATCTGGAGCTGTCATAGCTCTGTTTTGCAGTTTGTAGTACCGTACTCTGTTACTAACCGAGTACATTTCTGCATATTACGTTAGTCCTGCATGCCCTAATTCCTGCTTCCTGGATGGCAAATTTACCTCATTTGCATGTTTTTCACCTGCAAATGAGGTGATTTGCATACGGGGACTGGGGACGTGCAGCACTAGTGCTACAGCACTCGCACACATCAGACGTGCACGTACATGGATCGCTCGACCGCCATATAGGCAAAATTTCATATAACACTAATCATGCATGCCGTGCATGCTTTTGAGAATCTGGGTGACTATTTCAGATAGTATAGAAAATGTATTTTGATAAAGTATATTTTTGTTTGTTTTACCTTGTATTTGATGATGAACTGTAATAGATGACAACATTGAATATCTGTCAGAAAGCTTTTTAGGCAAAATAGAAATTTATTTTTTTTACTATTTTTGTCCTTCAAAAACTAGCCAGTTCTTGTTTGTTGTTTCTTTAAGCTAATGAGAGTCCAATCCATGTTTTCTGGTTGATCAAAAAGTTTCTTTTTCTGAGAAAAGTCAACTGCATCTTCTAGATAATTAAAAGTTTTCTGACCTTCTGGTAAAAAGATTGTAATTCTGGATGGAAAAATTAGTCCAGCTTTAATGTTTAGCTTCTTTAAGTCTTTTATAAATGAAATACATGCTTTTCTTTTGATCATAACAGATGCAGTATAGTCATTGTCAAACCCGATAATGTTATTTTTATTGGAGAATTACCCAAGCAGTCTTCAGTATCTGGTCTTTGTCTTGGCTGGAGAGAAATTTTACAACAATAGATCTGGGGACTGGACGAATTGTCTTCAAATACATCATCAAAAGAGATCCATGGTCTCTCTCAATACCAAAAGAGAGACTTTCTGGCAGATTTAGAATTTTAGTTTAAAACTGCAACATATTTTCTCCTTCTTCCTTTTCTGGTATTCCATATATCCTAATATTATTTATTTTAGATCATCTAGTTTTTCCATAAGCAAAGCATTTTGTTTTAACAGGAATTCTGGGTGATTCTCACTCTCTGCCATTCTGCTATTCAGGTCATTTAATGTGTCTTCTATCACTGAAATCTGAACAGACTGTTGTTTTATGATCTCTGTTTTGTTTCTTGAAATCTTTTACTTTTTCCATCTTGACCTCAAGTTTATCAAATTTAATAGAAAGCTCCTGGACACTGCCCATTATAGACCGTAGTTCCTTTTTCACTGAGTTGTCTTTTTTTAAGTTTTTATTAGATTTTAACTAAACAAATTGATCATGACAATAATTGTATTTAGAAATTTGTGCGCATAAAGAAAAAGAATACTATGAACTAGAAGAAACAAGAACAACTATTTACAAGAGTGTCTACTAACAAAGATTCTCAAAAAAATTCCTATACATTACAATTGATATGAGTATAGCTATTTTTGTTTATCAAGCAGTTCCTTAAAATTTGTCCACATATTATAGTAGGAGGTGATTCTAGTAGATCTTGATTTAATGGTGATAATTTCCAGATGACATACTTTGGCTGTAATATTTGTTAATTTTTTGAAAGAAGGTGTAGCTTCATTCTTCCATCTCTTGGTTATAACTTTCCTCACAACTAATAAAATGGACCATAAAAGAGGGTATTTCATTCTTTTAACACAAACAGGAATAGAGGTATTAAAAAGAATTAATGACTTAGATAAAACAAAATCGTTACCAGCTAAAGCTTGTAAAAAAAGATTAATTTTATTCCAATAAGGTATAATTACAACACAAAGAGCATGTGTTGCCAATCGGCTTTAAGCTCCTGTTTACATCCCCAACAAAATTGCTTCTTTTTAAACATTAATTCAATTTTATGAGGTGTGAAACAGAGATCTATGCAAAAATTTCCAAGAAAAAGGTTCCGTCTAAGAGAAGTTGTCTGTTTGAAGGATATTAAAAATGATTTTTTTATCCTCTTCATCTGGCGGTCTGTTATTAATGTGAGTAAAATCCTTCTAATAATTGTCATTGCAACTTTTTGTTTCTTTCCTCACCACTCTATATAATTTGGATAAGAGACCCTCTCCCAGTGTGTTTTGTTGTATTAATATTATTAAAAATTAAATAAATTTTGGGATAAGATCTCTTACCCTTGGTTGCATTAACTTAACTTGATCTTCTACGTATTGTCTGCAAGACTGTACATCCAGCCACATACCTTTGCTTAAATCATATTTACTTACGATATAATCGACAGAATGCAGTTTTTTATTATTCATTAATTGAAATCAATTTATCAGTTTTTTTCTTTAAATGTAATCATTGTGTCTAACCTTTAAATGAAAATATTATTTTGAGTGTATGCTAAAGGGAAAAGAAGAAAAAGCCATGCTTTATATGTTGCATTTCTATAAATTAAGTTTCTAAAGGTATTTAATAAAGTAAAAATAAAATAAGAGTCAATTGTCTGGTGTTCATTTCTGAAAAGTAATCGTTTAGCAACCAATGTAAACTATTGTGTAGTATAAGATTATGATTAGAGTTTATATTATGTTTAAATTTTATGAAAACACATCCTAGAAACTCGTTCCACCTGGATGTACAAATATTATTTACCCAAAGAGATGTTGTTTTTATAATCAATGATAAAGAATATAATTCTAGATCTGGTAGTCCAATCCCTGCTTCTGTCCAGTCCGTTATATGGTTATTGAAGGCAATTCTTGGTTTGGTGGGGAACCAAAGAAATTTTAAAATTAATGTATTAAGTTCTTTAATATATGTTTTAGATGGAGGTAAATACAATGACTGAATAACATATAAGATTTTTGGTAAAATAATCATTTTGATTATAGATAGTCTTTCCTTCATTGTGAAGAAAAAGTTGTTCCATTTATTTATATTATATTTATTTGTTTATATATTATGTTTATTTACGTTTGTGCAAACAGAAAACATGCACTGTGTGGAAAGGCCAGAGGAGGTGGAGTCTGCATCTGTGTTAAAAGATGGTGCAGCAATTGTGAAATCATATTATCGCACTGCTGTGAAAACGTGGTTCCTGTCTATTAAATGTAGACCATTGTACTTGCCCAGGGAGGTGAATAGGGTCAGTGTAACAGTGGTGTATATCGCACCTAGTGCTAATACCACTGAGGCTCTAAATAAACTATGCGATCACATGGGTGAGGTGCAGAGCAAATATCCTGACTTTGTACATGTGGCAGCTGGTGAGTTTAATAAAGTAGATCTGAAAGAAGTACTCCCACACTACCATCAGTATGTAAACATTCTTACAAGGGCTGATAATATCCTAGACAAAGTGTACATAAATTTAAAGAAAGCGTATAAGGCATTGCAACTTCCACAAATAGGAAACTCTGACCATTATAGCATCTTGCTATTGGCAGCTTGCAAACCTGCACTGGTTAGAGAAAAACCCACAAAGAAACAAATCAGGGTATGGCCTAAGGGGGCTATGGAGGTCCTCCAAGACTGCTTTGAAAGAACCAGTTGGGATATGTTCAAGGAGGCAGCCACAGTAAATCAACATCTGAACACTGATGAATTCACTGAGGTAGTGATGGCATACATTTCAAACTGTGTTGATGGGGTAACAAATACTAAGAGTATCACTATTAGCCCTAACCAGAAGGCATGGCTCACCCCTAAGGTATATGAGCTTCTGAAGGAGAGAAACAGAACTTACAAGGCTAGGGACAAACCTGCCCTAAGTGTAGCAAGAGGTAATCTGAGGAGGGGTATAAAGGAAGCTAAGAGGGAGTATGGCAAAAAGGTACAGAGCTACTTTGAAGATATGAAGGATGCAAGGAGACTATGGCAAGGCATGCAGGAGATCAGTGACTACAAAATCATATCTGCACAGTGTGAGGATAACATTGAATTCCTGAACAGTTTGAACACCTTCCTTGGTAGATTTGAGGAAAGAAACAACAGGTTGGCACTAAAGCTACTCACTGATGAGAAGGATGCAGTATCCAGCCTCAACACAGAGGAGATAAGAAGATAGTTAGGGAGATGAACCCCAGGAAGGCTGCTGGCCCAGACAACATAATGGGCAAGGTATTAAAAGGCTGTGCTGATCAACTATGCACAGTGCTCAAGGAAATATTTAACACCTCTCTTGCTATGGCAAACGTACCCTCATGCTACAAGGAAACTAACATCATCCCACTACCTAAGAAATACACTCCCTCCAGCCCTAACAACTACAGATCAGTCACTCTGACATCCACTGTTATGAAATGTTTTAAGCGGCTGATCAAAAAGCATCTTTCCTCGTGGCTAGCTCCTGATTTTGACCCTCTGCAGGTTGTGTACAGAGCTAACCAAGCCACGGCTGATGCCATATCAGTAGCACTACACATCTCCCTTGAGCATTTAGAGGGCAAAGACAACTATATGAGGATGCTGTTCACAGACATCAGCTCTCCATTTAATACAGTGGCACCAATGCAGCTGATAGAAAAAGTGGCACATTTAGAAATCAGTAAACATCTCTGTAACTGGATCCTGGACTTCCTGATTGAGAGATCACAGAGGGTGAGTTCAGGTAAGAACACATCAAAGTACATCACGATTAACACCAGAGTTCCACAGGGATATGTTCTCAGCCCACTGTTATTCATCATCCTGACCAACGACTGCTATGCTAAGCACAAGTCCAATCATATCATTAAGCTTGCTGATGACACCACAGCCATGGGGCTTATCACAAATGAGCATGAAAGGGTGTACAGAAAGGAGGAGGAATCTCTGATTAGTTGGTGCGAGGGGAACAACCTTGACCTGAATGTAAGCAAGACCAAAGAGATTATCATCAACTTCATGAATAGGAGAACAAACCACCCAGTGCTCAGGATCAATGGTGAGAGTGTGGAGAGGGTTAACAGTACAAAATTCCTTGGTGTACACATATCAGAGGATCTCTTATGGTCAGGAAATGCCATCCAACTGGTCAAGAAAATGCACCAATGCCTCCACTTTTTAAGAAGGCTGAAAAAAGCTAAGCTTCCTCCTCATATTCTCTCCACCTTCTATAGAGATGCAGTAGAGAGCATCCTCACCTGCAACTTCACAATGTGGTTTGGAAATTGCACAGTTACAGAAAGGAAGGCACTACAAAGGGTGATGAGGGTTGCAGAGAAGGTAACAGATTCCAGTCTTCCATTGATACATCTTTATTCTGCAAGAAGCATCCAAAAGGCCACCAAAATAATACAGTACAACACGCATGCTGTGCATGGACTGTTTAAGCATCTGGCATCAGGCAGGAGATATTGCAGCATCTGCTGCAGGACTACAAGATTCAGTGACAGTTTCTACCCTACAGTGATTACACTTCTGAACTCAGGCACTAATCCCATGGGTCTGGACACATAAGTCAATTTTTATTTATTTGAGAAATAAATACTTACATATATTCCAAGTAAGTGCAATATTTATTTATTATATCCATTGTTAGTATTATTTAACTCACTCAAGTGCAATATTAGACAAATAACTTAGGCATTTCAATCTGTAATGTGTTTTGTATTACTTTAAATAGGGTAGTTAATTTAACTCAGGGGAGGGTATTCTTTTCATAAATGAGTGTTGGTAAATGTTTCTGCTCTTTCTTGTGTGTATTGGGTATAGTACTGTATTTGTTAGTTATGTTTATTCCTATACTTGTATGTGTTGTTTCACTTTCCTTTGTAATCTCAAGAACTGAGATGATGCATGAAATTTCATTTAGGCTACATGTGTGTAGTTCTAAATGACAATAAAGTTTATTTTGATATTTAAAGCTAATTATTGTCAATTAACTTAAAAACATTTTCAACATATTAATAAAACAACACATGATCTATGGTTGTTTTTGGAAGAATTTTCAACATTACATTATATTAATACATTAAAATGGCTTACTTCACTATCTGAAGACAATGCTTTAGCAAGCAAATATTTTTAAGATGATTATTTTAACTTTCAGTGTTTACCTGTAAAAATACTTCACAACTAATTCACTAGATTTCAAAGATATACATCAGTTTCCAATCCTCTCACATTTCCTGATGTTCCTTCATTTATCTTATCATCTAATAGTTTGTGTTCTTATTTATTCTTCCAATCTTTAAGTGCTGAACTGTAGTTGCCTCTTCTAATGTATTAAATGGTATAGTACCCAGTGTCAACTGTATTTTTATTTTTCTTGGAAAAATTAGTTGAGCTTTTACATTATGGCAGCACAGTGGTGCAGAGCTAGGGTTGTCGCCGCACAGCAAGAGGTTCTTTGGTTCAATTCTCGGCTGGAGTGCCTTTTGTGTGGAGTTTGCATGTCCACCCTGTGTTTGTGTGGATTTCCTCCCACGTTCAAAGACATGCATCTGGAGCATTTCTCTCGGGCCTCCGCTGAAAATTGGCTTTGTTCCAAGTCTGACTGTCCCGGTTAACAAATGTTAAATAAATAATAAATACAATTATTTTTTTTTTCTGAAAGTTTTCACCAAAGACCAAGCAGTTTCCTTCTTTTTCTTTTGTTTTCATTGAATACTCTGAAAAATCAAACAGTATTTGTACCAAATTTTATGGAAGTGCCCCTCCATTCAGATCTCGGTACCAGCTTCTTGTCAAAACATGACAGACACTTAACAATTACAGATCTTGGTCTTTCATTTCCTTTCTTTATAGTGCTTTGTCTTACATCTTGGTGAGATCTCTCATTGCCACAAGACAGGCTGTCAGTCAGTGTAGTGTTTTGGAAATCCATGTTGTCATTTAAGATTCTCTTGTTGACCAAATATTGCAATATTGTTATATAGTCTTTCTTTGTTTTATACATCATCATTTTCTCCATTAACCTTGTGTTTTGCTTCAACAGAAATTTTGTTTTATGTTCCTCTTTCTTAACTCATCCAACCAATTTATTTAACATGTTTTTTATTTTTTTTATCAGTGCATCATTTTTTAATTGGAGGCAGCACCTCCAATTAAAAAAAAAATAAGAAATGCTACTAAAGTTAGAAAGTAGTTCTTCATTTTTGGAACTCCATACTTTCACATGAGTGGAGTTTTGAGGCAAGTCAATAGTGGAAAAAAGAAAAAGAAAACGGTTTAGTCAGTTCACTGGGTTAATTTAAAAACAGGGTAGCAACAAGTTTACTCTACCAACCAGAGGGCTGTTTTAACCTGCTGTTGAAAATGATTGAAATTTCACTCAAACAGCATCTCACCATGTTCTGTATGAAGCAGGGCAGAATCTTTCTTATTGACTCACCTTACTTCAAGTGACACAGCCTGAGACAGGAAGGAAGGAAGGAAAAAAGATGGAGGAATGAGCACATGAACAAGTTTTTTTTTTTTTTAAATAGTACATTTTTTTTTACAGGTAATATGCCTGCTAGTGTCAGCATGTAGGAAGGTTACATATTTAATTTATTTATGTGTGTGTGCGCATGTGTGTATACATGTATGTATATGCAATACATTCAAAATTCTGATATACTGAATCACCACATAACAAAATATCAACCACAACACAAACAATCAAAACATTAAAAATGAAACACTCTATGCAAGGGGGCAATCTTTTGTCTGCACTACTATACCCCTACTACTTATATATATCATCTGTGTGATCACTCTACAGTAGGAATGAGCAAAAAACATACCTGCTGTACTGTAATCTCGTACAACATGCTACTGGCATTTTTAGTACTAAAAAAGACCGTAACAAATGGAGTTTTCCTTACATGCTTTGACCTTCTGTGGTCGATGTTTGGTGCATGGTGTTTTGGTATGTTGGGATTTTGAATGCATTCTATGTACATGCTTGGGGTGAAAAAAATGCTTCCAACTGTCTCTGGTTTTGCAGAATGCCTCTGATTTTTCCCTATTTTGCTGTATGCTTTGTAAAGTTTGTGGCTTTCTGGAAAATAAGTGAAGACTGTCACTAAATAATAATAGACATCTGAGTTTTTTTATAACATCATTCATAAAAACAATTTGTTATGCTAGGTTTATAAGTATATAAAGGCTATTAACTCTCTTTGGTTTTGGTCCATCATCCATGATTTTTTGCTTTCTCTTTCATTCATGAGCTAAGAAATTGAGAAGTATGGGGACTTCCATGTTGTGGAAGAAGGTGAGAAACATAAATTTAAGTTTAGGGTTATGTGCACTGTTGAGATGGGAGTAAGAAGGGGAGACATGAATAATACATTGGAGTTGAAAGAATATGAGTGGATTGTTAGATTACAAGCAGATGTAAAACCTGGTCTCAATAATGCTGTTAGTCTTAAGCCAGTATTGTTGAAAAGACAGAGAGAGAGCATTTGATTTTATTAATTATGGAAGGATGTTATATTTATAAATGCACTGCATGTGTTATTATTTTTATTTTATGATTAAATGTTTTACATTATATGCATCTATTAATGTTACTTGTAATTTTGAGCATAGCTGGATTTTAGGTTATGTGTAGGGAAGTTTTATACTGTATTTTATTGTCTGTTTTTTTAAATTTTAATTGATAGATAGGTAACTAGGCTGGCTGTATCATGTAATTAATTATTTCTCCTATTTAAAGTTTGAAAAGAATGATTTTATTATGTACTGATGAAGGGTGTAGACCCGAAAGCTTTGCATTAAAGTATTTGGTGTGTCAAATGTTTGTTCTCTATGGAGTTTTATATCCTGATATAGTATCACCTGTGTTTGATACAATTCACATAGTGGCCACATATCACCATCTTCTTCTGTGACTGACAAAAGCTATTTTTGAATACTCTCTCGTGGCAAGGAGGTCAAGCTGATGGGTCTATAATTAGTTAGCTCAGCATCTGCACCCCCCCCCCCCGCCATATAGATTGGTATAACATGAGACATTATACAGTTCTCTTGTACAAAACCAATAGTTATGAATATGTTAAAATACACTGCTGTATTACTCAAAAAAAACATTCTGGAATGTTGTCTAGACCTGGGATGACATCATTCCTAATTACAAGTAGTGATTTTAGTATAATTTCATTAGTAAATCATGGTGTTTTGGTTGCGAGAATATCAGTTGTGCAATAAAGCAGATTGTCCCGGTCCCCTTCAATAAACACATTACACCGAATGACATTTGACGACCTTTATTAAATTTTCATAAACATAACTTTGTTATCCAATATTCATTAATTAGAACTGAAACACAATATAGCTGATCATCCACATCCATGTAATGTTAATCAGGACTGTGTGACATTGCTCATCTTGACCCAGTAAGTGGCGTCCATACCAACTTGCTTACTTATGAAGCAGCATCCCACTACTCACTTCATTTACCATTTATTGAATTGCATATCCCACTTATTTTACTTATTAAGCAGCATCCCACTACTCACTTCATTTACCACTTATTGAATTAACATCCACCCAAATAAGCAACGTTCTTAGCCCTGCTTGCTTATTTATTGAACCACCTACAAATACTCACCTTCCTTTCCCAATTCATTGGAATGACCATCCAAAAACCAGAGGGGGAACAGAAGAGGGCACATCTGTCCCTTTTCTCTGCCCTACCCAATCTGACAAATAACCACAATCCCCACTACCACCAAAAAAGGAGGGAGGTAGGGTGTGTAGCAAGTTCACGCCAAAACGTGATTCCTTACCCAGTTACACTTGCATAAGCCCCTTAAGCCCCTCCCTATCCATACCTCATTTCCTCCCAATCATCCCTCTCTTCCCATTTAACCCTTTCCTCCCCCTACCCTCCTTACTCCTACTAATATGTTTATCTAACCCCCCCCCTGAAGATGTCCCAGGACAAAATGGTTTGTTACCAAACCTCATTTATGGGAACTAGATTCCCTAAGTGGGAAGAGTAGTGGTTACATTAATTAGCCATTTCCATTCTCTCATATGGAAGTTAACCATCATATAATATTGGTCCAGTTACATGTCGCTTCCTCATTTCTATTAGTCATATAAGAAAATAATTTCTTCTCATTTTCACTTTCATAGAGCTGGTGCTCATAACCTACTTTAGCGGATTATCTTTTTGCTTACATGATTGTAAGCATTTCTTGTAGAAATTGTGTTATGCTTTTTAAGATAGCAAATTTCTTTCTTTTGTCCTTCAATGGCCCTGACTGAGATTTGTATCAGAGTGGATAACTGATATTACATTCCCATGACCTAATAATGAATTTATTCTTGTTCACTGCATTTGAGCATAAAGTTCCAAACAGAACTGAGCTAGAAGACTCTTCATAATCTATGCCCTTCTGCAATTTTAATGAATTTACTTAAAAAATGAAGTTCCCACTAAGTATCTTAGTGTTGCCATATCTGCTATGATGCCTAAATACATATTGCCAGAATTGTGAACACTGGCAAAAGACAGTTGCCAGTTACAAATAATCATAATTGAAACATAAACAGTATAAGGTATTTTGTCAGATAACTGTCGCATTGGAGTAACAGTATGGCAATTATAAATGGTGATATCTGTGTGAATGTTGGATTATGTAGTTATCAGCTATAAATGACTTGCTTTGCAAAGTGTAGATTTAGTTGTTTTTTAAAGGCATTAAAGTTATCAAGGTTTATGATAGCTGGTGGCATCTGTTTCATACATACTCTAAGCAGTCTCTAAAGATGGCATCACCATAGGTCTTGCGTTTTTTCCTAGTAAATTTTGTGAACAAGGTAGAGCATGAGCGAGGTGATAAGGGGTGGGTAGTTTGTGATTTTATTGCAAGAATATGTGATTACCATCCTTCAGGAATTAGACTAATCTGTGTGTAAACAAGGATAAGAACAGGTCTAGGAGAAGGGTAGAATGATGGGTATATTGTGGACATTGTATGTTGATTTTTGCTGTCTTGGAGTATCCCTGTTCTACCCTAGTTTACTTATTTACATTTGTTCACCAGGGTAGAACACGTATCTAACTGGCCATGTTTCTGTTTTGATCTGGAAAAACTAACAACACAGTAGCATTAAACAAACAAACGAATACACAAAAAAAAAACTGACAGAATTGAGCCCACTAGATGGAATTCAAGAGGCATACAGTTAGAAAATACGTAAAATTAGTAGATCTCAGAAACAGTTTCATAAACAGTATTACAATTAAGTACACATTATCTTTATGGCAGATTACATTGATTTTTGTCAATAAAGAATTACGTAAATAAGAAAGAGTAGAGAGAGTGAGAGATGGGGGTCAAAGCATATTTATAGGACTGGGGTATAACAGACTATTGAAAATATTCAAGAAAAGAACAAAGTGAAAGCAGGGAATGAAGTGAAAGAAGAAGAAGGCTACTTATAGCTTAATACAAGAGACGTAACGTGTACTGCCAGTCTTGTGAGATATGCAAAGTTCTTCAAAAGATTACAATACTTGCCTGGATGAGATATTTAAATTATATCGTTGTGGTTAAAGCACAAATGGTTACTGACTTTTTGAAGGTACTTCTGAAATGTGTAGATACCCAAGTTTCTAATGAGGGCTGGAATAGAATCTAGATTTTAAGGCAAAGTATTGAAGCTACGATTACTAAAATCTCATTTTTTTCAGTGATGGAACATTATCTGGTTGTGAATGAAGAATGTATGCTCTTTCTGTTATGAAGAGCAGCTTGTTAGAAACTGAATTTAATTTAAGCAGACTGAACAGGAGAACCTACAAGGAGGTCTGATGTCTGCTGGACTATTGCCATTATGCCTTACATAAGGCTGAGTAACGATGATCATTCTGAGGGGCATGGGGAATAAAGTGACAAATTCTATTAGAAGTGGTCTGTAGTGAGCAGAAGACAGCTATATTCTAATTGTGCTTGCAGAATTTCTTTTCCATTGGCTTCCCTAGCAGCTCAAGATAGAAAATAAGATATTTTCTATGCCTGTAACAGGAGCCTCTTGATCTTAATGTGCTCAATGTGATTTGGAAGGTAAAACTTTATTCTAGCCATTGGCCTAGATAAATGAAAACTGGTGCAATTTCAAGAGGTGTTCAAGTCTGATTTAGAATGATCCAAGCTAGGACTACTTAAGCTAGTTTCTGGAAGGGCCAAGCAGCATGGCATTGTTTTAAAGGAATTGAGGATTGGCTTCATTGAGTACATATCATTACTGACTATTAAAAGCTTTTTCCAGAAGTTATAATTTTACAGTTGAATGTGCAAAGTCTCTGCAATACGTTAAAGTGTTGTTAGTATACATTACTATGGGAAGTTGAATGCGATCAGCTGGGACTTTGTTAACATGTAAGAAAAAATTGAGGAAATGATTGATAGGAATGACATAATAAGAGGATTGAGATGCTACCATATAGTGAACAACTATATAAAAAAAATGGTGAACAAGGATGGTAGCTAGTTTTGATGTGGCTGTGTGCATTCGGTAAGCATTTATAAGCTACCTAGTGTCAGGTTACATTTTGTTATGATAGTATGTATTGTTTATTCAAGTCAGAGAATGCCATCAAGGACTGAGCTGATTATTACAGTACAGGATTCAGTTGCTTTTTGATCCATGTAGCATTAGGTAAGAAACGGGTAAACATTTATTTATTTATTTTTGTTTTAAAAGCTTGCTTGGAGTTGTTTCTCATCTGAAGTATAATGTTTGGCTGAGTAAGAGAGAGCTGTGTTACCAATGCATTAAATTACTTTCAGGGTCATTGTGTTTTGGCATAGGACTGACAGAAGTACTAAATAAAGTTGGATCCGTAATGAATCCTTCTGCCACATTCTTGTTATCATTACTATCACTTGACCTCATCTGACCCTGAAATTTCTGTCTGACATTGCTTTGACATGACACCACTGTATAGTAAGACTGTGAAAGTGTAGGTTAGTTGGCTAAGACTAGCACAAGTTCTGGTGTCAAATGCTTTTAGCAGATCTAGAAATCCTGATACTACTTCCATATGCTTATTTTGTCTGTAATGCAATCACTTATGGTTAAAAGTGCTGTATTGACTTGGCAACTTTTCTGAAATTTATAGTGTGAATTTGAAAGTTAAATTAATTTAAACTTGACTAAGCTAATTCTTTTTTTTCCTTAGGTGCTGCTTGATTTGCTACTTTCAAACCTAACTTCAGAGTATCTCCTTAAATACGTCATCCATAAATCTTCAGGGTCTTTTACAGTACTTTCCTCAAATATCCCAAGTACTGTGCAAGTCCCAGTTCTTCACCCTGTGGAAACATGGCTCATCAGTCTGCTCTCACTCCATCTGGGGCAAGTCTGATTGTATTAGAAATTCTACAACAGCACAGTAACTGTCTTAAACTTACCAAATGTTCTCTACTTCTACAAGTTGATAGCACACCATGCAAGAGATGTAAATATTTAAGAAACATGGTGGCAATCCTCTTGCATCAGACTACTATCAGTAAGCAACACACTTCCATAACACCGCATCAGTCATAGAGCACTACAAGACCAATATCATATACTAAAGTTGTAAAGAAAAGTTTGACAAAGCCTCCTACAACTCGCTATAAAATATCACAGCCTCCAGTACACAAAGCAACAACTAATCCTTCTCCACTCACACATATTGCAAATCCATAGAGCTCATACAAGAGTCATCAGTAAAACCGGCTGAAGCCCATTAGGTCCACTGAGTCTGCTTTCACACAAGGAAATGTTTTAGTCATAGGTGACTCCATAGTTAGGCATACAGACTCCACTCTCTCCAAACTGGACAATAAAATGATAATTGTAAGCTGTATGTCCAGTGCCAGGATCTGTGATGTTAAAAGGGCTGTAAGATCTTTAAGCCAGACAAATATGACTAGGATGTAGTGGTGGTCCATGTGGAAGTGAATGACTTGAGGTGCTCCACCCAGATGGACATGGGAAAGATATGATGGAACTTACTATGAATGTGTTTCAGTGAGGAAAGACGCTGGTCTTGAGTAGTATCTTGCCCTCTCCAAGAATGATGCCTAGATACGAAGACAAGATAATTGGCTTTATCAATTGGCTAACTAGTTGGTGTCATTCTAAGGGGATCCAGTATGTGCTAGCATGGGATAATATGAAGGTAAGACTTCCTGTTTTGCCAGGGTGGCTTAAATGTGTCATACCAGGGCTTCTGCATCTTGTCTAAAGTTTTTAGTGCCCTTATAATACCATTGTAGGCAGAATACTTCCTATTGAGCAGTTCTACATAGAAAACCCAAGCTCAGATTTCATAGATTCATAGGTTCATATGTGTGTACTAGGCCAATCACCCTGTAGCCTTTACAAGCCTAGCCCATAGAAGTGCTCTGGCATCATGCCACCAGTAGTTTCCAGTGCCTCTATCAAGTAGAGCCACTGGAGTGATCCCCGGGATGAACTTTCTATTTCCCATCCACTTATCAAGATTTCTCTTGAACAGGGCCAGTGAGGTGCTCTGCTTGACATGTATGGGGAGTCTATGCCAGAGCATGGGCAGTCTCTGGGTTATGAACTGGTCCCTCCAGCATGTTCTGTTGATTGTGGTAATGAGGATGAAGTTCCTGGAGTGTGTGGTGCGGAAGAATTGGGATTTCTTTAGGTGTAACATTTCTAACACAGCTGGGTCAAACATGGCTTTGTAAGTCAAGCAGAGATCGCCTCTTAATAGATGATATGAGACAGAGACATGCTGGAGTTTTTTAAGTCTGTCCACGTAGGGCATGTATTTAAGGCCTAGGATCCTCCTTGTGAGGTACTTTTGTGGCCTTTCCAGCTGTTGCAGGTGTTTAGTGAGGTACATGCCAAATGGGGCATTATACTCAATGGTTGGTCTAATGAGGGAAGAGTAGAGAGAGATGATGACTTCTTTCTTCCTGGATGCAACACCCTTGGTAATGAGATGTGCCACATAGAAGGACTTTCTGACCTCAGTGGCAATATGGTGGTTGAAGGAGTGGTTGCTGTCAACCTGTGTCCCCAGATCTCTTATAATGCCTTCAGTGTTCAATGGGCTAACATTGATGTGGTAATTAGTGAAAACTGAGTTTTTCCCAAAGGGAATGATCACACATTTTTTGGCATTAAGCTTAAGGCCATGGTTGTGACACCAGTAGTTGGTCTCAGTGAGGCCTTTATATAGGATGTCTACATCACTTGGGGAGTTAATAATGGCTCCCAGCTTGTAATCATTGTCAAACTTGGTCAACCAGAGTCCCTCTGTGTTGGCCTAGACATCTGAGAAGTAGATGCCAAACAGAAGAAGACCCAGGACAGATCTCTGTGGGACTTCACTCGTGACTGGTCGCAGTCTGACTTGAAGTCTGCTACTTTCACACTGTGAGTTCTATCTGTGATCAAATTTACAACCCACCTAATGATAAAGGGGTTGATGCCTCATTTGGTGAGTCCATCAATAATTCTTGAGTGGGGAATGGTATCAAAGGCCTTGGCCAGATTGAAGTAGGCTGTATGAACTCCCTTGCCCTAATCCACACTCTGTTGACTGACTCAAAGAAGTCAACTAGGTTGAGCAGGCATGATCTACCCTTCACAAAACCAAATTGTGTGGGATCCAGAGTTTGGAGATTCCATATATCCTTGTTAATTAGGTCCATGATGATGTTCTCCATAGCCTTACATATCAGACTCATCAGGCTAATTGGGCGATAACTCCTAGGGTCTGTAGTCACTCCCCCTTTATAGAGAGGGATGACTGCAGCAGTGTGCCATTCTGTAGGGACAAAGCCTGATATGAGGCTGTGATTGAACATGGCACACATGTGTGGTGCCAGTTCACTTTGTAGCTCATGTAGAACACAGCCAGAGATATTATTGGATCCCATGGAAGCTGCATTCTTGGCCTTGGACAATGCAGCTTTAACCTGTGCTGCAGTAATGCTGGGTGCCTGGCATTCTTCCGGTATTGTGATTGGTCCTTTGAGGGGGGTAAAGTTGGCAGTGAATCCGTCAGCCAGTATGTTGGCAATATCTGTTGGCTCAGTATAGGAGGTACCATTGTGCAGTAACTCAGAGAGCAAATCTGGGTATTGCCATGGAGATTCTTGATATAACTGTAGAAGGCTTTGTGGTTGTTTTTAGTGTCTGCTGTAATTCTGCCTTCATAGCTAGCTTTAGTGGTTTTGATGAGGGATCTCAACATTTTGTTGAGGCTAATAAGGGAGTTTTTCCAGTCTTGGGACTTCACCTTTTTCTGCAATAGTTTCATCCTTCTGTTGTAGAGTTTGTTAATGGCAGGGGACCACCAGATTGGCTTTCTTTTTTTGGAGGAGAGCGTCTTGGTTTTGTTGGGTATGGCTAGTTCCCATACATTTATATACATACTCATACAGTGCATTGGTGTATGATTTAGTGGTCATGCACCTATTTTCCATTTGCATGGGTGCCGTGAAGTTAGCCACCTCTGTTTTTGGAGCCCAAAGTCAGCTTTGGAGAAGTTTTTCATGGTGGTTACCTTTGCTGGTGGTGTGGGTGACATGTGGATTACTATGGTAATTAGTTTGTGGTTGGATCTAACCAGGGAGGTATTGACTATTGGTGTTGAGCAACGGTCGCCCATGTTAGTAATAACCAGGTCAAGGATGTTGCTTCCTCTAGTGCAGATAAGAGTGAGCTGGTCCAGCACATTGGAATTAATGAATTCCAAGAAGCATTGGGCAAGTGAACTGGTGCATGAATAGTTTTCCCTGTTGATGGAGGGGTAGTTGAAGTCACCCAGTATGAACGTGTTGGTTTGGACCCTAATAGTTTCCAGGGTGCTTAGGAACATGGAATGAGAGTCTTGGGACATGGTTGGGGACCTATAACAGGCTACAACCTAAATCACTGTCTTATCCACTGTTTGTTGTACCTGAAGTATTTCCAATGTGTTATGCTGGGCTATTAGTCTGGAGTTGTGCATATCTATTATGAGTATGGAGACGCCACCGCCTTTGGAGCTTCGGTCCATTTTTTGGGGCCAAAAGGTGTAGAATGAGTTGTAGCCTGGTAGCGCAGGGGTGCTTTTTGCTGCTTTAAACCAGGTCTCCGTTAAAGCACAAATGTCGATGTTCTCCATTTTGAGGAGTGCTTCGAGTGAGTGCATCTTGAGATTTAGACTTCTAGCATTGAGCAGCATGATCTATAGCTGTTTAGGTGGTAATTTGGTCTTTGGTACACTGCCTAAAAAAGGCACTATAGGGGGTGGCAAAAGCCTTAGCCAGTATCCGGAAACCTAGGGTTGACAGATGCAGGCTATCTCTGGCAAAGCATCAAGGTCTGTCAATCATGTCATCCCAAGCAGACAGATACTGGATCCCCTTAGAATGGCACCAGAAACTTAGCTAGTTTGTTGAAGTCAATCATTTTCTGCTTGTACTGTGGAATTATTCTGGGTGACAGTAGGATGCTGCTCAGGGCTAGGGTCATACCTGTCTGGACCACATAATCCGAGAGCTCCTCCATGTCTCTTTTCATGTAGTCCAGGGAGATATGTCTCAGGTCATTCACACCCACATGGACAATGTCAGAGTCATACTTGTACTTGTTGTGGAGTGACTTGAGTGCATGTGCTATGTGTCAGATCCTTGCACCCAACAGACAGCTGACTGTTACCTTCTCCTTATTCAACCTAGTGAGTGGGACGTCATTGTGCCTCACTATCAAGTCACCTATGATTAGTGTATTGGGCAGGCTGCTTCACCTTAGAGGCTTAGGTTGCGGGGCGCATTGTGTAGGTGAGCTATGTATCTTGTGATTTATGCTGTGTTGTGGTGGTCGAGTGTGCTTCTGATTTGGAGGTCTCTGCTGTTTGGGTAGATTTCTATTGAGAGCCTCCACAAAGGTGTGGTTTGTGTTTTTATGTGAAAGCTGTGATGGTGGGTGTTCTGGAGGGCTATGTGTTCCATGTGGTGTGGTTCAGGTGTCGCCCTTCTCCTCTTGACCAGCTATTCCAGTCTTGGCTGGAGAGTGCATGTCTTCCAGTTTGGATATATAAGTGCATCTCCCACAAGTCTGAGTGTTGGGAGGTAAGAGGAGAGTGTTGTCTGTGTACATGAGGCAGTTGTTACACTGCCTCAGAATGCCCAAGTTTACTAGGTTAATAAGAGAAAGCACAGGGAACTGACCTTTAGACTTGCCAGGAGGGATGGTCATTATTAATAAGTACTGGAGCTGTTTCCTTATAGGACATTTAGTGCTGTTAGCACTTATGTGTGCTACAATAATTTCTACAAGAAACCAGATGAAATGCTATGTGAATAAGCTAGTAAAATGCAAGAGAGAAGAGAACTAGCAAGATCTAAGGGAAAAATTGAAAAGCAGACCTTCTGGCACCAGTAATAGTTTACCCTAGCTTAGAGGCACTGCACGGTGTGCAAATCCATGCAAACACGGGCTTTTAAAGCAGAAAGTTGAAAAGGAGCTAGAAACCACTCCTCTTGTGGTAGATAGGCTACCTAGTACTTAACACGCCTGCTGATAAGCTGAGATGCTTCCCTCTAACAAAGAAAGGTCTGGGGAACTCAGAAACTACAATACAGTCGTGAATACAGCAAATCTGTATCTGGACTACTCTAGTAAGATGAAAGGTGGGAAAACAACCTAGAACTTTTTTTTTTTTTTTTAAATATAACAGTAGCAAACGAGGAAACTGATTTAAACAAATTAACCAATTAACCAATAAAAAAGCTTAAAACTGAGCCCTGTTCCAGCAGTCTTCAATCAGACATGTTCTAGCTGCATACTCCTGCCACTAGGGTGCAAGGGGAAGCTTATCCAAAAAAAGATGGCTTGGATTAGTGCTCAAGTTATACAAACAAAGCTAGATTCGGCAGGTCTGAATCTAGTATATGCTACAGCAAACAAGGTGCACCAATTTCAGAAAGAAACAGTTCAAATAAGCAGGCATAATAAGCCTTTAACCAAAAATTCCCAGCTCAGAAGGGCAGAGTCTACCATCTCCTCCCACAAGAGTGCAGACCACAAACCTTCTTAATGTAAAATAACTGGCCTCAAGCCCAAGTGCTTAAACCATAACTAAGATACTTTTAGAATAACAGACACTAAGCCTTCAATCAGCAACTCCCAACTTAGAAGGATGTAAGCTACCTGTCCTGCCACAAGAGTGCAGATGACAAATCTTCTTAAAACAATTGGTCTGAAGCCCAAGTGCTTACACCAAAAGGCTTAGAATAAAAGTTACAATTTATTCAGGCTACTAACAAGCAGTAATAAATGCAGTAGAATAAATGCAATTGAGTACTTTTAAGAATAGGCAGCAAAAGCAAAATAAAGTAATAAAGTAATAAAGTGTGCAGTGACAGAGACCTGGTTCAAGGCTCCAGCGAGCACTCCTGCATTACCAGGCTATAATTCATACCACACCTTTCGGCCACCTATCCTGGACCAAAACACTAAAGGCGGAGGCATGTCCATATTCATTAAGGATATCCACACATTCAGGCTAGTTGCTCAGCATAATGCATCTGAGATTATCCAAGTGCAACTAACTCTGGGCAAGACTGCAATCCAAATTGTAGCTTGCTACAGATCCCCCACCATGCCCCAGGATTCCTACTCCTCATTTCTTGATACCCTGAAAAATATTAGGGTACAACCTAACACCCTAATAATGGGTGATTTCAACTATCCCAATATTAACTGGGAAAACTACTCATGTACCAACTCATGTGTGCAACGTTTTCTGGAATTCATAAATTCCAATGCCTTGGATCAACTTATCCACACCCCCACCAGGGGCAGCAATATCCTAGACCTGGTTATTACCAACATGGGCAACCGGTATTGAACACCAGAGGTCAGTTCCTCGTTGGTCAGATCCGACCACAAGATAATCACCCTAGACATCCACATCCCGCCCCCACCCCTATTAGGGAAACCAACGTAAAATATTTCTCCAAAGCCAACTTCACGCTTCTTAAGACAGAAGTGGCAAACTTCATGACACCCATCCTGATGAACAATAGAAGTATGACTGCTGAATCCTACACAAATACACTTTATAAGCACTTACACAAGTGCATGGATCGTGCAATCCCTAACAGAACCAAGATGCTATCCTCCAAAAAAAGGAAGCCAATCTGGTGGTCCCCTGCCATAAACAAACTCTACAACAGAGGAAAGAAACTGTTGCAAAACAGAGTAAAATCCCATGATTGGAGGAATTCCCTGGTCTGCCTCAGTAAGAAGCTGAGATCCTTCATAAAATCCTCCAAAGCTAGTTACGAAAACAAAATCTCCACTGATTCTAAAGACAACCACAAAGCATTCTATAGCTGTATCAGGAATCTCAATGACAACACTCAGATCTGCTCTGAGTTACAGCACAATAGCACTAAATATACAGAACCAACTGATATTGCCAACATCCTGGCAAATAGGTTCAGTGCTAACTTTATCCCCCTCTCATCCCCTAAAGGGCCCATCTCTATACCGGAAGAATGCAAAGTTCCTGTAATCACGGCTGCACAGGTAAAAAACAACACTCTCCAAAGCCAAGAACACAGCATCTATGGGACCTGACAACATCCCAGGCTGCATTCTACATGAACTACAGAATGCAATGGCACCCCATCTAAGTACCATGTTCAATCATAGCCTCACCTCAGGCTTTGTGCCCACTGAATGGTGTACAGCAACGGTTATCTCACTCCAGAAAAGGGGAGCCACCACAGACCCCGGGAACTACCTCCCCATTAGCCTGATGAGCCTGGTCTGTGAGGCTATAGAACATATCATCATGGAACTTATAAACAATGACATTGGTATTCTCCAAACTTTGGACCACACCCAGTTTGGGTTTGTAAAAGGCAGATCATGTCTCCTAAACCTGATAGACATCTCTGAAGTGGTCACCAAAGCTGTAGATGAGGGGAAGGTGGTTCACACAGCCTATCTAGATCTCGCCAAGGCTTTCAACACCATCCCCCACTCTGGAATTATAGATAAACTCACTAAACTAGGTATAAATCCCTATGTCACAAGATGGGTTGCCAACTGGCTCACTGACAGAACCCACACTGTGAAAGTAGCAGACTCCAAATCCAACTTCAGACCAGTGACATGTGGAGTACCACAGGGTTCAGTCCTGGGTCCTCTCCTGTTTGGTATCTACTTTTCTGAAGTACAGGCTAACACAGAAGGTCTTTGGCTAATGAAATTCGCAGATGACTGAAAACTAGGAGCCATAATCAAAACTCTTAATGATGTGGACATTCTACAAAAGGGCCTCACTGAGACAGATGCCTGGTGTCAAAGCCATGGCCTCAACCTCAATGCTAAAAAGTGCATTGTCATCCCTTTCGGAAAAAAACTCTGTACCCATGAACTACCACATAGGCGGTAGTCTACTTAACACAGAAAGTGTGATAAGAGACCTTGGGACACAGGTGGACAGTAGTCTCTCCTTTGATAATCACATTGCCACAGTAGTCAGGAAATCCTTCTACATGGCACATCTCATCACAAAAGGTTTCTCATCCAGGAAAAAAGAGGTCATTGTTCCCCTCTACTTGTCACTCATTAGACCCATTATTATAGAGTACAATGCCCCTTTTGGTATGTACCTCACAAGACATCTACAATAACTGGAAAGGCCGCAGAAATACCTCATAAACAGGATTATCAGCCACAAACAGATGCCCTATGCAGACCGTCTCAAAAAACTCCAGCTTTACTCCATCGCATATCACCTATTCAGAGGTGATCTCTGCCTAACATACAAAGCTATGTCAAACCCAGAACTGTTGGACATGCTCCACTTAAAGAAATCCCAATCCCTCTGAGCTACACGCTCTAGGGACCTAAACCTTGTCACCACAATAAACAGAACATGCTGGAAGGATAGATTCCTGTCCCTGAGACTTCCCATACTCTGGAACAAACTACCTATCTATATCAAACAAAGCTCCTCATTAGCACTCTTCAAGAAAAATCTTGATGATTGGATGGGAGATAGGAAATTCACCCCAGGGATCACACCTGTGGCTCTGCTTGACAGGGGCACAGGAAAGTAATTTTATTGGGTGGCGAAAGCCAAGATACCATTTGGCTAGGCTTACATAGGCCCTAGGGCCAATAGCCTAGTACCTACCTTTGAAGTTATGAACCTATGAAGTAGGAAGAAACAGTAAAAGTAGATGAATAAAGTGCAAGTTTTTTAATATAACACTAGCAAACGAGCAAACTGATTTTAACAACTTACCCAATTAACCAGTAAAAAAGCTCAAAACTGAGCCCTGTTCCAGCAGTTTTCAAACAGACAAGTTCCAACTGCACACTCCTGCCACTAGTGTGCAGGGGAACCTTCTCCAAAAAAAGATGTCTGGGATTAGTGCTCAAGTTATACAAACAAAGCTAGATTCAGCAAGTCTGAATCTAGTCTATGGTAGCAAACAAGGCACACCAATTTCAGAAATAAAATACTTCAAATAAACAGGCACAATAAGCTTTTAACCAGAAATTCCCAGCTCTGAAGGGAAGAATCTACCTTCTCCTTCCACAAGAGTGCAGACCACAAACCTTCTTAATGTAAAATAACTGGCCTGAAGCCCAAGCACTTAAACCATAACTAAGACACTTTTAGAATTGCAGAAATTAAGCCTTCAATCAGCAACTCCCAACATAGAAGGATGTAAGCTACATGTCCTGCCACACAAGTGCAGACCACAAACCTTCTTAATGTAAAACAACTGGCCTGAAGCCCAAGTGCTTAAACCAAAAGGTTTAGAATAACAGTTATAATGTAGTCAGGCTACTAACAAGCAGTAATAAATGCAGCAGAATAAATGCAATTGAGTACTTTTAAGAACAGGCAGCAAAAGCAAAATAAAGTAATAAAGTAGGAAGAAACACAGTGCAATTTTATATATATATATATATATATATATATATATATATATATATATATAAAAAACAGTAGCCAACGAGCAAACAGATTTAAACAAATTACCCAATTAACCAGTAAACAAGCTCAAATCTGAGCCCTGTTCCAGCAGTTTTCAATCAGACAAGTTCTAACTGCACACTCCTGTCACTAGGGTGGAGGGGAACCTTCTTCAAAAATGATGGCCTGGATTAGTGCTTAAGTTATACAAACAAAGCTACAGTCAGCAGATTTGAATCTAGTCTATGCTACAGAAAACAAGGCGCACCAATTTCAGAAAGAAACAGTTCAACTAAGCAGGCACAATAAGCTTTTAACCGGAAATTCCCATCTCAGAAGGGCATAATCTCCCCTCTTCTCCCACAAGAGTGCAGACCACAAACCTTCTTAATGTAAAGTAACTTGCCTGAAGCGCAAGTGCTTAAACCAGAACTAAGACACTTTCAGAATAACAGACACTAAGCCTTCAATCAGCAACTCCCAACTTAGAGGGATATAAGCTATTTGTCCTGTCACAAGAGTGCAGACCACAAATCATCGTAATGTAAAACAACTGGTGTGAATCCCAAGTGCTTAAACCAAAAGACAGTTACAGTTACAATTTAATCAGACTACTAACAAGCAGTAATAAATGCAGCAGAATAAATGCAATTAAGCACTTTTAAGAACAGGCAGCAAAAGCAAAATAAAGTAATAAAGTAGGAAAAAACACAAATACAGTAAAACAGATAAATAAAGTGCAATTTTTTTGGACAACATCAAGCTGGCACTACTCCATGCTTTGAGTCTTCATAGAAAGATGCCAAAACTTGAGGCCCTCCTGTAACTCAAACACATTCATATTTGTGTAGTTTATGAGACATGGTTTCAATGTAATGACAGAACTCCCTCTTGAGGGAGCATGCCTATCATGCATTGAAACCTTAAGTAACTGTGGGGGACTAACAATACCTGTTAGAAACACCACAACTTTGCATTAAATTACCTAGAATCCTAACTTGGAGCACCAAATTACCCTTAACAAATCCAACTGTTACTTCATTGCTAGCCACAGGTCACCATCAATGTCACCCAAAGATCACAGAAATTACAGCAACACAATTAAAGCATCAAATATCAAACCAAATGCCTTTTTACTAGGGTCTTCAGTTACCCATGCATTGACTGGCACACTTACTTCTCTAAAAAATAATTGTACTCAGGGTTTCCTGGATTTCACTAATAATTGTGCACTGGAACAAGTTATAAAACTACCCTTTAGAGATTCTAATATCATTGACCATGCCCTTTGTAACCTTGCCTCCATCTGCATCCCACCTCACATCTCCTCATCCCTGGTTAAATCTGACCCCAATCCATCATCTTCTCTGTTAGGCCATGTGATATCACCCCACCACTACATGAGACCATTTTTAGGGACTTCTCCAAGGCAAACCAACTTCTGCTTGTAGAAGACCTATGCAAAATTCCCAGTAATCCCATGCAAAAGGACATAAATGAGGGGGCAGCATCATTCACTTCTGACTTCTACCAGTACCAGAACAGCGGCACAGAAATGTGTGTACCCATCTGCTCTAAATATAATTGTAAATTCATAAATATACTTTTCTGGTGGAACATGTTCATTAATAGACTGTACAACAAAAGAAGGAAAATAATGAAAAGTTGAAAGAAATCCCCCTCTCCCTACTTGGAGACCACATTGAAATGTGCTCGCAAGGAAATGTAAAATACTATTACAGAATATAAAACAGAGTATGAACTTAAGAATGATAAAGATTCCAATGGAAACTACAGAACTTTCTTCAGTTATGTCAAAAGATTAAGGAATAATGCTCAACAATGAACTAAGCTCACCCATAATAGTATCATCCATTCTTCCCCCAAGGCTATAGCTAATATATTAGCAGACACATTTAGTGGCAGCTTTACCCCTCCCACCCATATTGTTGCCCCCACTGTCCCTCAGAATTTACTTTCCCCTGAAATCACTTTGCAATAAGTCTTTGAATCCCTGTCAAAGGCTAAAAGTAATATGTCCATTAGATTGGACAATATACCAGGCTGCATTCTTATCAGTGCCATGTATGCACTGTCTGAGACTCTTCTTACACTGTTCAGCCTCAGCCTATCTACACAGTTTGTCCTGATACTTGAACAACCACGGTGACTCCCCTATGCAAAGGTGGTCCTTCTACAGACCCAGGTAATTACAGACCCATCAGCCTCACCAGTCTTATATGCAAAGCCATGGAATGTATCATAGCAAAACTCATTTATATAGACATGGCCAACCTAATTGATCTGGATCCTAATCAGTTTGGTTTTGTGAAGAGCAGCTCCTGTCTCCAAAACCTAGTAGATATTGAAAAGGTTACAGGGGCTGATGACAGTGGTCACTCTGTGCACACTGCTTATCTTAACCTGGTCAAGGCTTTTAATACTATCCCCCATGATGGTATTATTGAAAAATTAGATAAGCTTATTGTAAATCCTTACACTGTCTAGTGGATTGCAAATTGGCTCTACAACAGAGCCCGGGTAGGGAAAGTTGCTGATTCCCTGTTTGAATGCAAAATCATAACTACTGGAGTGACACAGGGATTAGTTTTGACTTTCTCTTGTTTGCCATTTTTCTGCGAACATCAAAGCCAATATCCAAAAGGTGGGGTTGACCAAGTTAGCTGATGATTGTAAACTGAGCACTGTTATCCACTCATTCACTGATACAAAACAGCTGCAGTAAGGGCTGGAATATGCACGCACATGGTATATCAAAAATGTTTTCAAACTAAATGAAAACAAGTGTAACATAATAGCATTTAACATAAAAGTTACAGATGAAGTCTTAAGATACCAAGGTATTAATGTGGATAACTCTCTGTCAAAAGATTAAGGAATAATATTCAACAATGAACTGAGCTCACCCATAATAGTATCATCCATTCGTCCCCCAAGGCTATAGCTAATATATTAGCAGACACATTTAGTGGCAGCTTTACCCCTCCTACCCATATTGTTGCCCCCACTGTCCCTCAGAATTTACTTTCCCCTGAAATCACTTTGCAATAAGTCTTTGAATCCCTGTCAAAGGCTAAAAGTAATATGTCCATTAGATTGGACAATATACCAGGCTGCATTCTCATCAATGCCATGTATGCACTGTCTGAGACTCTTCTTACACTGTTCAGCCTCAGCCTAGCTACACAGTTTGTCCTGATACTTGAACAACCATGGTGACTCCCCTATGCAAAGGTGGTCCTTCTACAGACCCAGGTAATTACAGACCCATCAGCCTCACCAGTCTTATATGAAAGCCACGGAATGTATCATAGCAAAACTCATTTATATAGACATGGCCAACCTAATTGATCTGGATCCTAATCAGTTTGGTTTTGTGAAGAGCAGCTCCTGTCTCTAAAACCTAGTAGATATTGAAAAGGTTACAGGGGCTGATGACAGTGGTCACTCTGTGCACACTGCTTATCTTAACCTGGTCAAGGCTTTTAATACTATCCCCCATGATGGTATTATTGAAAAATTAGATAAGCCTATTGTAAATCCTTACACTGTCTAGTGGATTGCAAATTGGCTCTACAACAGAGCTCGGGTAGGGAATGTTGCTGATTCCCTGTTTGAATGCAAAATCATAACTACTGGAGTGACACAGGGATTAGTTTTGGCTTTCTCTTGTTTGCCATTTTTCTGCGAACATCAAAGCCAATATCCAAAAAGTGGGGTTGACCAAGTTAGCTGATGATTGTAAACTGAGCACTGTTATCCACTCATTCACTGATACAAAACAGCTGCAGTAAGGGCTGGAATATGCACGCACATGGTATATCAAAAATGTTTTCAAACTAAATGAAAACAAGTGTAACATAATAGCATTTAACATAAAAGTTACAGATGAAGTCTTAAGATACCAAGGTATTAATGTGGATAACTCTCTGTCGTTCAGTCCTCATGTTTCCATCATAGTTAGGAAACCCTTCTATCCAGTTAATTTCCAAGGGAATATCTTCAAGATCTGAAGAAGTTATCCTATCACTGTACTCTTCCCTTGTCAGTCTCATCACTGAATCCAAAGTCCCCTTTAGTATATACAAATCCAACCATATTGCTCAACTGGAAAGGCCCCAAAGATTAATAACCAAGAAAATTAAAGCTTTTAAATCTTTAAATTATCCTAACAGATTAGCATAGTTCTCCTTATGATCAGTGGCCTATAAGTTGCTGAAATGCAAACAGTTTCTTACTTTTTGAGCCATGAAATGACCCAGTCCTATTTGATCCCGTATTTCTTTGCAAAACAAGTGACTCAAGAAATATCCTCACTAAGGCCCTAAATCTGCACCAAGAAATAAACAAGGCAAGCTGGAGAGAGAGTTTCCTAATGCAACATATTCCTAGACTATGCAATATGTTTCTGCTGCAGATCAAAAAAAGTACCACTTTGGCTACCTTTAATGCTAGTCTTAAAGACTTGATGGGTAAACACAAATTTACATCTGGGTATCATGTACAGCCCTGACAAATTTGGTTCTTGAAAAGGGCCCACTTAAAGGTGTATATGGCTAAGCATCTTAAATGATCACTTGCCTAGTATGTTCCTATGAAATCTCAGTTATCGATATATAATAAGCCCCAGTGTTTTTGAAGTGTTGTTTTGTATGGCTATGTTTATAATTACTTAGTGAAAGATCTGCCTCAGCCTTGTCACTATTTAAAAGTGCACTAGACTGTAACCATTCTGCTGAGTATCCTTTGGACTGGAATCATGAAGAACAAGCCCCTCATGTGTAGCCCCTACAACCACCAATTCCATGCCTCCTCTCTTTTAGTTCTGTGAGCCTTACAGTTCTCTCTCTTTTTGAAACTTAGTGGTATCTTCTGTGTTTGAGGAATTTTATTTGGTATCTTCTGTCATGCTAACTTAATCGTTTCCATATATGTTCCTTTTAAAGCACCTTTCATCCTGTCTTTTTTCATGTGTAGTCTTTTTGTTCATCTGCTTTGACCATCTAACCAATTGCTTGTGTACGGTACCTCACAGTAGTTTTCCTTTTATCCTGCTTCCATCCATTTCATGATGTCATGGGCTGTCCCCTGTCTTCTTTACTTTACCATTGTTCTCACACAGCATCTCTGTTGACACTCTTTCTAGAGTCTCTCTCAGACTTTCTTTATTATCCTGCTAAGTTAACTCTGTAAGTTCCATCTAATTACACTTCCTTAATTCAACAGTCTAAAATCTTTTCTGACAACTGCATTTGTGATGACTTCGAGCTCTTCTTTTCCCTTCCCTTGGTTTTGCAGGAAGTTGGCGACAGCATGTGTGCAGAGCAATGCATGTCTTGCATCCCTTACTCCACAAGTTCTTATAAGTTGCACTGCTACATCAGATCATCTGTATCTCCCCCTCTAAGCAGCTGACTTTTCTGGTCTATATTAAATCAGCGTTGTCGCCTCACAGTAAGATGCTGTCCAATTCTATTCTCAGCTAGAGCATCTTCTGAGTGGAGACATGCATGAATGGACGTACCTTTGTTGAAGGTTGTGCGTCAAGGCTGGTAACTCAGCACGTAAAAATCAACTACCAATCATTAGCGGACCGGAGTTCCACTGTGGTGACCCCTAAAGACACAACAACATTAAATCAGCGAACACTTAAAAAAGTGAACGCTGATTTATCGACCCTCTTTAAGTGAAAGCTGAAAATCCCGAACAACTGGAACAGCGATTTTTTTCCCATGGAAAAAAATTGCTGGGGTATTTTTGGGACTTTGTCATTTCCTCCACTGTGGTGTGATCTCGGAGTTGATATATTTAAGTAGGGGAGATGTGGGGGTTGAAGCCCCCACTTTATTTACTATTTTGAAGTTTTTTTTTTTTTTTTTTTTGTGGAACAGTGATTTGTTTTCCCTGAGAAAAAAAATCACTGTTCCGAGTGTTTGGGATTTTAAGCTTTCGCTTAAAGAAGGTTGATAATCAACGTTTGTTTTTTTAAGCATTTGCTGATTTAACATAGACCCGAATTTTCATAGGTACATCTGTAGCTCACCTTAAAAGCCACTATAAAATGATTTTTTTTTACTCATACCTATTTGATCCAAAAATTATGGATAGATTCCTAACTAATGATTTCAAAAATGTTTGCTATTAAAGTATTAATACCATCTGATAATGAAGATGATAAGAATATACAATCAGAGTCACAGGTGAAGATATTATCCATCCGTAGTCCTGCTCAGTCACAGAAATACTGTTTCAGTGTAATTTGAAAAAAAATCCACATCTCCCTATTTAATTGAGCAATTATATAAACAACTATTTCTAATAAGGATATAGCTAGACAAACTTAGTATTCTCACAGTTAAATACATTTTTTTCTTGAGAAGGTTTCAGAATCAAAATATTCTGATTACTGTTTTAACTAATGTGTATAACATAGTTATGTGTACGGCTTGCACACATATAAATGTACTCACTTAAAAAGAACCTCGTTTTTACTGAAAGCAGCACTATTTTTAGGAGGAACTTTGTCCACGCTTAAAGTGTCCTACGTGTTTAATCAAAGTATTTATGTTGTCAATGTTTAAGTGCATTACATGTTGTTAGTTTGTAGAAGGTAATATGTAATAAAAATACCCATCCTTGTGGCTTATGTTTTTTTTTTTTTTTTTAACTTTTCTTGAAATTTGTGGTATGAGACCTCAGAGGAAGTGTTTACAGAGACTGGCGCATGGGGAGTTTGGAGAAGAATCCCCACATGTATGGGTTCAGTGTGGGGTGCCATGAACATACAAAAATGAGGTTCACTTGCATTATATGATTTTGTGCATGCTAATGTGTTAAGGTGGCACTGTTATGAGCTTCAGATAATTTAATCATGATACTTAACTAAAAGAGATCTAATGTTTTACTACATTGTTTTTGCTGGGGGCGTTGAAAATGCCAAATACTACATTATATGGAGAGGAGTGCACATTTTTAAATGCAAGATGAAAGGGCAACAAGTAAATTTCTGGTTACACCCTGATTTTTAGTACATTGCAATCAGCAAAAGGAAAGAAAAGTCATGTGCAACACAACATGGGGGTTGGGAGGGTGGCTTAATGGCTAAGGTGTTTGCCTTACAAACTCAAGGTGCAGGGTTTGAGTCTCACAAGGGATAATTGGCTAGGCTTAAAATGGCTCACAAGGGCAGTTAGCTTAGTAATAACCTATGAACCTATGAACCTATGAACATCTTTCTTAGCTGTCTTTCAGCAACTTTGCTGGTTTAGCAAATTCCAACTTTTGGGAGTTCCTACTCATTATATAGTACATCCGGTACATTCATTTTCTTGGTATCTAAAAGTTAATATAATTGGTGAATAATACAAACAAAGTGAATAATGAAGAAGACTGCAGTCTGCTTAAATCTAGAAATTACCTATAGTACAATATTAAAAATGCACGCCTGTCATGCATTCTGCATTCCTGTTCAGACTGGTCATTTTTACCATTTTGCTGGCTGTCAATCAACCCAATGTACTTTAGAAGCAGCACATTTGTTTCTCCACAAGAGTGACTATATTCTGGGATCATATGAGGTGAGAACCATCTGAAGCAGCCATGATACAGGCAGCAATGAGGGTTGCTTGTACCCTTGCCTGTTTCCTGATAACTAAAGGTGTTTTTTATAGTCCTGGGGGAAGAGCTTGCAGTATTTCTGCAGGAACCCCACTACACCTTCCATCTTGCAAGTACACCCTTTTATAACCTCGCATGTAAAGGCTACCACAAAATAGTAGCTTGATGAGTTGAAAGCTTATAAACCTGGAAACACTTTTCAATGCTGATCCATTTTATAAGGACTGTGGCAATTTGTATCCCAGTTTTGATCGACTCTCCCTCCCTCCCAGGATGGTCATTGTCCATCCTGCCCTGTCATTGCTGTCAAGCATTAATGAAATTCTGGTCACCTAGACATTAGCTAGGGCTTTATCTCTCCACAAAACCAAAACTGGATAATCTGCTAAGTTTTGTTTGTAAATTTGTGCCTACTTAGCCCTCAGCTGTACCTGTAAATTAATGGCAGTTCAAGGTACCTCTTTCAGCCAAAAGTTTTAACATTTGTTTTATTTTATTCCCTATAAATGCAACCTTACAGCCAAATAAAGCCACGATTGTTCTGAGTATATTTAATAGTATACATTTTGAAACAGCACATGTATTAACTGTGTTATGGTGTTGAAAAAGGGGGGACTAGTTTAAAAGAAAAAGCACATTGTTTGTATTTACAGATGCAGGAAATAAGAATCTACGTTCCAATTCTGGGGTTGCACATCATGCAAGTAGATACTGAAAAGATTGGAAACTACAATTCTGAAATTTGTTGTTCTTTGTAATAAACCACAGGAAAAAAATGCCTCTGTACTATACTGTGGTTGTTGGCATTTTACTGACATTCCCAGTGGTGCTAGGTGTATTGTTGCATGTTCCTTCATGCCTCATCTGTTACTTGATAACATGAGTCCAAAACTTTGAAAAGTTATTAAGCAGTGGCAACAATGCCCAGTAGAAAGATTGATCATCTCCTTTCCCAGGAATGAAAAATAACACTTTCATTTGCCATAAGTATCTCTATGATCTATATTATGATGAAAAAGTCAGCCACAAGAAAACTATTGCTCTATGAAAATACTTAATGTGCAAGCCATGGCAGTTAAGGCAGGAGTGAATTCAACATTAGCTTAAAATTTCATTAAGTGTAGATAACCGCACTTATTAAGCTCCTGTCAGCATTAAATAGTTCTAAGATGGTCCTTTGTATAACTACTTTAACATGCTTAATGTTGCAGTAAGGACCCAGCCCCCACCAACACAGAATTAAAATGATATTATTAAAAGTCAGACTTAAATGAAAAATTGATCTTCCTGTCCACATGAATTAAGATGTCGTTTTTGGCTGTAGACTCATTTTGTTATTCTGGTGACAGCACGCTTTATCTATTTTTGCTTTCAATTGAAAAGAATACAGCCTGATTTGAAGATGAAGAATAGCTATGAAGATTGAGGGGAACATCTGTTATCATGCTTTGCTCCCCAAAGGGACGCTGTCAGATTGTGATTGATTCTTGTGAAAAGAAGGAACATGAACTATTGCTTTGTGGTTTTCATTACATGCACTTCTGTGGGAGTCTTTTATGATTTTTAAAGTCTCTTTTGAGAAATACACTGTAATACAAAGTTTATAAGCAAGTTAAACAGTAATTTTAATGCTCATTATGCATGTGCGTTCTCACTTATTAAGACTGTGTAACTTTCTTCATAGGTGCTAGTATTACTTAAGTGACTGGATACACTATTAGAGACAGCTAGGCACTGTGAAGAACAAGCAGTGGTAAAAAAATAATTCATAGAATTTATTGGACAATGAGTGCAGGCCACCAAAATTCAAACCAGCCCCTTTAGCTACAAAAACATTGGTTTATCGTCTGTAGGCCTTCCATTTATCAAAACCTATTTATCACTCTTCCCTGAACTTAGCAACACTGCAAACTGCTACTAGGGAGAGTCATTTATGCAGAGACACCATGTTCACTGAAGAATTTGTACTTCCAGGTCATGTGACTTGACCACTAGTGCTATGTATTTATTTTTCTTTCTGTGCAGGGTCAGAAAAGGATGATAGCAGTTTGACTAACATTGCACAAAGGTGTGTATAAGGGATTTAACTGAATTAAACATAGGCCAAGGGAAAAGTGGTAAAATAACTGGTTCACTAGGGGCTGCAGCAAGCTTGGATTTGTAGCTGGAAAAAAAGCTCAAAGGCTGGGTGGGAGCATGCAGGTAGGTAGTTCTGCAGGAAATGATGGACAGAGTAATTATGTATTTTAACAGTGAGACAATGAAGGGAAGAGTTATTTTTGGGTTAGGACTAAGTAGCCTTTTATTTTTGGAAAGCAATATTGGAAATTCATCCTTTGATGGAGGACAAGGGTGGTACAGCTTCTACAACAAACAGAGAGACTAGGGGCTGCAGTACCACATGCTAGGGATATGACAAAGGTTAGACTGGAAAGAGACCATGATGATGAATTCAACGCTAAACAGACTGTGCTTCACAACATTGCAACTAGCATATGTTAAAAAAAAATATGAGTACAAAAAGTCTGAAAACCAAATGTCACATAAAACATAAAAGAAACTGTTTCTGCATCCCCAGTATGGGAAATCTACCCTCAAGCCTTCCATAAATATGTATCAGAGCAAGATAGTCACCATTCAGGTAGTGGAAGGCAAAGGGCTTTATTTTTTATTTTGTTTGACTTTTGTTTACAAGGAAAGTCTGACTGTGATAATATCCTGTTTTCAGTGCAGGTCGGGGAGAAAAGTTCCACATCGACATAAAATGGTTACAGTTAAGTAAAGTTATTATAAAGCCTAATGCAAAAAAATGAGTTATTAAATATGTAAAAATTCAGCTTTTGTTCATACAGTGTGAACCTATACATACAGAGTGTAAATATTAGGAAAGCTATAACAAGATATAAAAGAGTACTGTTAATAGATAAAACATTCACAGTTGCAGTTCATAGAAATTATATTAAGCAGATTGAGTTTACTCTGGAACAGAGATGATGAGATTATATAGCTTAGGCAAAAATATATTTATCCTTTGTTTAAGAAATAGATTTTATTAATTCCTTCTCCCTGAACATAGTCAAAGTGTAATAGTGGTGTAAGGAGGGATGGACTAGTTCAGCCTGGGGTGGTGCAGGAGCAGAGCCAAGTTTTATTTAGGTAGCCTTTTAGTAGCTGGTTAAAGTCGGAGAGATTAGAGTTAGCTCTAATTTGCAGAAGGATAGAATTCCCATTTTTTTTTAGTGACAGAGTACGAGTAGAGACTTTGGCTAGAATATTTGTGGGGTTTATATATGTTGAGATTATGTTGTTCATTAGACTGAAGGTGATAGGATTGGTGAAAAGCAGTTCGGTCCTTGGTTTTGTGAATAATGTGTATGGAGATAAGCTGTATGTAATTGAAGTGGTGAGGATTCTGAGCCAACTAGAAGCCTTAAGGGCATTACAGTGGTGGCTGTGGTATGTATTGTTGGTGGCAAATTTTGAAACCTTATAGCATACCTCCAGATTATTTTTAACTGTAGCTGGAAGGTTGGTTAGAATGGGTGCACTGTATAAGAGAGATGGCAGAAGGCAGGTAGTTGCAAACATAGTTTTGGTGGTGTTGCTAAGGAAGTATTTATGCTTGTAGAGAATTCCTAGCTTTTGGTGAGTTTTTGTATGACTTATAAAAATAAATAACAATTCTATTGTTATAGCTTGTCTTTTCTCTTAGGTGCCTGTCCCAAAATGGAGATCAGGTGTGTGGAACTCTCTTTTGTTTTCAATGGCAGATGTTATTTACCATACTGAGGTGAAAGTATATGTGATATTATGAGGTAATGCCATTAATGCCAGGGAGAATAGGGCAGTACCTGTGTACGTATGCCAGCTTAGCTAGCTGGAGCTTTGTAAAGAATTTTATATTATTTGGCTATCACACTGATTTGTACAGATGTTTGAGTTAAAAATAGATTTGTAAAGTTACTTGTGTTAAAAATGCATCAACAGTAGGTCCTGCTGGACAGAAAAAATGCATGCATGTATATTAGGTTTTATTGTTGTAACTGATCAAATGTGTATGTTTATCAGAAAACCCTGGAAGGGTGTGAAGTTTGAAATTGTGTTACAGCTTTCAGGTGCTGCCACAGATCTTAGCAAAGCTGTGTATGTGTATTGTACCACAGTCAGGTGATCGGAGGTGATGTCATCCTCTAACCATCATCTGGTTTCTTTGGAACTCGCAGCAGCACTTTGGAACCTGACAGGAAAGATATCTCATACATCCACACAGACAAAGAGAGACATCATCTGGCTTTTGCTGTAGTAAGACACTCATCACACATCAGCTTGCCTTGTTTTAGTAAGCAGTCAGGGAACAGTAATTCTTTAGTTAATTAGAAACGTTTAGTGAGAATAGTTTAGTATTATTTTCTGCATCTCTGAGAAACTATCTAACTGTATTATGTTTTTTATATCTCTGTGGTTGAAACTCTGTTGTTTATTGTATTCAGTATTCTCCTGTTTTCTGTTTTATTATTAGTCATTAAATATTTTAATATCTTTTATTGTGGCTGGTCCTTTAGAGAGTACTTTAACATGTTGAGAGTACATATCCTTGTTTTAGTGACACTGTGGCCACTCCTGAAAGCCTTGATGCTTTGGTCACACCCTACCATTTGTATTAGTATTAATTTTGCACAGTATAATTGGGCACCCTTTGTGAGAGCCTTAGGGTATCTGACTGGTGGCAGAGTGATTACCTCAGAGTCTGGGCAGCAAGGGGCACAGCTACCAAATCTGTGCTGGCTTTTTCCAGGTGTGTGTGTGTGTGTGTGTGTGTGTGTGTGTGTGTGTGTGTGTGTGTGTGTGTGTGAAACTCAAATATCCAAGTGTGTGTGTGTGTGTGTGTGTGTGTGTGTGTGTGTGTGTGTGTGTGTGAGCTACTGGCAATAATGGAACAGAGCTCTGAAATGGTCATTGTGGAGTTTTGTGTGGGTCTGGAAAGAGAATGAGTGTCCCGCCCAGGTCTGGAGTATGCTCCCCATGTGCTTTTAAGGGAAATTGTTCTTGGTGCAAGGAGCTGCATCTGAAAATGCTGTGTGAATCCATATTTGCTCTTAGTGAAGGATTGAGTCTCTTTGATTGCTGGCCCAGAATAGGGACCAGTCACAGTATGCATTTATTTTTTTCTACTGCAAGCTTATGCTTGGTAGTTAAGCCAGCAAGGAATGCAGTGGCATCAAGCTGCATATATTTTTGAGTAGGCGTCTATATTACAAGATTGAGTGCTTAAGTATACAAACACCTAAACATCAAACTTGTAATATTGAACCCAAAAATGTCAAACAGTGCAGGAAAACATGTCGGTCGGCCATGGGAAAAAAAAAATTTTACACCCAAACTAAGTGGGGGGGTGGGTGGGATTTGTACCATGCAACCCCTAACTAAATATACCAACTCCAAGATTGCTCTGCAGTAGACAAAATGGCAAAATCCGGAGAACGACCAAGGGAAATCTTTCCCTGCCTTAAATCGTCTGTTTGATGTTTAGGTGTTTGATCACCTAAGCATTCGTTCTTGTAATATAGACCTTTTAAGTAGTTACAGGCTAATCACGCCAGTACTGGATATGGTTGCTTTTCAGCAGAGGAATATAACATTGCTACTCTCCCTCAGTGGACAGCTTGGCTGTACATTTAAGAGTTAGGGGTTAAGTTAACTTGAGTAAACTGGATGGAATTCTGGGAAACTGTGGCTGCAGACTAAGAACATTCTGGTAGAAAAATGTGTATGGAATCAGTTAAATATATTAACAAAATGAGGAACCTGTTTTTTGATTTTTTTCTAATCCTGTTTACTTGCTTTTATCACTTTACAAAAGCATACATCTCAATTAAACAAATACAAAAACTGCCAAAAAAAACAAGTAAATAAAAATAAAAAAATACCAAGAGGAGGATAGCGAATTGAGTCCACAGAGTTCCAAACAAATAGCGTACCAGAAAATTTTATTGCCCGCTTTCATCAAACGACTTCATCAGAATAAATTCAATTAAAACAACAAAGCCTTATATACATTTAACTAACAAGCAATAATTTCAAACAATTAAGTAATAATAAAATTAAAGGCATAGACCATCATGATACAAAAAATGAAGATGTACTAAAATCTTTGTTTATACAAAGTTTACGATATTTTAAAAAACATTTAACATTAATAGCCTCATTTAAACCTGGACTTTTATCCGATTTTAACTTAATCTGCCAGATAGTGTCTCTTTGCTCTAAATGATTTTTAAAATCACCTTCCCTCATGTTCATAGTACATGTTTCTAATACTGAGAAGGTAAATTTTTTAAAAAAAGGAGAACAAACAACAGAATGTTTATATAAAGCATTGGTCTGATCTCGAGTCTTAATACTATACAAGTGTTCCTTAATACATGTACTTAAACTTCTGGTAGTCATTCCTACGTAAAACGCAGGACAAACAGTACAAATGCTAATATAAACAACCCCACGAGTGTTACAATTCACAAAACCAGGTACTTCTAATGTTCTATTTAATGTTTCAACAGTTATATAAGGTCCCTCAGAAATATACCTACAAATGTTACACTGATGGCAACAGTGCATACCCTTTTTACTAGTTATTATAGAATTTTCTTTTTGACTGTTTTGTTCCAAAATTTTTTTGATGTTATAATTATTACGAAACACAAAATGTGGTTTAGTTCCCAAAACTCGAAAAATATCGGAATTACCCTGAATAATTCTCCAATTTTTTTCTAAAATAGATCTAATCCTATGATAGTCACTGCTCATCTCAAGAGAACAAATCAAATTAGAATTAAAATCAGTCCCCCTAGTTTGTTGTTCACAATTGCCATCAAAGTTGGTTCCTTGAGATGTTGTAAGTATTGCTGGATAGTGGGTTGTTCGCTTAGTGTAAATTTCGAAACCACTATCAATCAGCAATTGTTCATCATAACCTCTTCGTAAAAACATAGAGATAATAAAATGAAATTCTTGAAATAAATCTAAGTCTCTGGTAGTCATGCGAGAAGCTCTAATAAATTGTCCTCTGGGTATATTCTTTATAGTATGTTTAGGATGGCTGCTCTGAAAATGCAAATACGCATTAGTGAATGTATCCTTCCTATGAATACGACTGTGAAATCTATTATCAACAATGTCCCACCAGAAATGAATGTCTAAAAAATTTACTTTCAGACCCACATCACCTTTGGTGAATTTTAAGTAACCTGGTCGTGAATTAATTTCTAAAATGAATGCCTCAACAGTATTATAATCCCCTTCAATAATAAAAACTAAGTCGTCAATAAACCTACAAAAAAACTTAATATTAAATTCTGATGAAGTTGTTTGATGAAAGCGGGCAATAAAATTTTCTGGTACGCTATTTGTTTGGAACTTTGTGGACTTAATTCGCTATCCTCCTCTTGGTATTTTTTATTTTTATTTACTTGGTTTTTCTGGCAGTTTTTGTATTTGTTTGTTTTGTACGGCCAAACCATGGCGGAGGTAGCAGTTGACACCTTGCTTAATGTGACTATCCACCCTACGCCAACATCGGAGGGAGATAATTTGAATAATTTGCTTATAGCTACATTGGTGGACATTCAAAGTTCTTTAAAGTTTCCTGTTTCTAAAGCGAGCGAACATGAAGCTGTTACACATACTTCAAGTCCTGTGGAAATATTTCATGAGATGGACACAGTTATTGACTTGGGTACTGTTACGGAAACTGAAAGCGGGCGTGGAGCAAAGGAACAACGTTTGCCATTTCGCGCTTGCAATACCGGAAATACAACTCTTGAGCAGTTATTGAGTCAAGTGGAGAACCCTTTCAGTAAAACTGGAAGGTATTCCAGGGATTTAAATTATGAATAACTTAGTGATCAACGAGAGCATCTTTTGAGACTGTTTAAGAGGTACAAGTCACTTGATTTAGAGAACTGTTATTTTGTGCATTGTATTGAGCTTGGTATTGTGCCGAAAAGGCTGAGGTTCTCTAAATGCCCCACTGGGGTTAACCTTAGCCATCCTATGTTTCAAACTTTGGTTGCTTTTTTTAACGAAGCAGGTTTACATTTTTTGAAGTTGTTGATGGACAACAATATACACAAAATGAATTTGCTTAAAGAAGAAATTATTGACATTGAGACTGATTTAAAAGAAAAGCTAACAGCGGACAGTTTCAATGTTTTCTTTAAGCAGTTATCACGTGAAATTGATCAACATTCAGCTGAAGTTACTACTCGGAAACAGCTGAAATTAAAGCGCGACATTGCGTCTTATCAAAGTAAAACTGCGTACAATCATTTTTCTTCACACCATCGGGACAGTGGTTCTAATGGACAAGGGGTAAATGTGAATCACAAACGCCCCTACAGCGCTGTTGTGTCTGCCCCTATCATTGACAATAACTATGTGTCTTCAAATAGTGAGTCTGGTAAAGATCAAGATTTGAATATACCAACTGTAGCGTTTGATAAGGCTGTTAATAATACGATACTCAGTAACAAAAAAACTGGTGTTGTTTTAGAAAGTAACCATCATGAATCTATTGATGGTAGTTCTTCTGCTAAACCTGAAAAGGATAATGTTTGTAGAAATAAGTCAAAAGACATTTCTTCTGATTCTTCTGCCTCTCCTTCTTCTTTCTTTAACAAAAAGAATCAATTTAAAAAAACAGTTCTGACTAGAAGTCGGACTTTTTTGGGGTCAAACTCGTCGGGGGACGAAGCATAACTGAACATATGGACAGTTTTAGTATTATTAACTTGACTGATCATGTTTTTGCAGATATTGAGTTAAAAGTTTTGAAGTATGGTTTGAATTTTGTTCCTAGCAATAGGGGGAATTACAGTAGAACTGTTATTGATATCAAAATATTTGCAAGGAAATTTAATTTATTTTTTTTATGGAAGATTTACCCGAGACCAATAAAGTTTTAGTTAAGCCTTCTAGTTATACACCTAGATTACATCATACCATTAAGGTTTATGAAGAACTGTTCATTCAAGACCTTAACAGTATGTTTGAAGCAAAAAGTTTTGTTCATTATAATTTATCATTAGATGAAAGAAAGGCATTGAAGGAGTTGCAAGCTCTAACTGGAAAATTTAGATTCATGAAAAGTGATAAGGGTGCTAACATTGTCATTATGGATCAAGAAGCATATAAAACCAACATGCTAAACATTTTAAATAACGTAGATGAATATCAACAAGTCACCCTTTTTGAGATTCATAAATATTTTCGTTTGATACACTCTCATTTGTATGAAGCTCTTATGTCAGGAGATATTAAATTTGAATTGTATGATTTTTGTGTGGTTCAGGAACCAAAAATTGGGGTGATTTTTGGGATCCCAAAAACCCACAAAGATTTAAATAATCCGCCATTCAGGCCCATTGTTTCTTCTCCACATTCCATGACTGAAGGGGTTTCTTTAGTCATTGATGCAGTTTTGGGTCCTTTGTTACTTAATGAACCCTCTCATGTTAAGGATTCATGGCATTTTTTGAGTAAATTGAGAATTTTCTCTGAAACTACAGGTTTTGACCCGAAGAGACACATTATTTTTACCATTGATGTGGTTTCATTATACACCTGTATTCCACATGATGATGGGGTTGTTTAGAAAGAAATATTTTACTGGCAATGCAATTTCCACAATTTGTAGGTTGTTAGAGATTATTTTACATAATAATTTTTTCTTGTTTGACAATGTTTATTATAAACAGAAAAGAGGGGTTGTGATGGGGTCCCCGGCTGCTCCAGCCTATGCGAATTTGATCATGGCATGGTGGGAACTTGATTGTATTCCTGAATTAATGAACAAATTTAATATTAAGTTTTTTTGTAGGTTTATTGACGACTTAGTTTTTATTATTGAAGGTGATTATAATACTGTTGAGGCTTTCATTTTAGAAATTAATTCACGACCAGTTTACTTAAAATTCACCAAAGGTGATGTGGGTCTGAAAGTAAATTTTTTAGACATTCATTTCTGGTGGGACATTGTTGATAATAGATTTCACAGTCGTATTCATAGGAAGGATACATTCACTAATGGGTATTTGCATTTTCAGAGCAGCCATCCTAAACATACTATAAAGAATATACCCAGAGGACAATTTATTAGAGCTTCTCGCATGACTACCAGAGACTTAGATTTATTTCAAGAATTTCATTTTATTATCTCTATGTTTTTACGAAGAGGTTATGATGAACAATTGCTGATTGATAGTGGTTTCGAAATTTACACTAAGCGAATAACTCACTACCCAGCAATACTTACAACATCACAAGGAATCAACTTTGATGGCAATTGTGAACAACAAACTAGGGGGACTGATTTTAATTCTAATTTAATTTGTTCTCTTGAGATGAGCAGTGACTGTCATAGGATTAAGATCTATACTTGAAAAAAATTGGAGAATAATTCAGGGTAATTCTGATATTTTTCGAGTTTTGGGAACCAAACCACATTTTGTGTTTCGTAATAATTATAACATCAAAAAAATTTTGGAACAAAACAGTCAAAAAGAAAATTCTATAATAACTAGTAAAAAGGGTATGCACTGTTGCCATCAGTGTAACATTTGTAGGTATATTTCTGAGGGACCTTATATAACTGTTGAAACATTAAATAGAACATTAGAAGTACCTGGTTTTGTGAATTGTAACACTCGTGGGGTTGTTTATATTAACATGTGTACTGTTTGTCCTGCGTTTTACGTAGGAATGACTACCAGAAGTTTAAGTACACGTATTAAGGAACACTTGTATAGTATTAAGACTCGAGATCAGACCAATGCTTTATATAAACATTCTGTTGTTTGTTCTCCTTATTTTAAAAAATTTACCTTCTCAGTATTAGAAACATGTACCATGAACATGAGGGAAGGTGATTTTAAAAATTATTTAGAGCAAAGAGAGACTATCTGGCAGATTAAGTTAAAATCGGATAAAAGTCCAGGTTTAAATGAGGCTATTAATGTTAAATGGTTTTTAAAATATCGCAAACTTTGTATAAACAAAGATTTTAGTATATCTTCATTTTTTGTATCATGATGGTCTATGCCTTTAATTTTATTATTGCTTAATTGTTTGTAATTATTGCTTGTTAGTTAAATGTATATAAGGCTTTGTTGTTTTTATTGAATTTATTCTGATGAAGTCGTTTGATGAAAGCGGGCAATAACATTTTCTGGTACGCTATTTGTTTGGAACTTTGTGGACTCAATTTGCTATCCTCCTCTTGGTATTTTTTATTTTTATATACATCTCAATTACACTTTTTTCACAACTATTAACTTCCACATATTAATAAATAAAAATCATATATTGTATCTCCCATGAACATAACAATACACACTTGATATATATATATATATATATATATATATATATATATATATATATATATAAATAAATATATATATATATATATATATATATATATATATATATATATATATATATAATCCTCAACTGCCTATAACCTCCATTATTCTCTATATTCTGCTACAAGAAAAACTGAAAAAAATCCACTCAAAAATCTTCACCTGAACATAAGCATCTATGCAATATTACTTAAATCAATGCCTTCTAATCAAACTGTCTGGTAGCCTGAGAATACTGACATCCTTTAAGCTAGTTTGTGGTGAAATGGAGCCCTCGGCAGGTTAATGGACCAGTGCCCCCCCCCTTTCCCCCTAGCCATTCCAGTATCCCATTACTTGACTGCCTCTTACAATTTACTATAAACACAGTTCAAATCTGTCAGTGTGCATAATGCTATTTTCTTCTTTACTTTTATAAAGATTACAGATATTTAAATTTAAAAAAATTATTTCAAATTTTATTGCGCAAACAGTGATGTCAATTTGCTAAGCAAAACAAAAGACTTTCACTGTTTCACACTGACAACAGATTTAGTATGAGCAACACGAAACTTCTCTTCTCTTGAAACTCACATTCATTGAAAATGCACTCAAACTCACATTAAGTAAATACTAAGCAATCAGTCTGAAGACTAGTACAGCCCAATAACCTGAAGATAGAATCAAACTTTGTAGCTTGTGTATATGAGATGAAGACCTTAATTATGCCAAACCTACACCTCCCCTAATGAAGATTGTCTAAAACTCACATTCATTGAAAATGCATCTGGCCAGTGGCAGATTAAATGTAGCTTGGGCCCTAGGCTGTTTTTTATGAAGCCGGGAGCTCCAGCACATATTGTTAGAACTATGCATAAATGCATGTGTTCTTTTATTAACTTTCTTATTTGTTTTAAATTATATTTCTTGTTTAATACAGCAGCATTTGTTAGAGTGAGTTTTAAGTTAATAGTTTTCTGAACATTTTCCAGTAAGCAATGAAATAAAATGTATGAACCAATAATGATAAAAAGTATGCATGTCAGAATATTTCAGCCAAAAAAGGCTACTCAGACTGCTGCCATTATAATCCACCAATATCTGACCTCAGTAATTACTGTCACTTTATCGACTATGTATACATGTCTAATTGTGATAAAAATGGCCACAGTAAAGTATTCCATTGTCTACATTGTTTACCATTCTTCTTAGATGTCTGTCAAAAAAAAATAACAACAATAATAATGACTGAAGCCACATTTCAAATTTGTTCCACAGAAACACTCAGTAACCAAAGCATTCCAACTTAATTCAAACACACACACACACACACACACACACACACACACACACACACACACACACACACACACACACACACACACACACACACTCACACACACACACACACACACACACACACACACACACACACACACACACACACACACACGCACAAGCACACTAGTCCTGCAAATCCATATTATATACTGTTTAAAAATGACCATATAAAAAGAGTATAAGGCACTTTCATGCATAGAGTGCCCCCCCTCACCCACTAGCAGTTATTGCCATTTTGTTGACTGTGTACACCCCTTATTATTATGAAGAAATATATTACATGTACTTTACTACCATCATACCATAAGCTCCAATCATATGTAGCACATTACAAATAAAAGAGTATTTATGACAGCATAAGAAATATTAACTACTTAATAATATATGCTAATTCAATATGCACAATTTCTGCAGAAGAAAAAAAGTCATCTGAATAATTCCACATTAAGGAGAACTATTGCTAAAACAGAGGTTGCTGCTGGCAAACAAATTTACATTTCAGTGCTTCATCTATAAATGCAGTGCCTGCGGCTCTTAAAAAATACATTGCCTATGTTGCATTAAAAATGGTGTGCTGGTGATATTGCCATAACATTTTCTGAATACAATAGGGAATGAGTTGCAAATGACAACAGGTTCATAGTTAGCAGACATGCAGTCCTGGTGGGTTTATATCAGAACATCAAAGTTTTAAAACTTCGAATGTTCTAATATCAACCCATTTTGATCGAACTCTGAAAATAGTGAAGCTGTAAGGCACCAAATGGTTGGCCAGTTCTGTGGCTTCGCTATTTTCAGCTCTGTGGTGGAGATTTACTGGTTGGGTTCAGGTAAGTGTGCGATTGTGTCGTTGTTAGGATTAGAGCATGGGTTAGGGCACGGGTTAGGTGAATTACGGTTAGGGTGCGGGTTAGGTGAATTAGACTTAGGGGCGGGTTAAGTGAGTTAGGGTTTGGGTGCGGGTTAGGTGAGTGTGCGACAGTGATGGACCTTAGGGTTAGGGTTTGGGTTAAGGTAAGTGGATAGATAGTAGTGTATGTATAGTTTAGTGTAGGGTTAGTTGTAAGATTATAAGTGTATGTGTGTGTATTGATGTTTTTTAGGTGTGCTTGTGTTGTGTGTATGTGTTTCGGAATAGCAAATTTTTTCTCAAGGAAAAAATTAGCTGTTCTGAATGTTTGATAGTATGTGGTTTAGATATTTTAGGTTTGATGAAATAGCGTTCGCGATTGTCATCTTTTGATAACGTGATATAAATGCGTCCTGGTGACCATTATGGAGCCTGGCTCAAATTCCCAATTGCTCGAAAGCACTGTCTGGTTAAGTAACTTGCTCAGTGTCAGATAGTATGTAAATGAAGGTGGGAAGATTCAAATGCTGCACCCTTCCCACAGAAAGCAGCTCATTAACAAATCAGAGCTTTAGTCCTCTGAGCTAACACTGCCAACAGGACCGGCGTTTGATCAACTGGTGCCCTAGGCAATAGGGCTCCAACAGCTCCCCCAAAACACCACCTGGTGCCCCCATCCTGGTCTACTTACACTATCCAGACTTTATTCCTCCTTTTTCTCACAGTTTGTCCTGCTCTTCAGTTATTCCTGTATTCACTCAATACATTTTAAAGAAACCATTTCTTTATTACAAAAAATAAACAAATAAATACCAGAAAAGCACCATACTAGAACAGTGCCCTAGCCAGCCACCTAGCTGGCCTATGCCTAAGGCCATCTATGATTGCCAATGTAAAAGTGTTTAACAAAAGGCAGAAATCCTTAACAATCCAATCTTGTAGAAAAAAACATATCATAGTAATATGCAACAAAGATTACATAATAGATGCTGAAGATCAAATGGTTCTGAATGTAATGCAAACACAGTGCAAATAATGTAGGCTATATGACTTGACAAAGACTGACCCCTTTACGGTTGCTTGAGGCTACTACTAAAATGGACCACATTTAGAGTGTATTACACAATCCAAGCTATTAGTGAATTAATTCATTCTTTATTGCAATGAATAAAGCAAAACATATAGGCAGTATAAACAATGCAGCAGCTTTTCATCAACAACCCACAAATTACAAACAAATCTGAAATATTATTGCATATAGCATATGTTTTTTTTGGGGGGGGGGTGGGCTTACATCTCATTTTTGACCTCCCTATCTTTTCTCTCTCATCAAGAATAGCTATCCGGTCTGACATCAGTCAATACAGATATTTATATGCATATCCACAGCTAGTGGGGTTTGGCTTTATTGGCCTGAAATTGTTCAGTAAAACAACAAAACAAGTCATGGACATTCAGAATCGCCAATTAGCTGAAACACCTGATGTTCATAAGGCTCATTTGCATATATCCTATGTGCCTCTGATACAAGAGATTTGGGAGGTCACTTATTGGAAGAAGTAAAGTTACAAATATATTTTGTCAGCATCTGATATGAGATATATGGGATATAATTTTATTGTTTAAAATTCTTCCCACAATTGCACAAGTTTCATGCTTTTGTAACATCAGGTCTAGCAAAACCAATGGTTTAAATTTGGAACCGATCATATTTAACAGTACAGCATTAATGGTAAAATTTTCATTAACACATATTTGGAAAGGAGTTACTGGCACACAAGTGTGTATGGAAGCTTCTACTTTAAAGTTCTGAAGCTTGGTAAAGTATGTGATGTGTTCCATCCCAACATCTAGCAATATGTTTTAATTAGAAGTATAGGTTAAATATACCTAATGAACTAAAAATATTAAACAACCACTCTGAGTTTAGGATATAAAGCAAAAAACTCATGTAACAAAAATGCAATTACTTTAGAGATAATAGGTATAATAAGGGCATCGGGTCTATATCAGATAAACGAACTTTTGAAAGATCGACTGTCATATGGTCGACACCATATGATCAAACTTGCAAAAGTTTGAATAGCTAATAAAAAAAAATAAACTACACAAAACACCTACCTGAACTTTTTAGGCAGGGGGGCAAGCCCCCCTGCATCCCCACACCCCCACACCCCCTGCTCTTTAAATATACCAACTCCGAGATCACACTACAGTGCAGAAAGGGGAAATCTTCCCATTCTACGCTGGACAGAGATCTTCATTACAATGTTCAAACAATCAAAAATCCGATCATATGGTGTCGACCATATGACACTCAGAATTTTGAATGTTCAAACATTCAATATAGACCCAAGGGCATCAACAATCCCTTCCTTGACCTTTTACACAGCAGATTATCTTACCTCCTGATCTGGGGAATTATATTATTTCTAAAGTGCATAAATATCTACATACCAACCCACTATTCTGGGAATATACTGACAACTGACATCTCTGTTTTTGGGGGATACCATTTCTTTCACCCTTCTCTGCTCTTTTTTCCCCTTTATTTGATTTGCCATATTTCAGTTGTGTAACAGCTATACCCTCACCTTTCCAATAATTCAGGGTTACATTTAAACATCCACAAACTTCATTAAAAAATGTGTTACCTAATGTTGTTGTCCATTTGTGCTTTCATGTGTATTAATAACCCCTTACTAGTCTTACTTGCACTCATGGGTTTAGCTATTTATTTATTTTTATTATTTTAATGGCCTACACAGTACATGATATATGTTTGATTTATTGCCTTTAATGTCTCAATATTGTTGTTTTATATCCTGTGATGAAGCTAAAAATGGTCTTGGGATGAAACCACTTACTCAATTAAAAATAAATGCATAAACAGACTGCAAATAAAGGACATTTTTTTTCAAAACCAATCATTTAACAAGCTTTGAAAAGACTGAATTAGATTTCTAATAACGTTGGGTAATACATAACCTAAACAAGTATTATGTAAAATGGAAGAATAGCTGAATTTTTTGTCTTCCTTTTAAAATTATTCAGTCACAATTTAACCTATTTCGGACCCATTCATGTACCTCTGACAAAATACTCTATTATTATGAATAACTTAAATTATTGTATAAGACAGTGTGAATTTTATCAAGTAATTAAAAGTTGGATGGCGCAGTGGTGTAGAGATTAGCATTGTCACCTCACAGCAAGAGGTTCTTTGGTTTGATTCTCGACTGCGGTGCCTTCTGTGTGGAGTCTGCATGTCCCCCATGTGTTCCTGTGGGTTTCCTCTGGATGGTCCGGCTTCCTCTCACATTCCAAAGACATGCAGTAGGCAAACTGGACACTCTAAATTGTCCCTAGGTGTGAGTCTGTGCATGCGAGTGTGTGGTGCACCCTCTGAGGAGGGTTGGGCCTTGGGCTAGCAAACTGATCTTTTAAAACCCATACCTGCTACAGAAATAATGAGTGCTGAAGGGCACTCATTGTCCAATGTGTGAATCCAGGATCCAGGAATTAAAAGTTACTGTGTTGTTTAGGGCAACATACTTACAAAAAGATATTCGTAATTTTTAGTCTCTGTGTGCCTTTTGACCATATGGCCACTTGCCATGTCTGTACTCATTTTTCCCAACAGAAAAAAGCCAGTCCTAGATTGTTCATCATCTTGGTGGCCATCAGAAGATTTGCTTATGCTCCCAACTACTTCTCTTTGTGTTGCATAAGTGGTATAGAGGGTGAGTATTCAATAACACAATACAGGGTTGCCACTTACTTCAGCAAATGAGGCATCCAGTCAGGCAACCATGCCACTCACTGAAGTGACAGCTTCTACTAGGCCTTTGTGTTTCACCAGGGATACATTATCAAGAGAAGTGTTATAAGTCACAAACACTCATCAATCCACTGGTAGAGGGGAGCAAATTTGCCTCTTCATTCTTCTCCTCCAGTCCTAGGGCAACTTGGTCATAGTCAGGGCTCTAGCCTCCTAGACTACAGACCAATTGGAAGAAAGAGCCATTTTGAAAGTTATAAGACACAATCAAAAGGTATTTAAGACTAACTTATCATTCATAAAGAAGGTTTCGGGAACTTGTAGTGAAGCATTAATGCAGAGTTATTTGGTGAATATATTCAATTTTACAGCTGAAACTAGTAAATAAAGAAAATATTTAAGTTTAACTACCTTCCAATTCTAATTTAATTTTCTCCTAAGTTCAGCATATACTACTTTCTATAATGCTGTTGTTCTAGGAAAATTTAATATCCAAATATTTTAAAGAAGCAGTTTTAAAAGAATATGAGTTGAGTGAGTTTGCCATTTTATGCATTATCTAGAAGAACGAGAATATATTTATTGATATGATTTTAACATTTGAATATTCAGCAAATGTTTCTACAATTTCAATACATTTGTTGTGTATCTGTTTTGTGTTAAAGACAATGAATCAGGGTGGTATTAAAGGCATTACACATAAGTGCAGCAGGTGCGTGTACTGGCTAGAAGAGGAAGTCACTTGAGATTCAGAGAAATATAAACTATGCTTGTACAAAACTGATTTAGAAAGTGTATATAGATGAGGGAATAATGAAATGCAAATGGAAATGTGTGCAAAAGGTGTGACTTACTTATGTAAATGAGGTTTTATTCCTGTCTTTTGTGATTTTAGTCACATTTTTGTAGGCAGCTGTGCCATGCTCACTACTGTTATAAAACGTGAAGCCACACGTTTTCCACCCACATTCCACTCTGAGGTGCTTGTCTCATCTGTGCTTACCAACTGAGGAGGAGGAGGAGGAGAGATAGGCAGAGAATAACCAACTTCAGTCACTTGATAAAATTAGGGTGGACAGGGCTTTGGTGAACTTGTGTAGCTCAGAAAAGGGAACTGAAGGAATGTGCAGACTTCCTATCCCTTCAACTATGAAGGCATGAATAGCCCTCACTGTGCTTGCCATGGGAACCTTTCAGAGGATCACTGGGGATATGTTAAGTATCTCACAAGGTTTCTGCCTTGAGGATAGAGCAGCAGTTCTTAGATATAACCTTGGCCAGTGTGGATATGCATATCTATTTCCCAGTGTCACCACAGGTCTGAAACAGCTGCATACATGGCTTCTACAGAATGTCACACTTTCCTCAAGTTTTGATGTGACAGCCTACACCCATGCGGCTATAATGGCTCTATATGTACTCCTGGGTGAGAGGTACTGTAAAAGGAGGGATTACCAATCTGTCAGCTGCCAGACAGTGTATGATGCATGAGGCTGCATTACCAACATTTTGGCCCAGCATCCAGGGAGCTCCCATGATTCCCACATCTGGCACACAAGCTCACTGTATGTCCATTGCCTGCATGACACAATTCTTCATGGTCACCTAGCTGGCAAGTGGAGACTATCTAATGTTGGCTTCCAGAGTTATTTCTCTAGCTATATATGAAGATAGGTAGTAGTGACTAATATCCTTTCCTTATATGTTTCTTCCCTGTTTTGTTTTCCAGGTGATACAAGCTACCCACCTGAACCTTTGCTAATAAAATCAGTCCATAATTTGCAGGGAGCTACTGCAGACTACTTTAACACCAGCCTATGCCCATTCAAAAATAGTCATTGAGCAAATATTTATCCTGCTCAAAACCTGTTTCTGTTGCATGGAGGAGTCAGTAAGGCCTTTCAGTATGAGGGTGTAACTGAATGTTTAGCTCCTGCTGAATTCTACATAACATAATAATGCATCAGTCTGTTCTGCAACAATGACAAACAGTGGCAGTGCAGCTTCCTCTTTAGTTCATCCCACCAGTGACGATACTGACAGTGGCCAGCAGACAGCAGCAGCATGGCAACCCCTCCAGGGAGCTCATGTATGTTTCACAGCTATGCAGGTGATGCAGCAGCATCTAGTCTAGAGCTAAACACTTCCTATTAGATCATAAACGAACATCCACTACCACTACTTACTCACTCACCAGCCTCACCTCTGCCTCAGGCACTCTGGAATTGCTATTTAACTGTAGCCTCCAAACAGGATTCATGCCTTATGAATGGAAAGTAGCACCAATTATCCCTCTGCACAAAGGTTGGCCATCTACAGACCCTGGAAACTACAGACCCATAAGTCTCACTAGTCTCAGGTGAAAGCCATGGAAAGAAATTTCATGGAAATGATCAATAATGACTTAGGAAACCTTCCGACACTGGACCCAACCCAATTTGATTTTATCAAGGGCAGGTCATACCTACACAACCTGGCAGACTTCTTTGAGAAGTTCACCAAAGCAATGGATGAGGGCAAAATGGTTCACATCACCTACCCTGACCTGGCCAAGGTATTTGACACAATACCCCACTTGGGCATTGTTGACAAACCTAATAGTTTAGGTACAAACCCTTATGTCACCCAGTGGATAACCAGCTGGCTCACAGACAGGACCCAGGAAGTTAGAATTGGAGACTCCACCACTACAAAGAGGCCAGTCATAAATGGAGTGCCTCAGGGATTGGTCCTGGGACCGCGCTCTTTTTGGTCATTTACTTCTCTGAAGTCAAGACCAATGTCACTGGCTTCTGGTGAATTCATTTGCTGATGTTTACAAATTAGGAGCTGTCATTGAATCACTCACTGAAACAAATGTTCTTCAGGAAGGGCTGACACAGGCAAACAACTGGTGTCAGAGACATAGACTAAAACTAAATGCCAAGAAATACACAATAGTGTCCTTCAGGAATTCATCCACTCCTGAAACTATCATACTGAAAACATACCTCTAAGAGTTCACCCAATAGTCAGGGACTTGGGGACACACATTGACAGTAATATGGCCTTTGACCATCATGTGTCTGTGGTAGTAAGGAAATCATTCTATGTTGTGCAACTTATAAAACAAATGTATGGCATCTATGTCCAAGGAAGTCATTGTTCCACTGGTTTCAGCATTTATCAGTCCTATCATTGAGTACAGTGCCCCTTTGATATGTACCTAACCAGGCATATCCAACAATCAGAACAGAAGTTCCTCACTAATAGAATACAGGGTGTAAGTAATATGGGGTCTATATTAGAATGTCAACAGGGTAAATGAGTGAATGCCCTTACGTCGACACATCTTAAGTGAAAGCACTAAATCTCAAATGGCCAGAACAGCGATTTTTTTTTCCTAGGGAAAAAAATCGCTGGGCCATTGTTGTGAATTTGCCATTAAGTAGGGGGGGTGTGGGGGGCACAGCTTCTCACATTGGAGGGTGTGTGGGGGGGGGGTGAAGCCCCCCACTTTATTTTGTCTGTTTATTTTTTTGTTGGCCCAGCGATTGTTTTCCCTAGGTAAAAAAAATTGCTGTTTTGGCCATTCGAGATTTAGTGGTTTTGCTTAAGATGTGTCAACGTAAGGGTGTTTGCTCTTTTGCCCTGTCGACGTTCTAATATAGACTCATAATATGTCCTATGCAGACCACCTCAAGGTCCTATCCCTGCATTCTGCCTCCTACAGGCTGTTGACGGGAGATCTATGCCTGGCAAACAGTTGAGGGGAGATCTATGCCTGGCAAACAGGGCATTGTCAGACCCCACTCTGATGGACTTCCTGCATATCTGCAAAACAAACAGCACCAGAATCACCCATTCTAAAGACTTAAACCTTCCTGTGATATAAATATGACCTGCTGGAGAGACCGGTATGTATCTCACAGACTACACCTTCTCTGGAACAGGCAACCCATCCATGTGAAGCAGAGTTGCTCCCTAACCCAATTCAAGTGTAACTTGGACAATTGGATGGAGAACAGGAAATTCATCCCTGGTTTGGTACCTATGTGTCTAATGGACACAGGCAGCCTGCAAGTGGTTTATCTCCTAGGCCCCAGCTTGTAAATGTTTCACTTCCCGAGTCCCTCCTTACACTTATCAAGGGTACCAGAACTTCTCAGAGATTTGGGATGCATGGCTAGGCTTAAAAAGTCCCTTGATGGTCATTAGCTTAGTTAACACCTGTGAACTTTTAAGAATGCATCCCTCACTATTATCAACAACTTAAATTGTCCTTCATTTCTTAATCTTCCAAAATACACTCAGCTGCATATAGTGCACAAAATCCTCCACCACCCTGACAAATGCATCTCTATTTTCTCCCTCTCCCAATGGTACATCCCTACCAGCACTCTAAGATCCAGGGACAAACATTTCTTCTGCATCTACCCATCCCACATCTCTCATGCAGATGCATATGCAACCTCTGCAGCTAAAATGTGGAACACTCTCCATATGCCTCTGTAGCAAATCAGTGATAGTGCACAATTCAAGAAAAAGCTGAAACTCACTTACTAGACTGTCAGCTTTGCACTCATTCCAACCCTCAAGGCTAAATATATATCTTCCACTAGTCCCCTCTGACTCGCATATCTTACAAACATAGTACTCACTGCTGTCATCCACCACTCACCCTTACACTCCACCATACCTGCCTTACTCAATTGTCTCCCTACTTACCTCCACCTATCTTTCTCCTACCATCCTATACTTAAGATAGCTGAGTCTCCTAGACTTAACTTTTCAATAATCTTCTGACTCATCAACACCAGTACTTTACCATTATTGTCTCTAGTAATCATTACTCTGATAATTATTAAAAATACTCTGCTCTACTCTACAATAACAACATTTTTTGTCAGTAATCTATGGTATTATGCTGCATATGATATTCTGTATATCTATATGTGTTGCCAACTGTCTAATATTGTTAGGCAGAAGATTGGTCTTTCAGAGGTTCTGTCATGTTCTGTGAATGTTCTTATGGAGTTTTTTCTCCCTGGGTCTCTGCTGAAATTAAGTTCCTCAATCCATTTGGATTTCCCAAGTCAACAAAACCAAACCATCAATCAATTAATCAATCAAATAGTTCACAACTATGTGCCATTACATTCACTCAGCGGCAGTATAATGTTTCAAAGATAGTATTTGATGCATGCCATGCTACCTGTGAGCTATGCTGAGTGGTGCATGGTCAAAAGCACAGACGTCTTCTTGCTTACACAAACTTTGTGCCTTCCTCTGCTTGAATCAATACATCCCTGACAACTTTCTCTCCTGCACTTGAATTAATACATCCCTTTTCATCCCCCAAACAACACTTCTCATCTTGCTCTTTTTCTAACTGCCCTATCCACCACTCTACCCCTCTCACGCATCCCCTGTATATCTAAGTTATAAACCTTCTAGATACACCAATTTGGAACAGGCAGCCTAAACAGAACCAATCCTATACACTGCTCCCCCAGTCATATGGTATTACCACTATCCTCTTAAACAATACTAATATCTTCCATCCTAAACTTCCTAATACTTTTATAACTTGCTTCATTATATCTCTTGAACTCTTTACGAACCTATACAATACTAAATTCTCCCTTCCTACATAATTTTATAACTAACTTCATTATGTATCTTGAACTCCATGCAAACCTTTCTTTACTGAAATGTAAGAACACTAAACTTTTTTACAATGTTTTCCTCCATTCACTTCTGCAAGATTTTACAGCTGGAACAAATCTAGAGACATAATTGTTGATGTAAATAATTTACTGTATATAGCTGTTTTGTAATTATGTTTGTTGTTTCGTAAAAAACTTAACTGTTGTTTTTTTCTGAGAACTGTCTGAAATTCACTTGGTAATATAAATGTACTGTGGTTGAAATTTTCTCCCTAGGCCTCTGAAGAAAATGGGCTCTGCTCAGTTGGACTTTCCCAATCACAGACAAATAAATAAATAAATAAATAAATAAATAAATAAATAAATAAATAAAATGTGCATTGTACATCAGACATTTCTCCACATATCATACACAAATGATTTCTTAGTAGCTGTCATTATTTGTACAGAGTTCAGTGGTCAATGGCACAAGAGCTAGTTATACTGGCAGTATTTGTGGACCTGCAAAGTAACAGATGATAGCAGAAAGTTTATTGCTCTCATCTGAATAAGTTAAATGTTACTTATGCTGTATTCAGTTGTTAATGCAGATACAAATGTTTTTGTCACCTTGAAATATTTCAGTGCTATGACTGTTCTCAATTTGTTATTTATGTTTTTTCATTTTTTTCCATTTAATTTTTTATGGACCAGAAAGGTAAGTGCAGCATTTGCCATTTACAACAGATGTGATGTGTCAGTCTTTTAATTATTTTCCTAGTACTGAATGTGTTACAACACTTGAAACTTTGTGTTACATTTGTAACGTGTCGTATACAATGACTCTAATTATATATTTTTGGGAGAATCCACATGAATGCCTGTAGCAATTTTTTGAGACACATGGTGTTGGGTCTACTCATACACTATACATGCAGACACTCCTTGTCCATGAGAAGTAGTGTCCCTAGTGTGACTCTGGCATATCCTTACTAGTGTAAACGTAAGAAACCAAACCAAGCACAAAACAAAAAGAGGAACCTTGTTGGCAGAAATCACGCGAACCAGTCCTGTTAAATCCTTAACGCATTTATTAGAAAAAAAACCAACAGAGCGTTTTCGCCACGGAACACCGTGGCTTCTTCAGAGGTTTACAATTCCAAAATAAAACACTCCGTTTAAAACAGGTAAACCAGGAAGTGACATCTTCCTGTTTCCTGAAAACGGCAGCCTGTTTTTTAAAAACATAGAACATCTTGAAATGTCATATAAAACAGTTTAAAAAGTGCATAAAACGCACCAAAAAGGCACGGGGCTCAGGCACATTACATTTTTACATAACCAATACAGATATCATACAGGTGTTTTATGTACGTTGCCATAAAACTAAGAACCTACAAACATAGCTAGACAAAACCAGGGGAAAGAAGCAACCCCAAATAAGTATACATAGATCTACAGGACTACTACACAGAAGTCTAATATCCTTAACAGGTGACTAGGTAAATAAAATATATGTAGTTACCAATAGGGTCTGTGTCAGTCAAGCACAAAACCCTACAGCATAATAAACATGACAAAATTGATCCCTTAGGACCATAGTAAATACATTTAACCAGGTCACAAGACCTGTATTTACAATCAATGAAAATAACAGGTGACTAACCATGATGAGGGACGATAGTAGGACTTTATCTAACAAACAAGAACAACAAGATCTATCTGAAGTAACTTTTCAGCTTAAGTACAGGGGCTATATTGCAGTTATTGTTTAGACCAGGATGGCTAAAAGCGTCTAAACGCAACTGCCATTCAAGTTCACGGTTTTCCAAAATTAAAGAGAAAGGTCCGCCCCTGACCTTTAAAGGGACGTGATCAATGGCCATGAATTGGAAACTATGACCTGGGTTCAAGGCAATATGCTTTGCCAGTGCGTTGTCATCTTTGCTGTTCCTGATTGCATATAAGTGCTCATACATTCTATCTCGGATTCGCCTATCCGTTTTTCCAATGTAGAACCCTTGGCAACAGTTGCACATAGCAATATAAATAATAGATTTGCTCTCACAATTGAGAGCAAACCTGATGTCATACTTTTTGTCCCTTACTTGGAATGTCTCTCCGGTACGAACATTGTTACAGAACTTGCAGAACCCACATCTGGACATACCTCTCCTTTTATAAAATGTGCCTTGATGTGCGTCCCTTTGTAATAGTTCCTTGAGATTTTTAGATCTTTTAAAAGTAAATCTAGGTTCAAAACCCAATTTCCCTGCCAATAAAGCATTAGATGAAATAAGGTGCCAGTTCTTTCGGACAATATCCAGAATACCCTTCGAGTTATTACTGAAAGTAGTAATAAAACTCAAGGAGAAGTCACTATCTACCTCTCTGGAGTTCCCCATGACCCTCACTTCGTTGATCACGGGAAGCATTCTTTGCTCTATGTTAGTACTAGAGTCGTTGAACGGGACATTTTGCTTAAACAGTAAAGGTGTGTAAAAGCCATTAATCCTTTTAGAAGTAACTTCCTCTATGAGTTCCAATACCATTTTATCTGGGTACCCTCGGTTCGTAAACATCTCCCTTAGCAAGGAACATTCCTTAGAAAAATCCACCAATGTGCTGCACATTCTTCCTGCCCTCACCAGCTGTCCTTTCACAATAGATCTCTTCTGTTTGTACGGATGGGAGCTGGTGAAGTGCAGGAACGAATTGCAGTAAGTGGATTTCCTATATACAGTAGACATCAATGTCTGCTGAGTGGTGTCCTTTACTAATTTAACATCGAGGTAATCTATCTCCCTAGTTGAAAATTTAAATGTAAATTTCAGGAACTCAGTAGTGGAATTAATGGTTTCCACAAAAGTTGCAGCTTCTGCTTCCGAGCCCCTGAACAACAGAAACATGTCGTCCAAGAACCGGGTATAAAATATAACAGGTACCATGAGGCCAGGGACCCTTTGTAAAATATTGGTTTCCCAATAACCCATGACATAGTTTGCCACTCCAGCCCCACACGGGGAACCCATCGCCACACCACGCTTCTGTAAAAAGAAGTCACCATCAAAGGTAAAATAGTTACTGGTTAGAACTATCTCCAGTAATTCAGTGGCCAAGTCTACCTCCAATTTAGAAGCCCCGAAGCCCTGTAACATGATCCCAATCCACTCAACCGCTTCTTGATGCGGTATAGAGGTGTATAAGTCTATGACGTCTATGGTTAGAAAGTTGTCATCGTTGTTATACGGTACGCAGTTAACACTGTCCAGGAACGTCCATGAGTCCTTACATACACTAGGGATCCCTTTGATGTATTTGTCCAAAATATGTGTAATAAGCTTCGAACATGGGTAAATAATAGAGGACCTACTGTCAATCAAGGCCCTCATAGGGGGATCGCTAATACTCTTGTGGATTTTAGGGATTCCGAACATGACGGGGATCTTTGAACAACTGATATCAATGTAATTGTATAATTTTATATCAATTTTCCCCGTCAGGAACAGGTCCCTAAAGTATCCCCTAATCCTCTGAATACTACCATTAACTTCATTCATTGAAGATTTTATGTAAGCATCACTCTCCAATAGAGAAGCCATCTTCTCGTTATATGTTGAGTTATGAAAAATCACTAGCCCACCACCCTTGTCAGGTTTTAACACTCGTACAGGCAACCGACTAATCTCATCCAACAATGTCATTTGTTCTCTGGTAATGTTAGAATATTTGGACCTAGTTCTGTCATTGATGTTATTCACTAAGAATCTAAAGTCCATTTCACACATGTTCTCAAACAGTTCCAAGGTAGAATGTAATGGGGGATTAAACACACTGGCCAATCTTAAGGCACATGTGTTAAAAGTTGTACTTTCTTCAGCTGGATTCTCACTACCAGTTAATTGGTTGAACATCAATTTAAGGTTCATTTTTCTTACAAAACATTTAAGTTCTATAATTTCCTTCGCAATACTCCCATTCGTACTCGGGACGAAAGTATTACCAAAGGCTAAAAGTTCTACCAGTTGGTCGTCTAAGGTGATGTCAGAGAAATTATAGATCTTAAAATCACCATTCTTATTGGTGAGAATGGAAGGGTAGCCTGTTTCTACAATTGGGTCAAGTGGGTCAATATGCAACAGTGAGGGAGAGGGTAACTCAATTCTATTTGGTGTATCAACCACCAAAATTGTGTTTAGTTCCTTCTCCTGTTCGTGTGAAACTTCCTGCTGCGTTGCCCTAAAAAATTATTGTTGTTGCTCCCTGTATTCTGGTTATTGTGTCCATTATTAATATTAGGACCATTATCAAATTTGTCATGTCCCCCTTTATCCTTGGTGAGCCCCTTAATTCTGTTACTCCTCCTGGGTCCTGGGTTAACATGATTTTCAGTGGTATCTTCTTCAATTGTATCATCTAACCTATTCTCGTCTTCACCTGCTTGTGTTGTGAGATTATCACTATTACTGCTTGAGCGGGTATTTTTAGTTCCTTTAAATTGGGATAGGCAGATTTTTTTGTATAAGCTTCCCTGTCCCTAATCAATTTCTTGTTCTTGTTTCCTTTCAATTTTATCAACAAAGTATCAATACTGGACAAAATACGTCCATAATCAAAACGGTATCTATTAAAGTCTAGATCAAGTTTAATCTCTTTGTCCAAGTCATTAATTTCTTTCATTAGAAAGTCAATATGCAACGAGTAATACTTGACAATCAAGTCCAAAAGTTCACCACCATGTTTTTGAAACAATGTTTCTAAGTCCACTAAAAAATCCTGGTCTGATATTAAACCGGATGGCATAAAGTTATTTCGTAGCCCTTTTGGTACTAAGTTTTCATTAATGCACTGTTTGAAATATGCCGACTCCAACTGCAATTTTTCAATTTAAGCAGTTTGGAGTCAAATGTTTTGAGTTTGTCTGCTAGGCATATGTTATCATTAATTGCAACAGTACCTGTAGGCATACCTTGTTGGCCAAACGAAAAGTTAGTAGTGTCCGTTAGCCAGCCACTTAGGTCTGGAAACCCAGAATTAATCCCAACAGCCCGGTTTTCAGTGTTAGCCTGTCCTGCTAAAACTGTCCGTGAGTTGAAGTTAAAATTGGCGCGATCATTAGAGACCGCTACTGCATAAGAGGCTGGGTGTCCCGCATCTTCTTCGTTACCGGAACCAAGGCCAGAAAGTGAAAAATTACCTCCCTGGCTGTTGTTTACACCGACAACATCAGTAATCATTAAATTCCGACGTTCCGGCTGTGCTGCTGGAATCCAATCATCGGGGCTTCCTTGGCTCTGTCCCGACATCCTTTCTCCACCAGCAGGTGCTTCTCGCAAAGCCTGGAACGTAGCCTGCATGACATCCATCCTCGAGTTCATCTGGTCGAGCCTGGCCGATAGTCCTGCTGTTGGTTTTTTTTTCTAATAAATGCGTTAAGGATTTAACAGGACTGGTTCGCGTGATTTCTGCCAACAAGGTTCCTCTTTTTGTTTTGTTCTTGGTTTGGTTTCTTACGTTTTTACTGTGGTCTGTTCTGCGAGGATTCCTGTTGGTGTGGCAGTTTTTAGCAAACCGGGTTTATTCCTGTTGGTGTGGCAGTTTTTCAGCAAACCGGGCTTATGGCTAGTGGCAGTGACGTTGTGGACATGGATTTAACTGTTCTGGTAGCAGGACTATCGGCCAGGCTCGACCAGATGAATTCGAGGATGGATGTCATGCAGGCTACGTTCCAGGCTTTGCGAGAAGCACCTGCTGGTGGAGAAAGGATGTCGGGACAGAGCCAAGGAAGCCCCGATGATTGGATTCCAGCAGCACAGCCGGAACGTCGGAATTTAATGATTACTGATGTTGTCGGTGTAAACAATAGCCAGGGAGGTAATTTTTCACTTTCTGGCCTTGGTTCCGGTAACGAAGAAGATGCGGGACGCCCAGCCTCTTATGCAGTAGCGGTCTCTAATGATCGCGCCAATTTTAACTTCAACTCACGGACAGTTTTAGCAGGACAGGCTAACACTGAAAACCGGGCTGTTGGGATTAATTCTGGGTTTCCAGACCTAAGTGGCTGGCTAACGGACACTACTAACTTTTCGTTTGGCCAACAAGGTATGCCTACAGGTACTGTTGCAATTAATGATAACATATGCCTAGCAGACAAACTCAAAACATTTGACTCCAAACTGCTTAAATTGAAAAAATTGCAGTTGGAGTCGGCATATTTCAAACAGTGCATTAATGAAAACTTAGTACCAAAAGGGCTACGAAATAACTTTATGCCATCCGGTTTAATATCAGACCAGGATTTTTTAGTGGACTTAGAAACATTGTTTCAAAAACATGGTGGTGAACTTTTGGACTTGATTGTCAAGTATTACTCGTTGCATATTGACTTTCTAATGAAAGAAATTAATGACTTGGACAAAGAGATTAAACTTGATCTAGACTTTAATAGATACCGTTTTGATTATGGACGTATTTTGTCCAGTATTGATACTTTGTTGATAAAATTGAAAGGAAACAAGAACAAGAAATTGATTAGGGACAGGGAAGCTTATACAAAAAAATCTGCCTATCCCAATTTAAAGGGAACTAGAAATACCCGCTCAAGCAGTAATAGTGATAATCTCACAACACAAGCAGGTGAAGACGAGAATAGGTTAGATGATACAATTGAAGAAGATACCACTGAAAATCATGTTAACCCAGGACCCAGGAGGAGTAACAGAATTAAGGGGCTCACCAAGGATAAAGGGGGACATGACAAATTTGATAATGGTCCTAATATTAATAATGGACACAATAACCAGAATACAGGGAGCAACAACAATAATTTTTTAGGGCAACGCAGCAGGAAGTTTCACACGAACAGGAGAAGGAACTAAACACAATTTTGGTGGTTGATACACCAAATAGAATTGAGTTACCCTCTCCTCACTGTTGCATATTGACCCACTTGACCCAATTGTAGAAACAGGCTACCCTTCCATTCTCACCAATAAGAATGGTGATTTTAAGATCTATAATTTCTCTGACATCACCTTAGACGACCAACTGGTAGAACTTTTAGCCTTTGGTAATACTTTCGTCCCGAGTATAATGGGAGTATTGAAGGAAATTATAGAACTTAAATGTTTTGTAAGAAAAATGAACCTTAAATTGATGTTCAACCAATTAACTGGTAGTGAGAATCCAGCTGAAGAAAGTACAACTTTTAACACATGTGCCTTAAGATTGGCCAGTGTGTTTAATCCCCCATTACATTCTACCTTGGAACTGTTTGAGAACATGTGTGAAATGGACTTTAGATTCTTAGTGAATAACATCAATGACAGAACTAGGTCCAAATATTCTAACATTACCAGAGAACAAATGACATTGTTGGATGAGATTAGTCGGTTGCCTGTACGAGTGTTAAAACCTGACAAGGGTGGTGGGCTAGTGATTTTTCATAACTCAACATATAACGAGAAGATGGCTTCTCTATTGGAGAGTGATGCTTACATAAAATCTTCAATGAATGAAGTTAATGGTAGTATTCAGAGGATTAGGGGATACTTTAGGGACCTGTTCCTGACGGGGAAAATTGATATAAAATTATACAATTACATTGATATCAGTTGTTCAAAGATCCCCGTCATGTTCGGAATCCCTAAAATCCACAAGAGTATTAGCGATCCCCCTATGAGGGCCTTGATTGACAGTAGGTCCTCTATTATTTACCCATGTTCGAAGCTTATTACACACATTTTGGACAAATACATCAAAGGGATCCCTAGTGTATGTAAGGACTCATGGACGTTCCTGGACAGTGTTAACTGCGTACCGTATAACAACGATGACAACTTTCTAACCATAGACGTCATAGACTTATACACCTCTATACCGCATCAAGAAGCGGTTGAGTGGATTGGGATCATGTTACAGGGCTTCGGGGCTTCTAAATTGGAGGTAGACTTGGCCACTGAATTACTGGAGATAGTTCTAACCAGTAACTATTTTACCTTTGATGGTGACTTCTTTTTACAGAAGCGTGGTGTGGCGATGGGTTCCCGTGTGGGGCTGGAGTGGCAAACTATGTCATGGGTTATTGGGAAACCAATATTTTACAAAGGGTCCCTGGCCTCATGGTACCTGTTATATTTTATACCCGGTTCTTGGACGACATGTTTCTGTTGTTCAGGGGCTCGGAAGCAGAAGCTGCAACTTTTGTGGAAACCATTAATTCCACTACTGAGTTCCTGAAATTTACATTTAAATTTTCAACTAGGGAGATAGATTACCTCGATGTTAAATTAGTAAAGGACACCACTCAGCAGACATTGATGTCTACTGTATATAGGAAATCCACTTACTGCAATTTGTTCCTGCACTTCACCAGCTCCCATCCGTACAAACAGAAGAGATCTATTGTGAAAGGACAGCTGGTGAGGGCAGGAAGAATGTGCAGCACATTGGTGGATTTTTCTAAGGAATGTTCCTTGCTAAGGGAGATGTTTACGAACCGAGGGTACCCAGATAAAATGGTATTGGAACTCATAGAGGAAGTTACTTCTAAAAGGATTAATGGCTTTTACACACCTTTACTGTTTAAGCAAAACGTCCCGTTCAACGACTCTAGTACTAACATAGAGCAAAGAATGCTTCCCGTGATCAACGAAGTGAGGGTCATGGGGAACTCCAGAGAGGTAGATAGTGACTTCTCCTTGAGTTTTATTACTACTTTCAGTAATAACTCGAAGGGTATTCTGGATATTGTCCGAAAGAACTGGCACCTTATTTCATCTAATGCTTTATTGGCAGGGAAATTGGGTTTTGAACCTAGATTTACTTTTAAAAGATCTAAAAATCTCAAGGAACTATTACAAAGGGACGCACATCAAGGCACATTTTATAAAAGGAGAGGTATGTCCAGATGTGGGTTCTGCAAGTTCTGTAATAATGTTCGGACCGGAGAGACATTCCAAGTAAGGGACAAAAAGTATGACATCAAGTTTGCTCTCAATTGTGAGAGCAAATCTATTATTTATATTGCTATGTGCAACTGTTGCCAAGGGTTCTACATTGGAAAAACGGATAGGCGAATCCGAGATAGAATGTATGAGCACTTATATGCAATCAGGAACAGCAAAGATGACAACGCACTGGCAAAGCATATTGCCTTGAACCCAGGTCATAGTTTCCAATTCATGGCCATCGACCACGTCCCTTTAAAGGTCAGGGGTGGACCTTTCTCTTTAATTTTGGAAAACCGTGAGCTTGAATGGCAGTTGCGTTTAGACGCTTTTAGCCATCCTGGTCTAAACAATAACTGCAATATAGCCCCTGTACTTAAGCTGAAAAGTTACTTCAGATAGATCTTGTTGTTCTTGTTTGTTAGATAAAGTCCTACTATCGTCCCTCATCATGGTTAGTCACCTGTTATTTTCATTGATTGTAAATACAGGTCTTGTGACCTGGTTAAATGTATTTACTATGGCCCTAAGGGATCAATTTTGTCATGTTTATTATGCTGTAGGGTTTTGTGCTTGACTGACACAGACCCTATTGGTAACTACATATATTTTATTTACCTAGTCACCTGTTAAGGATATTAGACTTCTGTGTAGTAGTCCTGTAGATCTATGTATACTTATTTGGGGTTGCTTCTTTCCCCTGGTTTTGTCTAGCTATGTTTGTAGGTTCTTAGTTTTATGGCAACGTACTTAAAACACCTGTATGATATCTGTATTGGTTATGTAAAAATGTAATGTGCCTGAGCCCCGTGCCTTTTTGGTGCGTTTTATGCACTTTTTAAACTGTTTTATATGACATTTCAAGATGTTCTATGTTTTTAAAAAACAGGCTGCCGTTTTCAGGAAACAGGAAGATGTCACTTCCTGGTTTACCTGTTTTAAACGGAGTGTTTTATTTTGGAATTGTAAACCTCTGAAGAAGCCACGGTGTTCCGTGGCGAAAACGCTCTGTTGGTTTTTTTTCTAATAAATGCGTTAAGGATTTAACAGGACTGGTTCGCGTGATTTCTGCCAACAAGGTTCCTCTTTTTGTTTTATATCCTTACTAGTGTGCAGATAGAAGCTGACATGGGTGCCAAGTGTGCAACCATATTGTGCATGAGAACCATCTTCACGTTATTCCTGACCTCCACCATTTCTATGTACTGGGTGATTTCTTCACATATACCTTGTAGCACTTCAACCATCTTTTCCTGACTCTCAGTGGCAATAAGCTGGGCATGAGTGATATCACTGCACATCTTCAGCTGGGCAGCTGCAGCCATGGCATGTCTCAGCAGCTACCCATGAAAGATATATTCACCAGGTATTCCTGTATATAGACATTACAGTGACTAATGCTACCTCAGATAGGGTTGTAATTTCCTCCAGGTGTTCAGCTCATGCACAAGAAAGAGGTGTTTATTTATTTATTTATGTTTGTTTGCCATAATATGTGCAGAGATCAATATTGAGCAATTACAGGCTGGGTATTCAGCTATGTGGTGCCCCCCCCCCAAACACACATGCTGCAATGTAATTCCCTGATTATGCTGAGTGCTCAAGTGTTTGTCACTGGCTCTGGTGTTGTCTACCTACTTTGCTATGAGACAGGAGCTCATTGCCAGTATAGTTTGCAACTATGCAGCACAGCCCCGAGGCTGGGTCATGAATATGAGAGTGATGGAATCCTCCTTACAGCCATTCTACTATCAAAATCAGCTTGCTGCGGTGCAGCCCAGCAAGTGATCATTTCTTGTTAGGAATTACAGAATAACATGTTTATGTGACCTGTGACAGACATGTCATTTAGTACTACATTTTAGGAAATACATAATAACGTGGTTAATGTGATCTGTGACTGGCATGTTATTTAGTACTACATTTTAGGAAATACAGAATAATGTGGTTAATGTGATCTGTGACAGGCATGCCATTTAGTACTACATTTTAGGAAATACATAATAACGTGGTTAATGTGATCTGTGACAGGCATGTTATTTAGTACTACATTTTAGGAAATACATAATAATGTGGTTAATGTGATCTGTGACAGGCATGCCATTTAGTACTACATTTTAGGAAATACATAATAACGTGGTCAATGTGATCTGTGACAGGCATGTCATTTAGTAATACCTTTTAGGAAATACATAATTACTGAGTTAAGGTGACCTGTGACACAGATGTCATTTAGTAATACATTTTAGGAAATACATAATAATGTGGTGAATGTGACCTATTTATTTAGTAATCCATTTTAGGAAATACATAATTACTGGGTTAATATGACCTGTGACAGGCATGTCATTCAGTACAATGTTTATGATGTTTACACTTACCACATGCAGTGTAGTAATGTGGAGCTACAGCTGATGTTGCTGGACCTGATGAGGAATCATTTTGTAGGTATATGTACACAGTTACCACAGCAAGAACACATGCCCTGAAACTGCCTGTGGCTGAAAAACCCTGACCATTTGCACCACATACATGTGAATGTCGCAGGTCTCTGAAATCTTTGGTGCCCATGCCACCTAAAATGAATTCTGCACTGTCTTCTGCTTCACACTCATCACATCATGAAAAGAACAGGTACTCTTCATCAGGTTTTAAAGAGCATGTGCACATTGGCAAAATGCCAACCCATGAAACTGTTTAATTTTTGAGTTCTGCTATAGGGCTTACCTTTTGTTTCCCATTTTTCACATTAAAACTGTATTTTTCTTATGTTTTCCTTTAAAATTCAAGGTACAAGATGTTGTATTATATATTGACATGCACCACCCACTACACATTTGTGTATAGAATGTTTCTTTCATTGTTGAGTTGATGGTATCATGTTGGGGCCAGAAGTGTCCAGCTTCCAAATCAGAGCACATCAGGAATCCAGATTTCTTTGTTTCACCTCAATGTGAATTTATGGGACCAGATAATATGCAAAGTGTACCGCCTGGCATAATTTCATAATGTAGTGACTGTAATCTTAGCAATTTACTAGACAAACGTGTGATGGGCAAGACCAGGAGGGTTTGCCGAAATTAGCACAGTACGCAGGGTACATATATAGACATAATTAATTATTTACCTATAATTCTAGCTAGATCAGGATGCAGATTTACCCTGCTGTTACTTAAACCAGGATCAAAGACAAAGGAATAACTAAATAAATAATACACTACTAAAAGTTCACTTACTTTGCCTGTTCAGTGACTGCAGTACATAACAAAGGATGTGCAGCAGCAGCATGACTTTATTTTATTTACTGACATTCGATTGTCAAATTCTGACTAGACAGGGAGACCATTTTCAGTGGAGTCCTGGGGAAAAAAAGCTCCAAAGTACTACAAAAACAGTTAAAGATCAATAATTTTACAATCTTCAAAAATAATACTAACGCATTTTCAGTTTTAATAATTATATCAAATTAAAGACATGAAAATACTGGTTAAGAACAGATACAACTTATATGATGATTTAATATTTTTATCCAGTTCATAGAGTAATTCAGTATAAGTTAGTATAATACAAACAAGAACTACAATATGAAGTGAGAGAAAAAACGGGGTTTTAGTATATTTAGAAAGAGATTCAAGTGACTGAAAGGAAGTCAGCGAGGAAGGGAGTGTAAGGAGGTGCAATATATGAACAGGTATTTGTTTAGACTTAGAGATATAGTTTAGCCTGGGGTTAAGCATGAACCAAGCCAGATTTTGGCTAGGAAGTCTTTTAGAATAGTTTTAAAGGACTGGAGGGAGAATAATGAGCTGATGGGTACAGGTAGGGAGTTCCAGGCCTCAGTAACATGGTATGAGTTTAGACCATGCCCAGTAGATTTGAGAGGTTTGTGGATGCAGATGAGTTTTTGTTTATTTGATCATAATGACCTTTTGGGAACATAGTTGTGTAGAATGGTATTTAGTGCCAGACAAGCAGATGGAAGCTGGATAATTTTACAGGTGGCAAGAAGCTGTGAGTATGTTAGTTGATAGGGTAACCAATTTAGGCTTTTTAGTGCTATACAGTGGTGGGTTCTGAAAAGGCTATGTGCTGCAAATTTAGCTACTTCATTATACCATTCTTTAAGTTTTGATTTTTGTTATACTTGGAGGTTAGTAAGGATAGAAGCACCACAAATAGTGAGGGGAGGAGATAAGTATTGGCAAGTAAAGTTTTAGTTATGTTGCTGAGAAAGTTTTTAGCTCTGCAAAGCATCCCTAGTTTTTGTTGATTTTTTATGCAGTTTTGTATATGCAGGTCAAATGTAAAATCATCATCCACTATCATCCCAAGTAATTTGCTATGAGAAGTGACTTCAATGGTTGTATTATTAAGAGAGAGAATTTTTATTTTTTTTTCATGAGAGAGGGATTTAGGAAAAAAAGTATTTTTTTTTTTTGGGGGGGGGGGGTTGAGCCTGAGTTATGAGTTATAAAGCCATGTTTCAGTGGCTGTTAAAGCTTTCTGAGTATTTTTTGGAGATGTGCCAGGTTGTCAGATGTGCAAATTTATGTGGAGTCATCTGCATATTGTATTAAGGAGGCCTGCTGATTGGATATGAGGAGGGTGTTAGTGAGAATGTTAAAGAAGAGGGAACCAAGGATAGAGCCTTGTGGTACACTGGTGGTGACTGGGAGGACTTGAGGAAGGGTGGAGTGCCATTTTATTGACTGATACCTACAAGACAGACAGCTTTTGAAACACAGAAGGGTGAGCTGAGATAGAACTAGTGAGGACATTTTGAGGACAAGTAAACGTTTCCTGTGACAAACTGTGTTGAAGGCTTTAGACAAGAAATAAGGAGGACAATAGTTTGCCTTTATCTCTAGCTTTATTGATAGTATCTATAAAGGTTAAAAGTCCACTGTCAATACTATGTGAGGGATGGAATCCATTTTGAGTGGGGCATAGGAATTCTTCCTGCTGGAGGTAGTTTACTATTTTGGAGTGGAGAGGCAAGATTGCTATAGATCTAAAGTTAGTAATGTCTGCTCCATTTCTACCTATGTGTAGAGGGATAATGTGTGACTTTTTTCAGAGAAAAGGAACATGGAATTCCTGAATTTACCTTTTTATAAGGACTGAGACAGGATAGGCAATTCTAGTGGCTGATATTTTAAGGCACTCACTTGGAAGGTCATGCACTGAAATACAGCATGGTTAGAGTTTAAGAGTAGTTTAACAAAGGATGTGGGCACAGGTTTGAGGGTGAAAGTGGATGTGGTGATATGTGCCTGCTGGGTTGGATTGGGATTGGATGTTGGGGAATCCTTGGTTAGGGAGGGTATACTATTTATGAAATAAGAGTTAAATTCTATTGCAGTTTTGAGTGGTCAGTTATTGGGAGAGGGCTTAGGGGTGAATTTTTGGCTGGGATGTAAAACTGCTTTAATGGCTGACCAGAATTTTTTAGGGTTGCGTATTCTATCATTCTAAAAGTTGTTATAGTATTGTTTTTTTGCTTTACTTTATTTACTTTTAGTATAGTTGCTGAGCATTCTTAAGTTTTTGAGAAATTGTGGTGTTTTATATTTTTTTCCATTCTTTCAACACTTTTTCTCTACCCTGCATTAGCATTCTACTCCTTTTGGATAGCCAGATTACATAATTTGTTTTAGTCTCTTCCTTCTATAAAGTGCAAGGCTATTTAAGAAAGTTGTATTGAATTCACTTACAGCCTCATCTCTGGGGAGGATTTTTCAGATGTTCCATTTAATTGGCTAATAGAATAGCAATTACTAATGTGTTAAACTTGGACAAGTCGCTTGCTGTTTTATAAACATTCTGTTTAAGTGGCTTCACTCTTTTTAACTTCTCACGTCTTTTGGGTTTATAGTACCATGATGGGAATGGACCCCATTCCTAAGTCAAAGTATGATTAAAGTTTATGAAATTAGTACTGTTCCAATCTTTGAGGACAGCCAAATGTGTACTTTGCAGCACTTGCAACATGCCCTGAATTATGGTGGTGGTGAAGAATATTGTATATATCATAAACTGCCTGAAAAACAAGTCAGTTAGTATCGGAGGAGTTGAACTTTAAACCTTCCTGGAAACTTGGATGATACGACTTTGACTTTCTTATTTTGACATATTGTGAGAAGGAAAAGGCATGTTTGTCAGTGTTGAAGCTCCCTGTAACAGAGGAAGACGTGACATGGAATGGACTGATATAATTACAGTGATGGATGGCTCTCTGTCAGTAGTCAAATCACTGCACTGAGAGCACAGCTCAGGATGACTGGGCACAGAGTTACCATGAGGCAACACTGACTCTTTATCTTGTAACAATAGCAGCAGCAGTATCTCTGTTGCTGCAAAATGCAAGGAATTTTGTAAGTGGTTATGTGTCATTTGTGAATGCCAACATGCTTCATGTAAGATGCTTGTGACTGTATGTCATGTATGGAGCTAAAATGTATCGACAACATGCCCTGCTGGATTAGAACAGAAATGTATATAAACTATTGTAGCTGTGTAAATGTATATGTTTTAACAGTGGGAACTAGAACACAGAGGGTTAACTTGCAAAACTTCAAGAAAATAGTTGAAATTAAATTATTTTATGATTGTGCTATAAACATTAGTTTCAATGTAGCAAGGAGACAGGATGTCTAGAACTATGATGCAGTCTGCATTGTTTTGTAAGTGTTTTATTGTTTTATGTCTTGCAGCAGTTGCAAAAATCTGAGAGAGATGTATTTTTCACATGGATATGCTAAAATGCTGATAGTTTCAGACAATGGGGATTTAGCTTGGGAACTAAATTCAGGTGACAAAAAGTGATTTCATCCAAGCTAACCTAGCAGTAATATTTTATATTAATTTAAGAACTATGTGAGACAGAGAGAGATAGGGCATTTTGTATTTTGTCTTTGACCTAACAAGAACATCCACTCATCACCTCTGCACTTGCCTTGCTATAAGTTAGTTTTTAGGGCATAGTAGCTCTTTTAGATTCAGATAGGAATACTAGTATAGCTTAGATATTTTCTTTCTTTATTTGAGATCATCTTGCAATGTTGTTTTAAATATTTCCTGTGATTTTGAACTCTGATGTAACTGATAACTTACTGAGTATTGCCTTGTTCTTTTATTATTTATTATTAAATATGTTTAAACCTTTCAATTGTGGCTGGTCTGTTTAGAGATATTTAAGTTCTTAGGTACTTGTTGCATATCTATTTGGTGACACTGCACAGGCCACTCCTAATAGCCTTGGACTTGGTCAAGCTACCATTTGGATTAATAGTAACATTACACACTAAGATTGGACACCCTTTGCTAAGGGCCTTAAAGTAGCTGATAAGGAGTGGCTGGTGGTAGTTGGAACTACCTGATAGTCTGGGCAGAAAGGGACATAGCTAGTAAACCTGTGTCAGCCATTCCCAGATGTGTGGCTGTGTTTGCATATAAATCAAATCTCAAAGTGTGCATGTGTCATCTACTTGTGCAGGGACATGAAGCATTGGCTGGACAGAGAGGGTGCTGGAGGTCTTGGTCTGGCCACTCAGCTGATATTTCAACTCTATAGCTGTGCCAGTGGGGAGTGTTATTGGGGATCTGGAGAAAGAAGGAGAAACCAGCCCTAGACTGGCGGTGGACTCTGTGTGCTCTTAAGGGAAATTGCACTTTACTGTGTGTGTACTTGCCATCATCCCAGTGTGTACGTCCCCTACTGTTGCCAGTGGTAAGGATTGAGGCTCCTTGATTACTGGGCCAGTGCTGGGGTGTCATACTCATACACATGCACATGCAGATACTCATAGGCACCGACATGCAGTACAGGCCTGCACACACATGCAGCACAAACATGCAAACTGGCAAATTTAAATCTATAAATTCATTGACTAGTATATGGACATTTCTAAAAGGGTAATATATGAAATATTTCACTTTATTTAAATAAAGCATGTGACATTTTCTTAAAAAAAATAAAAATAGCCTTTAAAATAATAAAACTATACAAAAAGCAGTTACCATGTGTAAGTGTAATAATACCTTCCACAGAACTTTCAGGAGTAGTGAGACCATCCCACCTGTGGTGTTGCGCATCACAACACCTGTTGTGGTTCATTATTTCCCTATAATGTCCGGCTCATCAGAAATGTTTGCTTATGTATTTTATGCAGATATCAGTCAGTGAGAAGCATAACAGTATCAACTAATGCTGTCCTACACAATTAATGCTATCTTGCACAAAATCATGCATAATCTACCTACTTCACAGGAAATAAGAATCACATGATATTACAATTCACCTTCTTCAACATGCATCTATGCATTACATATGCTGCATTTTTACTTACCATAAAAAGCTGTTAAAAGACCACCTAAGAAAGTGTTTGTGTTACTAATATTTGTATGCAGATGATACTTTTAGGATTCAGATCACCAGGATTGTTAGCACATTTTTTTCACTATCACAAATAGTCACATCAGATAAAAACAATCAGAACTCCAGATGTTATGTACAAGGTCAAATGCATATATAAAATTAACAATGCTTCTAAAATTCATGTGCTGTATAAAGGACTTAATAGCACAGAATTTAAATAACTGCAGGAGACACAGCTGGATGTTTAGCTCTTCTAAAGCAAGAGTTACTAATGCTTGCTTTATGTACTGTCGGTATGACAACCTTATTGAAAGAAAGTACTTAGCAATTGATATACATTACACTTCTCATTATTTGATACAAATGTCTCTAAAATTCCATGAAACAGGAGAGGAGAAATGGCAACAACAGTCTTCAAAGTACATACTTCGAGGTAGCAAATTGTTATTTCATACTGCTTGCTTATACTTCCCTTTGATCTTTTTTTATTTCTAGACATCACATCAAGTGTCTCTCGGGAATTTCACTCTGCTGGCATGCTTTATTAACTTCCCCTGCCAGTCTGAGAATGAAAAAAAATGCAATCAGAGATTATTTTCATTTTAATGACACTGCTCAATAAATTGTTACATTCAATCAGTTTTGCACATAAAGCAGGAGATTAAAGCATTAATATTAAAATTTACATTTAAGAAAATGCAGTGAAATGCATGATTTCATTTAAAGAGACATGGGAATTTAGAAAGAGGTATCTAAATCTCTTTCAGCATAAATGTTTTTTTTCAGTTTATTTTGTTTAAGTGGATGATATTTTTCCTTGGAGTCATTTGAATACCTAACACACAGCAAAGCAGTTTTGGTGTTGCACTCAGGACTGTATTTATGGTTGTTGCTGCAGGTTCTCCAACCTTGAAATGTCTTTGTAGAGTGGATCCCTTTTGAGTAATGGTAGGAGATGATATATTTTCTTCTGATAGACCACAGTTTTTCTCTGCTTGTTAACAGCATATAGTACTAATGAGTGTGATAAAAGAAGAATATGCATATTTGTGTAGCTAACTGCTCTTTGAAAGGTATGTAATTATTTTCCATGACCAAATATATGAATTATGTTTAACTGCAACACATGGTATTTTCTGAGTGGTAGTTATACTGATTCATAGCCACTTAGCGGAAAGATATACATGCCCTCAGCTGACCAGTGACACGATTCCATTCGTATGTTTCATATACTTAGTTATTTGGTCTAATTAATTTTGACTGCAGACAGAAAGTGAGAATTTGAACTTATTATGTGGTGCTAAGCTAAGGTTATATGTGCCAGATCTAGTGATGGTTCAGGTAAATGTTGAAGATACCCCCCCATGTGCTCAGCCATGATAGTGCCTGGTGTCTAGGCAGAATTTCTTTAACTCACTGGATATACTGTTACCGCTTACCCCAAACAACTGCTGAAGGGACTGATGGGTTATTCAGTGCAAAAGGACTGAGGGACTATCTGAGTTTAGTCAATAAAAATGACTGAGGCCTTAGCCACTCAACAACATACAAATAACTATATAAATAAATTGAAAGGCAGGACAATGTGTTAAGCAATGTAATGTCAATTTAACAAGATGCATAACAGGGAGGTAATATAGAAAGTAAAAACTAAGGTGATATGACAGTTCTTAGGAATTTCAGTCAACACAATGGAAACTTTGCCATGAACTTCTGATAGATGACAAACTCATCCACTACCTGAGGCATGTGCAAGAGCTACAGAAATATAGATTATCATTTTTACTTAAGCATGCTAAATTATTACTTACAGCACATAACACATAGTGTCCCAGTTGTCTCCCCATACTCATCATGTTCTTACTGTCTGCCCCCTACACACACACATAGGTACACACATATTCCTGCACTCTTCCTGTCCACTGGTGATGTGTAGGACAGCCTGGTGAACTTCTGTTTCATTCTGTCCACCCGTAAGTACTGCCATGCACTTTAGTGACTTATCTTAACTTCAAGAAATTTCTACCTAGTCTTGTCCTTTTCTATTGTCCTTTTCTGTTCTTGCATATTTAGCATTCTGTGCAAATTTTCTGGACTAATGAAGTCTGTAGTCTCTCTCTCTTTCTCTTCTACCATCTTTAACTGTTATAGTATCCAAGATGCTTTTTAATTTTGTGGATGGAGGGGGGGGGGGGGTGGTGAGTGCTTTTTCAAAAATCTTCTATTTGATGTCTTCTGTCTTGTGTTTTCTTCATTATGTGTTCATTTCAATGTTCACTGTATAAATCTCACTGAAATAAAAGCACTTTTATGGGGGCAGCCTTGATGAATAGCTATGCTTTACAAAGATAAGGAGACATACAGCTGTGGAAAGTAGGAGACTTATCCTTTCTTAATGGTGGTCACTGACTAAGCCATTGTTACCCAGTTATCAGAGCTGTAAGGCTGCGCATCAAGAGATTCAAGACAAGCATCATTTTTTTTCCAGAGCAAGTTCCTATTTTATACCTCTTTAAAATTTTTCTTCATTTTTTGCTTTCTCAGCCTCGACTATTTCATCTAGTCTTCATCTTCAGCTTTTCACAACTTTTACTGTGGTCAACAATTGTCTTTTTCCCTTGGCATAGCCATTATTGGCAATGAGCAGGGTACAATACAGGTTCATTTTTTTACCTCTCCATTGCTGGATACCAAGCTCTGCATGCATTTCAGTGGCTGTGCGCACACATGCTTCTATGTGTGTGCAGTCCAATATGTTGGCTGAGTGCAGCGCGCTGTTTATCCACTATGTATTGTTGCATGTATTGGCCTGCATTAAGAAACAGCATTGTAGTAGCTGGATCCATTTTCTCTGTGTGAGAGATCAAGCTGCCTATCACTTGCTTTCTAAACTTCTGTCTTTCTGTCTCTCTCATACTCCTTCTGTTGTTGGCCTCCAAGCACATCATCTATTTGTTGAGCTAAGCAGTGTAGTCAAGCTCCTACACTCTGCACCAGTGTACCACATAAGCGTTATTGTTATTACATACAATGTGTGCAGTGACAGACCTATGTACATATGGCTGTCTGCTTACAAGTGTGATTATTTGAAAGTTTTTGGGGTGTAAACTACCCTCCCCATTATTTTTGGATTTGTCCAGAATTCTTCAGCTAAGAGGTTGAGAATTATGGCTACAGAGGCCAGTAAAATTATAAGTGGCACACAAAATGCATTACAGCTATTCATGTGGCTATCCTGTTGAGTCCTTTTTATTAACTACAACCAGCTCAGTATGTATTGAGTGAAATGACAAGGCTTACTACTGTTTCTAAATGGCCTGGATGACTGCATACAGGTAGGTTTTACTGAAGTGAAAAAGCTAAGCAAACATAATGTAAGAAGGAAGTAAAAAATAATTAAATGGGTAAGCAGAACTATTTAAAATAGTGCTAGTTTTATCTCAACCCACCATTTAGCCCTATCATGCAACATAATCATTTAAAATAGAACCATAGAGAAAGGCCATATTAGTACAAATAAAAAAAACAGGCTTAGTCAGAAATAATAGATAAAGCAGTGGAACAAAATTCTTCAACTGCAGATTAGCTGGGAATGTACCTTTGGATTAATTAGTCTAAGTGCTAAATGCTCTGGGTTGTACAGCATTTGCTTTCAGTAGCACTTTTTCAGTGTCAATAAATCAGCTTGCTAACATAATATATGGCTAGCAAAGGGTAGAAGAGAGAAAAAAATAAAAAAGGAATTGGTAGGTGAGGTGTTTCAAAATGTGGGCTGGCTGTGTGTATCAAGGACTTTGGGGGACTGGGTTATTTGGCAGAATAAGGAGATCAGAAAGGGACATGCAGGAACTCAGGAGGCTACTATGGGAGATGATAATAATTATAAGAATAACAGATGTGTGCATCAGAGAAGGAGAGCGAGAGAGAAAAAGAAAGAGCATGTGGAAATGATAAATGAGCAGAGGTAGTCACCATGAAACTGAATCTGAGTGTAGGTCCTGTCCAAGCCATAAATTAATGTAGTAGGGGAAAATAAAGGATTCAGTGGAAAGAGAGGCTCAGCAGCAGAAGAATAGACAGGAGGGTGAATGAGAAATAAGATGGTGCTAGGGGTATGAAGGAAGAGGTTAGCACAGATGAAAAGGGTAGACTAATAAAAATGATGTGCTGACCCTGAAGCAGGAACAAAGGATCTGTTGGTGAAAGGGGGTAAGGTCAGAAAGAGAAAAGAGGTGGAGTGGACTATAATAGTACAAATCAGGAGGACCAATAGCTAGCAAGAAAGATCAATGGATGTAGGAGAGGTGAATGTAGGAGATCCAGCTAGGGCATTATATGTGAATTAGGAAGGATGAGGTAGTTAACACAAGGATGTAGGCAAGGTACTTATAATCAGCAGTGTTATCACCAGGGAGTTTGAAAACCCTGGGGCAGAAAACAGGATAGGTCCAAAGACAGTTAAGATAGTGGCAGCAGTGACCCTGGACATAACATTGGAGGTTGTAAAAAAACTAACAGGGAATGGTAGTTCCAGGCTAAAATCATAGTTCACTTTGGGACTAATAAACAGCAGCACAGAGAGTGGACAACAGAGCTAGAATGGTAAAGAGCAGATCCAAGGGTATAAGAAGCTTGGATGTATGGGGGGGGGGTCTCAAGGTCATACCCAAGCCTACAGCCAGCATCTCAGGGAGGATAAGAATCAAGTATTACAATGAATGATTGCCACAGTGGACAGCGAACAGTGGATATGGGTACATGTTCAACTGGGAAGAGTAACAGTTTAAGGAGAAGATTTCTGGTAGTGTCAGGTTCTTCCTCAGTAACAGCAAAGCAACATTGTTGAATACTGGGTTCATGAGTTATGTAACCCCGCACTGCACCTTCTAACAGTCTTTGTTACATCCTAGACTTTGTTCGAGAAACACAACTAACTGTCACTTTATTCTCATTCAACCTGGTTGGGGTGGTATCTATATGCCTAATAATAGAGTTACCTATTGCTAAAAAGTTACCATTGGTAGCTGCAGTCCCAGTGGGCCTTAAGTGTTTGGAGTCTGCACTTGTATGACTCTTAGAGTTACATGTACTGACTGTGGGTTTGCAAGATGAAGGTGAGTGTGTTGCTGTGTGAACTAATGGCTGAGGTTTCTTCATCCTTAACCTGAGAGGCTTACTCAGTGCTCCCTTAACAGCCTCACTTCAAGCTGGCTTAGTGAAATTGATCTGTGCTTGTGTATGTTTGTGTAGTGTGCTAACCAAAAGTGTTTTAATGTGAGAAGGTGGTCTCCAAGTTCAGTAAATACTTAAATCTCTCAAGTATTGAATAATTGTGAGATACCAATAAAGAGTTTTTGGTAAGCATGAGGCACTTGCTACAATGTCTTAAAATATCTAGTGCTGCCAGGCTAGCTACAGAAGGGGCCAAAAAATGACAGATATTCCATAATGACCAGTGCAGACAAAGTGATATAAGAAACTGCAGAGATTAATAACTTAACTCTTGGTATAGATTTAAAACAGATAGGGTGGAAAAGGGGTAATGACCTTGCTGGGTGGACATAAAGATATGAAGAAGAGGAAGAAAGAGAAGAAACAAATTGAAAGATGTAGTCTTACAATGGTAGGGGCCTAGAATAGTGGAGAATTATTAGGATATTCTGATATCTGAGAAGATTGACATTGCTAGCATCAAAGAGGCATGAACAAGAGAAAAGACAGGTAGGGATATGGACATTCCAGGTTATTTTATTCTCAGGAATGAAGGAAAGAAAAAAGTTGCAGGAGAAGGAGTAGAAATTTATCTAAGATATAGGATAGTTCATAGTTTCATAGATTCTTCCTAAGCTTGTGGCCAAGGAAACCATTGAGAATCTTAGCTAGATCACATAGTGCTGATGAGAGATTAACAATGTCTTCCATTAAGTTAAATTTTTCCCCTTATCCTGGGTGAAAATTTGTAATTACCCATCCAGTCATCTTGATTGGTTTTAAAGGTTGCTAGAGAAGTACTCTGCTTTATATGTAAGAACAGCATATTTCACAGACAAGGAATATGATGGGTTAGCGACATGTCTGGTGATGTCATTGTTAATGTGGTAGTAGTACGGGTTTAAGTTTTTAGAACATGGATTTGCTTGACCACTGGTTCTATTTCGATGAAGGAGTTCAAAGAATGCTGGGTCATTTATATCATGGAAGGCTAAACAGAGATCAACCCTCATGAGTTTTTATGACTCAGTAGAGGGTCAGGACTTTTAATCTACCAAAGTATAGTACAGTTGTGTAAAATGTCACCATAAGAATAGATGTCCTTATTTTCACTGTTGCTTTATTCATCACCTCTGGGATATCTTGCTAAGGAGAGCCATCCAGCCAGTATAGCAAAGCCTTTATTACCTAGGAGCATTGTACATCAGAAGTATGCTCCTGGTGAAAGTGTAGGGCATAACAGTGATGTAGGAATGCTCCCAACCCACAGCTAAGGTGCACCAGAAGAACCAGCCCCACCCCCACCCCCCAGTGGAAAGGAGAACATGTACATCCAGAAAAAGGAAGGGGAAGGAGAATAACCTCTCAGCCAGAAGGAAAATGAAACGAATAACAAAGGAATGGCCTTGCAAATCCAGGAGGATACGGTTTGCTTAGAAACTGCCAAACCCAATGTCCTGGTATGAAAAGAAACAAAAAAATGGTCAGATTTAAGAAAGGCCTTCATTTGTTATAAATAATATCTGAGCTGTCTATGCAAGTCCAAGGTATGAAGAACCCTCTCAGACTGCGAAGAAGTGAAAAACGAAACAAACTGGATAGACTGATTAAGGGACAGCTCATTAACCATGTTGAGCATAAAAGAAGGATTTGTCCTTTCAGGTTTTTTTTGCATTTTTTACTAATCCAGTCAGAAAAACAAACATCGTCTAGTTACTTAAAAATAATTATGTTTGAATTGATTGCTTCTGAAAGATGTGTGAAATTGTCACAATTAAAAAAAATGTCTGGCATAATTGCCACGTTTCCCTGAGTTAGGATTCTGAAAATAAACTGGGTGATATTTGTCTTTTTTCTTCCCTAAATTAATCATCCTTTTAATTATTACCAATCTTGCATTTGATTAACAGATCAAGACTTAAACCTGAGATGGAAAGTTCTAGTTAGGTTAGAGCAGCTATATAAAACAATTATTATAATAATTATTATTATCATTATCATTAATAATAACAACAATAAATGAGGGATCTTATAGGGAGCCATGAGAATATCAGTGGAAGCTAGTTGAGAATAATGGAAGAGACTTGTAAAGTGCTGAGGATGCTGGACAGCTGTTGGGCCAGAGATCTTCGGAATGGCAGAGAATATGAGGTCTGCAGGGGAATGGGGAACTTCACTGGTACACATGCAAGGTAAACATGAAGGTGAACTGGGTAACCAGAAGTGAAAGTTGGATGTGAGAGAAAGGGACAACAGGATACTTGCTGAAAGGATGGGGTGAGAAATGATAGGTGGGAGAACAGCAGAGGATGAGAGGAGGATGACACTGAGAAATGTCATAAGAAGAGTACAGTCAAGTCGCATGGAACACAGTAAGGTAAAGTGAGATAGTGGGACATACAGCCACAAAATGAAGGACAAAAGAAGAAAGCCAAGATGGAAGACAGGTACAGTCAGCATAGACAAGTGATGAAGAACAGTGACAGCCAGAGATAACCATACAGGACTGAGTGCCACAAGGAGACTATTTATGAAGAGGGCAGGTTGGGACATGTAATCCAGATAGGAGTGTCAGAGGGTGGGAGACACAAACCTGTGGGGGGCATCGTCTAGGAGTATCACTACTGATAGGAAATGTTTCACATGCAGCACAAGGATGAGGCAAGCACTGCAGACAGTGGGATCGGTGAGGAAGTGAAATCAGAGATAAAAAGATTACAGACAGAATGGGTAGTGAAATGCAGTAGGATTTGAAGGGGATGAGAGCTAATTTTGAGAGAGAGAGAGAGAAAGAGAGAGAGATATTAGAAAAGAGAGTTTTGGTGACTTGAAACTCAATCACAAAGGGGGATCAAGAGCCTTAGTAAGTGAGAAAGGAAAGCCAAGATACCAAAAAAAAAAAATCAGTCTCAGGGGCTTTGGCAAGATGGTAGGTGTATGCTGTAGTGCATACAAGCACCAGTAATCTGTCAGGTAAGGCATCAGAGGTAATAGCAAGCAGGGCTGAGGAGGTGGCAGAGGAATGCTAGGAGAAGGGGTGCCAGCAGAGTGTTGCTGGCAGTCTTCTCTGAAATGTTACCTGTACCAGCAGTGGGCACACAGAAAAAGCATGACTAGAGGTTGGATGAAATGGATATGCTGTCTGTGAGGGACAGAACCCACTTTACCTTAAAAGGAGCAGTGATGTTGTGCAGGAAAAGTACATCTCTACAACTGCTTATTAATACTGAGTTAGAAGTGGAGGGATTGGTACAGAAAGCAGTTAAGTATTCAGAAGGCATGCAGAAAGAAAAGCCAGATGTAAAACAAGCAAGGGTGACTCAGAGCATAAATTCAAACTATTAATTTGTGATGCAAGAAGTATGGGTAGGAAGATGGGGAGGGGCACAAGGGGTGATGCAGGAGAGGAGGGCAGGGACTGATGAGATCACCAAAATACATGTTCCAGTGAAATGAGGGAGTGGGATATGGAGGTCCCTGGGTACAGATTGTTTAGGAATGACAAAAAAAGTTAGACTGGGAGGTGAAGGACCAAGAAATATAACGGAGGAAGTCAGATAATATGTCAGTGGGGGAAGAACATAAAATCAAACACACATTAAAGGAGCAGGCAGGTTACAATCTAAGTTAAGTGTCCAGGCAATTAAGGTAGAGGAAGGATGAGAGCTTAAAGAATGATGCAGAGTATTGTCCCCAGAGCACATCAATAGAGGTGGAGGAGAAGAGAAGGGAATAAAGGAGCAGGGTATGAGGAAGAGGGCAATATGAAACCTGTTATGTGCAAATTGTGAAATTCCAAGTTCCACGATTAAGAGACATGAGTAGTTGCTTAAGATTTTGGACCAAAAGGGGATTCAGTCAACTACTGGGAACTTTACCAAAAGTAGAAGTTTGGATGTGGTCCTAATCATGACAGAGGGGCTATGGCTATTCATATGAAGGTACCATTATTTAACACTGTGCTGTTGTGTGTATTAAAATGGATATGGGTAAGAATATAAATATAAAGAAGATGGTGTGGGAATTTAGAAGATTGGATTATGATGAGCTAAAAGAGAGGATCAAGAAAGATTAAGAAACCTGGTATTAAACTGAGGAATAAATAAGTTATTTAAATGATTGGGGATGGATTACTTGGGAATATGGTCAAGTGTTTTTGGAAGGGGCAGAAAGCAACATGATAAAAGAAAAAAGCTCAACTTAATTACATAGAAATGTGAGGCTAACAATTAAGGAAAGGATAAGGCCAAAACATAAAGAAAAGATGAGGAGAATTAGTGGTATAGTACAAAGGGACTAGGAGAAGGCCAAGGAAACCAGTGAGGACACCAAAGACACATGATGAAGATGAGTTGCCCAAAGTGAAACAATGTTTTGTTTTATGTACAAAGAATAAAGGACTGACAGAAGGTCAGACCTTTTCAGACTTACTAAAGGTGGAAGGGAAATCCAAGAAGACAAAAACAACAAAGTTTCTGAAAAAAACTTTGCCTCAATCTTCACAGAGAAAAGAAACATGAGTGTACCATGCTGGGAGGAAGGTAGGGCAGAGAAAAACTAGCAGGGGTCAGATAAGACAGAAAGGAAATGAGTGCAAAGTGAAGTGGCTGCCTTTAAAAAAATGAAAAGAAAGCCAAGAAAAAAATATGTGTGGGATTGGTAGGGAAAGGATAAGATCAGAGCCTAGTGGTGTTAGAGCTCTTCTTACCAGAGACAAGAATTGATGGACATATATTACTGCTGCACAAGTTCATTCTAGGGAGATATGAAGGGGCCAATGTGAACAAGAAATGCAGTGGGGAGGACGAGGAGCTACACTGTGCTGTAGGGAGTAACTCCTCCATGAAATCTTCAAATTGAGTGTTGTGGACCAATGAAAAAGACTACTCGCATACATTGTGGAGAAGGAATCTAGAAAGGCATTGAATATGCATGAGACAGGTAGAGAAAGTATGAAGGAACAGGTAGGTAAATGGGATACAGAATCTTAAATGTACTAAATAGAAAAATTAGGTAGCCTACTGTCACCTAATGTTGTCAAGCTAATGTCTCTGTACAGAGTCAAATCTCTTCCATTTTTATTCCATAGCTTCCATTACATGTTGCCTTGGATTATTATTATTATAAGGACTGAACACAAAACATATTTTATTTCTTGTACAGTTTACTTTGACATGTCTGACAAATATAACACACACTGTTATGCTGTTATTAATCATTTACAGTTACTAAGTTTGACTTATATTCTAGCCTTTTTTTCTTAGCTGATTTGGCATTACTACTTTACCAACTTTAAACATGAGGTATTGCGTACAGCTTATTTTTTTCTCTATCTGAAAGTAAGGTGATTCTTTTGTTTTATAGCCGAGTTTTCTACTGCAGCCTCTAGGTTATATATTAAGGTACTCTTGTTTCTGGGTGAGTCTGACAACACTGCTGAATTCCTGTTTGGTCATAGGCAGCTATGGAATTACCAAATGCACTTCCAGTTCCTCCCCATATAAATCCTCTTGTTCCTCTTTCATGTCTCACTTCTACTATGTGAATATCTTCACCTGCTTATGTGACAACATTTAAGTCAGCTTTGGCAGTATAAATAACAATCTGCAGTCTTGGTGGTGTCTTGTACAAAGGCTTATACTGTTCAGTTATTTGTGATAAATTCCAACCAATATAGCTTTCCAATAAATATATTCATGGAGCTGTTCTCATCCACAGCCTATAATAAACAGTATTTTTTCTGTTTGAGCATATTTCTTGTAACTCTCCCTAAAGACTTATAATTAAATAGTTTACATTCTTGCATCACTAAATCAATATTATTCTGACTTTTATTAATGCGACTGATATTCACATCAAATCATTTCAATGTGGATGCCTCATCTAACAGTTTAAACATTCCAAAGCTCATTTCTTGCTCTGTATTCCAGTATCACTTCATATTATGTTCTAATAACTTAATCAGAAAATTGCATCTGGCAAGCTTGGGCTAAACTTCAAAAAATACTGCATCATGCCTAACAATTTTATGAGCACTTTTTTCTCCTCTGGTACACACAACTGTCCTACAGCATTTGTTTCCTCAATATTCTTTTAATAAGGGATATCCCGTATATTTTAGCTATGTATACTGGTTTCATACTTTTTTTTTTGAAAATACTGTAACTTGATGTTTAAGAATTCTCATAATGGAATTACTCACTTCATACAACCAAAAGATACAAACAACCATCCACACAATCATGACCAGAACTTCTATAGTTTGATCACAAAAGTAATATTAAGTGGTATTATCTGCATTATAAAAATAATGCATTGTGTATAATATAATTTAGAAAAAGCAATAATCTTCAGAAATGGATTCTATAACTGAGCCCGATTTGGAGACATTTTATAAATTGAACAATATATATCCAAATCAAGCCATAAAAGGACGTGAAGAAGGAAAGATACTAAATGTAATAGGAAGTACCAGAAGGCTAGAAGCTAATGAAATTGAAGTATGCCTGATAAGAGATGTGTAGGCTTTTGAGTGAGGAGAGATGTAGACCACAAACTGCTAGCTTAGGAACTAGAGGAGCACCGGAGGAAAAAACAAAAGCACTAAAGAATAATGGGGATATGGATATGGAGGAGTGTGGAAATTCATATATGCATTCAGTATTTATGTAATTCTCTACATACGGACAGCAGGTCAGATAAGATGGGATACAGTGATGGAGGAGACACATATCTCTGGAAAGGAATAAGGATTTGTTTGTTTTAGGGCATAAAATAGTGAGCACTGTTAGTGAGTATATAAAGGGGGAACGGCAGGTGGCCAAGATGGTTTCCTCACTGACGATTATGCACTACAGAAGTGTTAGCTACAGTTTTCAATGACATTATTGAAGCTGGAATATTATCTGATTCTATGTATGAAGTGATTACAGAGGTCCTCCTTAAAGGCAAAGATGACTCAGGGAACCCCACATTTTCATCCAATGTCTTTATGTAATGCTGATAGGAAGTTATTTGTAGACATCTTGTTGGATAGACTAGACAAGGTGTTGCTCACTGTGAACAAGTTGGTGTTATTCCAAAGGTGTTCTTTGGGAGATCACTGGAGACTGCTACCGGACTTTATAACAATGGGCTGAGGAAGAAGGGCTGTCTAAAGCTGGAGGAAATTAATTCAATATTCAAAAAGAGTTTGACATGGTCAGCTGGGACTGTAAGCTGGGTACAGTATGGCAGTTAATGGACAAAGGTATGCTTATGAGGGATGTAGAAGTGTTGTGGAAGAAACCTGTTACTTACGATAGTACTCATTGAGGAAGTATTGTGCAGGAAACCTGTTACTTAGGATAGTACTCATTGGGGAAGTATTATGCAGGAAACCTGTTAGGATAGTATTCATTGGGGGGTTTCTGACAAGGTATCTTTGCAAAGGAGTGTGAAGCAAGGTTCACCATTATCTCTGACACTATCTCTGCTTGTAATTGGAGAAACTAGCTGAGGGGTTGAGGGCATTTTTGGAGAGCATGGCTAAAGGTGTAGAGGGGAAGAGGTATTATTCTTTTTGAAGATAACTGCAATTTGCTGCTAGATAACATCAAAAGCTATGAGGATAGTATTGAGATTTTGAACTTCATTAATCATCTTGGAGGGGAAACAGGTCTGTGCTTTCATATCCACAAATCGCTGCCAATTCTGATAGGTGTTAATAACCATGGAAGCAAGGAAGTCAGTCTGGCTATGACTGCCCCCAGTGGTATGCAAAGTCAGAGTTAAAACAGGAAGAACTGAAGGAGAAAGTACAGAGGTTGCTTGACAGGTGGCCTAGTAGAATTTTAAACTAATATGGACCAAAGGTATACGGGCATGCAGCATCCAGACCTGCAGTGGATTTGATAAGAATCTAGGAGAAAGGTGGGTCTTATCATCTGGGGAAACAATTAGATAAAGCTACTGACCAGAAGTTGCAGGTAAAGGCTGGTAGACTGAAAAATAATGGAGAACATGGGAGTTAGTAGGGAATGAAGGAAGAAAGCACATGGGGGGATGTTTGAAAGATGGGAAGATAAGGCCTTAGACTATGTGAAGGAATTTGTGGACTAAAACAAAGAGCATAAATTGATTAATTTTTTAATGGTGTGAACCAACTAGGGATTAAAGAAGGGAGACTGGCTGGGTTTATAATATAGTGAAGAACAGACAGCTGTGGTATTGTAGAGAGCTAAGAAGATTGGAGGGAGGAAATGGAAAAATCAAGCTGGTGCTTTAAAACTGAGTGGAACAGAGCCAAGCAGGAGAGAGGCAGGATTGGCATTATTTATAGGAATTTGGGAGATTGGGAGATAGAAGGAGAGATGGCAAGAACAAGATGTCAGATGGTGAGATGAAGAGGTATATGAGGAGAGCTGGAGCATCTTTCCAGAACTCCAAATAAAGTCCATAGGTGATAGGTTGGAAGGGGTGTGAAATCAGGAAAACCACTGCTGGATGTGTAGGTAGTTGGATGCAGATTATAAATGATGGGGTGGGATTGTCGATAGTTTTTAGAGCTTTAGAAGGTATTAGACTTCCATTGGTAGATGATTTTTATAATTTTCTGATAAGATGGATTGGCTGTTTTGGATATTTGGGGCTGAAATGTGTGACAATAGAAGGCAGGATGCAGTAAGGTAAAATAATAATGGAGTGGTTAAACAGAATATTGCTTAATAATGGAATATGCCAGAAGAAGTGGGGCTAAATGAAAATGAAGTTAAGTGGTGGATAAGGAAAAATATGTGCAGGAAGCTGGGGACAAGGAGTTGGGAGAGAAGTGCATGTCATGGATATATCTAGAAGAATTTGGAAAGAAGTGTAGGTAGGACTGGAATAGGGGTGTCTGCAGTTACTGAGCAGGTCTAGGGAAAGAATGGTGGCATAGAAGCAAACATGAACTGTGGAGAATGTATTTGTAGCAACTGGGTTTGTTGATTCAAGTGACATTATGGGTCAGAAGGGGGAGGTAGTGGTAGTAGAGGCATAAGAGAGCCTGGCCATGATGCTCATTTATAGGAGTAATGGGGGAGGGGGTTGCAATTGGATTTGCAATAACTTCCCATCAGGTAGTTCCATTCTGGGTTAGTGTCAAGGTCTGACTTAGTACTGGGGGGGGTGTATATCAGTGAATGGTACAGTTGATAACTGTATTTGGTTCAGCTGGAAGCGGCATCGTGAAGTATATCTATGAAGGTAAGTGGATGCTTCCAAATTAACTTTTGGCGTACCACAGTTGTACAGATTACCTTCACACCAAATGCTGTAGAGAATTAGCATGGAGATGTGTTTAATGTGAGAACAGGTTGTTGATGCAGGGATTTTCTAGGATACATATTTCACACACACACACACACACACACACACACACACACACACACACACACACTTATATATATATATATATATATATATATATATATATGCGTGTGTGTGTGTGTGTGTGTGTGTGTGTGTGTGTGTGTGTGTGTGTACATATACTGTACATACATATACATCTAACAATGGAATGTTAGGAATGGAGTTGTCATTTGTTTTCACTGTGCACTGGATCTTAATGAATATATATTTTTTATTATTACATTGTCATAATGAGACCTGAAACTAAATAAAAGGGATGCAGTAAATATATTTATCAAAATCAGATGACTGATGGAAGACACTGAATGATTTAATTAGTAAAATAACTTGTGAGTTTTAAAAATTCTGTTAGCAGTTCCTAGAACTTACCATAGGTGTACACACCTAGAGTTTAAGTATCGTTATTCATTGATGATGTTGGTTACATTGTTATGAAAATATTAGCCACAGGAAAGCATCTTGAAGTTAAACTGCTCTTCATACAAATCTAGTTAGAGTTAATGGCAAAGTATTTATAAAATCAAAAATTGCTTAAATAGTCTTATCATTTAAAAATGTTGGGATTTTAACTTGTATGCTGATCAAAATAACAATATCATCAGGTTTAAGACTACCATCAAATTTTGAAAAATAGAAGCAAGATCACTTTATTTTTAATATGTCCTTTTTGCATAATCTATCTTTATCCAAAAAAGAAAGATCATGTCGAGTAAAGTCATTTGGATGTCTTACTCTTGGAGCAGACTTTAACTAAAATAGATATCTGGGGTATCCCTATCATATGATCAAAGTTTGAAAACTTCAAAATTTGTATGATTGAGACCATATGATAGAAGTTTTGAAACATTGAATGTTTTGAATGGGGATCATGGTACAGTGTGGATTGGGAAATTTCCCTTTTTCCTCATTTTAGTGGGATCTCGAAGTTGGTATATTTAATTTGTAGGGGGTGTGGGAGGATGCAGGGGGACTTGCCCACCTACAAAAATGTAAAAAAAAACATTTTTTCTTTTCTTTTTTTTTCTTTTATGTTTGACATTTCAAATCTTCGATCATATGGCTCTCTCATATGAATTTCTATGTTTTGAAACTTTGATCGTATGATAGGGATCCATACCTGAGACATAATGTTGTAAGGATAGATTACAGTTTTGGCATGTTTGCAGGCCCCTGAAAGTGCATAGCATGTAAAAACATTCAGTACTTTGAGATAATCATTTCATGCAAAACGAGGACATTTTTCATATGTTTTATAAAACTTATGAGTCCAAATAAATCTTTTGGGTGTTCTAAAAAAAAAAAAGCTTAAGAATCAAGGAGTAAAATGAAAAAACAAATAACCATCAGATATCCATTCAAAGATGCAAATTTTAGATAATAACGATAATTATTTGGTTAGATCACCTTTTGATGTTTCATGTAATCAAGTTCCTTATAAATGGCTGACATTTTTGTAGTCACTGCTTAAGTCCCCATTCTGTTTTACACATTTCTTAATTCCTGCTTAAGCCTCTGATCTGTTTTACAGATTCTATCTTTCTACAGCTATACTTGCTGCAAAATGATTTATCACATGAGGTTACAGTAAGTGCATGTAGTATGTTTATCCATTTAGGATATTTGTCCTTTTCCCATCGTTGTGTAACCACACAGTAAGTACATTAAAGTAAGGTGGAGCAAGGAGTTTTCCTTCTCCAAAACCATTGTGTTGATGCTGTGCTGTATGATGTTACAATAACTTATATTGCCAGTAGTGTGGCGAATTATTGTTCAGGCATTTTGGAGAAGATCATTCATAGGGGAAGCTGCGTGACATCATCCCAAATCTTAAAAAATTGTATTCAACTAAACTTATTATTTGCAGGGAAGATCAAGGTCAGTTGCTTCAAGAAATTGGTTATTCTAATAGGGTGTGATTATAACATATTAAGCAAGTAAATAATTATTACTTAAAGTAAACAGATTAGGTTTGCTGTTTAAACTAGGTATGTAATTTGAAAGAGGCAAACCTGTCTATAAGATCCCATGTAACAGGAAACTTGTGGATGAGTAAGAGGAGGAATGTATAATCTCATCATCTGTCAAAGCCACAGTATTGATTGTAATAACATTTGCAAGTGGAACCTTGATTTTAGTTATAGAAAAAGAGATCCAAAATATTTGTTTTAAAGATCTAAGTATGAAGGCCATCATTTACTTAATTACATTTTATAAACCTTGGTAGAGTACTGATCATAAAGTGACCAATTTACAGATATCTAGATGACTTTGAATACAATAGTTTGGCAGGGTCTCCTTCAGTAAACTGAAATACCACTTACCCAACTTTCATAATGTCGAGATGACAACGCCGACAATCCATGTCACCAACAACCTGGAACACCAGCTTTCCACACCAGGTAAGTAACCGCTTGGCCACCGTATTGAACTTTGCCCCTTACCCCCATGGTAGTGCGATCTTGGAGTTAGTATATTTAGTTGGGGGGGATGGGGAGTGAATCCTCCCACATGGGTGGGTTTACTTTGCTTTGGCTTTAATTTGTTTTCAGGCTGGCCAAGCAGTTACTTACCTGGAGTGGAAAGTCAATGTTCCGGGTCGTCGGTGATATGGATTGTCGGCGTTGTCATCTCAGCATTATGAAAGTCGGGTAAGTGGTATTTCAGTTTACTGAAGCAGACCAGTTTGGTATTACTATAAATTTATGTGGAATGTATTTTCTCTAAACCCTAATGAATAATATGCAAGTTACTCAATCAAAAGCCTTCTTGATGTCAATCAAGACTGCTTGTTTAACACTGTCATTAGGTTAAGTTAATTTCATTCAAGACATTTTAGAAACTCAGTTTTGTATTATATTGTTCCTTAGTTTGACTCCCTACCAGTATCATCAGTTATATTTGCAATATAATCAGAACCCTTAATTATGTCTGCAAAGCTTCCTAAAATACTTCTTGTGCTGGAGAAACAATTATCACAGTAGCCTACTTTATCCAAATGCAGGGTTTAGTATCCCCATTGGCTACTGCTACTCCTATCACAGTGGTGGGATAAACAGGAAAGGAACATGTTGCCCTCTTTTCTAGTTGTAGCACTAAATGAACCATTTAAGAAAATAATATCAAGGTTATAAAAGTAATTAGTTGAAAATAGGTGATTGAAGAAATAAAACTCTGTAGATACTTCTCAATTAATTTGAGTTTCATTGATGAACGGTTTCATCATTACACAATGACTTTTTTAGGGTAACCATTTGAAATGTTGGCATCCTCTAGAGTGAGTCCCAAAACATAGAGTCTAATTGACCAAAAATGTAGACTTACTAAACTATACTAAGTCTGAGATGGCCATTTCTCAGAATATTCCATTTTCTCTGAGGTATGACAATCTCGTAGGTGGTATAAATAAGCTCAGGGGTTGTAGGAGCTTGCCCCTCTTGCAGAATAGAAGCTTAAAGGAGAAGAATGATTTTCAAGATTTGCTCTTCTCTTGGAGTTTCAGTCTTTTTTATGGTGTGTTATCACATGGCATTTTGCGCCCTTTTTTAGATTAAGTTAATACAGCTACTCTAATTAATTCATGCAAGAAAAACAGGGAAGGATGAGGGATTCACCAACCCAGGAGAAACTCAGAACATTTGTGTGTATGAGTCTGAAACAACTGGCTGGGGTTCAAAGGTGCCTGTGTGTAGGATTGGTAAATTGAAGGTGGGTAATGGGCCAATCAAAAGAGTAGCAGGAGCAAAAACCTAACTGTGTGATAGGACCCACCTCATTTGCATTAGAGGAGAGCAGGAATAGGCTAATATCCCTAGGGGTAGGGAGTCTCTTGGTGTGCCCTCTGTATTCCATAACTTAAAAGTCCAGAAAAATGTTCAAACAACTTTACAGAGCTGGCTTTTTAACTGCCAGTGAAAACCACATGTTTATTTAAACAAACATCAATATGTGTCCTCTGTTATGATGCTGTCTGAAACCTCAGTACAGAAATGCCCGAAGACGAGTAATATTTGCAAACACAACTCTGACACTAAAAATAGAAATGAAAATACAAAGAAGATAAAAACTCATGCTGTACCCATTCCAATGAGGTTGCACATTATGTTATGCTGGGTAAATGAGGAACTTAACAGATGAGTGTATATAAAATTACACCGAAGCTGAAGAATAAAGTTAAGATGAAGCTAAGAGAGACTGTTGGCACTTACAATAATGTGGGACAGTGCCCAAATCTTATGGCAGTGAGAAAGTGTAACAGGAAGTCAAGAAGTGATCACTTAAATGAAAACAAGAAATAGCTGAAGATGAGCCATGTTGCTCATATTTTGGTCACAGGCATGAGGCAAAGCTAGACCAATGATGAATAAAGAATGCAGATAATGTGATTTATTGAATCATCATTGAAAATGTGTAAAATAAAAATAGAGCAAGGACATGATCAGAGAAACATTTTACAAATAACTCATGTAAAAGGTAGTACAGAAAATTAGGTTTTGTTTCTGAGACAGCATTATTTTGAATGTCATAGATGTTGCTTGTCTTACGTGCATTAAGAAGATGATGAGGCTTGGGTGTTAGTTTAAGTAGTTTATTGTATACAAACACATCAGGATGGATAGCAGGAACATTAAACTTAAACAAACTATCTAACTGACTGACTACATACTTGCATGCTTACACGCTGGCTGCTCACTCAAAATGGCACTCTTGCTTGAACGTGCTCAGTACTTGTATGCATGTGCTGACTCACTGGAAAGCTTCTTAAAGGTATATCACACACTGTGATCTACATCCTCCCTCTTTACTGAGCTGTCTCATATAAACAATGACATTTCAATAGGCATGCAATTATACAGACACTAATTAAGGAAAACAACAGTGATGTCCAGGTTACCATATATCAGGAACTAGGTTTCGAGATGAGACCTGATCTCGTGACATAATAGTTAGGACTGTGTTTTTGCAACACGGACAGTCACTGGGGAATGTTCTGCTTGAGAAGTCTCAGGGATTTTCTCATGAATGGGGATTGCTGATAGAATGTCCTCTAGAACAGAACATTGGACAAGTCATTCTGAGAACTAGAGTTTTTGTCACAGGCAAGATGCTTAACACTGGTTCAGATAGGTAACAAATCTGATTTCATCTGAATTCCATTCCTTGTGATTCCATAGTGTACAGTCTCAGCTCTTGGCACAAACTTTTCACAAATCTGATTCTATCAAAACCTTTTGATGTCTGTATCCTTACTATCTCCTCTTTTTTCAATGAACTGAGCAGTCTGCTGGTTTTATCATAGTAAGACTTCTGGGACAAATGCTTTTTCAGCAGTTGGGCTTTCACTGCTTTGTTATTCTTAGCACATGGAACCAATAAATTACTGATGATTGGTAATGTGGTACTGGTTTGTCTCGACATAAGTCTCTGGGCAGGATGGCCGAGATGTTTATCATGAGGAATGTTTCTGAGATTTAACAAGTTTAGAAAAACATCTGGATTTCTCTAACAGCTGTTTGACTGAGGGTATACAGGATGACTCATAAAATGAACAAAGTCCCATGCTTCTGCAAATTTCTTGAACTGTTGACTTGTAATATGTGCACCATTGTCAGAAATAACCCTGTGTGGACTACCATGGACAGAAAAATGTCTCTTCAACTTAGTAATGACAGTACTGGAAGTTAGGTTGGGAAGGAGCTCAATCTCGAACCAATTTGAATAACGGTCTACTAACACCAAATAATGTTGACCATTCCACTCAAAGATATCTGTGGCCACTGTCAACCAACGTAGTTCCGCAACCTGGCTTAACTGAAGTGGTTCTTTCTGTTGATGTGTCTTTGTACTATTACAGTGGATATAAAAAGTTTACACATCCCTGTTAAAATGCCAGGTTTTTGTGATATAAAAAATGAGACCACAATAAGTAATTTCAAAACTTTTCCCACCTTTAATGTGACCTATAACCTGTACAATTCAATTGAAAAACAAATAAATCTGTTAGGGTAAAAAAGATAAAAAATAAAAAATATACAATAAGCTGGTTGCATACGTGTTCACACCCTTAAACTAATACTTTGTTTAAGCACTTTTTGATTTAATTACAGCATTCAGTCTTCTTAGGTGCACACCTGCCATCAATTAAAGATACTCTGATTAACCCCAAATAAAGTTCAGCTGCCCCAGCAGGATTTTCTTGACATTTCTCAGTTGCCTTATACACCAAAAGCCATGGTTCGCAGAGAGCTTACAAAGCATCAAAGGGATCTCATTGTTGAAAGGTATCAGTCAGGAGAAGGGTACAACAAAATTTCCACAGCATTGGATATACCATGGAACACAGTGAAGACAGTCATCAAAAAGTGGAGAAAATATGGGACAACAGTGACGTTGCAAAGAACTGGATGTCCCTCCAAAACTGATGAAAAGACAAGATGAAAACTGGTCAGGGAGGCTGCCAAGAGACCTACTGCAATACTGAAGGAGCTGCAGGAATTTCTGGCAAGTACTGGTTGTATACTATATGTGTCAACAATCTCCCATATTCTCCATATGTCTGGACTATGGGGTAGGGTTGCAAGACTGAAGCCTTTTCTTACACAGAAAAACATCCAGGTCCGGCTAAAATTTGCAAAATAATACATCAGGTCTCCCAAAAGCATGTGGGAAAATGTGTTATGGTCTGATGAGACCAAGGTTGAACTTTTTGGCCACAATTCCAAAAGGTACGTTTGGTGCAAAAACAACACTTCACATCACCAAAAGAACACCATCCCCACGGTGAAGCATGGTGGTGGCATTATCATGCTTTGGGATTGCTTTTCTTCTGCTAGAACTGGGGCTTTAGTCAAGGTGGAGGGACTTATGAACAGTTCCAAATACCAGTCACTTTTGGCCCAAAATCTTCAGGTGTCTGGTAGAATGCTGAAGATAAAGAGGAATTTCACCTTTCAACATGACAATGACCCAAAACATACATCCAAATCAACAAAAGAATGGCTTCACCAGAAAAAAATTAAAGCTCTGGAATGGCCCAGCCAGAGCCCAGACCTAAATCCAATAGAAAATCTGTGGGGTGACCTGAAGTGGGCTGTGCACAAGAGATGCCCTCGCAATCTGAAAGATTTGGAGCACTTTTGCAAGGAAGAGTGGGCAAATATTGCCAAGTCAAGATGTGCCATGCTGACAGACTCCTACCCAAGAAGACTGAGTGTTGTAATTAAATCAAAAGGTGCTTCAACAAAATATTAGTTTAAGGGAGTGCACACTGATGCAACCAGCTTATTGTACATTTTTTATATTTTATATTTTTTCCCTAACAGATTTGTTTGTTTTTTAATTGAATTCTACAGGTTATAGGTCACATTAAAGGTGGGAAAAGTTTTGAAATGATTTATTGTGGTCTCGTTTTTTATATCACATAAACCTGGCATTTTAACAGGGGTGTGTAAACTTTGGGTCTATATTACATTATTGAATACTAATGTATTCAAAAATGTAATAGTCGATGCGTAAATGTCGAAATCGTAAAACTTCGAACATTTACAAAAAATACAAATACACATCCAAGCAAACCATTTAAACACTGTAAGCAGGGGGCAAACCCCCCCTCTGCACCCCCCTGCTACTTAAAAATAACAACTATGAGGTCGTCATACAGTGCAGATACTAGAAAACTTCCATTTCTGCACTGTATGGAGATCTCCATTGACATGTTCAATGTTTTCCGACTTTGACATTTACGGGTCGACTGTTACGTTTTTGAATACATTAGTATTCAATAACGTAATAGAGACCCTAAACTTTTTATATCCATTGTACATACTGAACAAGATGAAAGTACTTTCTTGATATCTCTAGATATAGAAGGCCAAAATACTACACCTTGCACTCTTCTTTTGGTAGAATCAGTTCCTCGGTGGCCACTATGCAAGATCTGAATGTACGCTTGTTGCAAACACTTTAGAACAATCACTTTAAGACCTTTCATGGTGATACCATTGTCTGACAAAATTTCATCTCTGTATGGAAAATTTGGTTGCACTTCTACTGGTAAACAAGATTGCTTTCAAGGCCATCCTTGACTGATGAAAAGGTTTAGCTTCTGGAGAATTGGATCTGAAGCTGTGTGAGTTCTGAACTCATCAAGATGCATGGAAAAAATTCTCACTTTCATGACCTCAAATTCAAGTTTCTCATTGTTATGCTGTTTTGTGTTTTTTTATGGACAATCTGGATAAGGTATCAGCAAGATAAAGAAGTTTTCTTTTTGTGTAAACAAGATTGAAATTGTACTTCTGCAATTTGAGCATCATACATTTTGACCTGACAACAACTAGAAGATCCTTTCATCATATCTGCCTTGCTCTTATGTAAATTAACTAGGGTATAGTAATTCTCTTAGATTCAGTCAGGAATACAGTGAAGCACAGTTTAGATGTTTTTCTTTATTTATTTGAGACTGTCCTGCAATATTGTTTTAAATATTTTCTGTGGTTTTGAACTTTGATGTCAATGTGACTATATACTGAGTATTTTCTTGTTCTTTTATTATTTATTATTAAAAATTAAATATATTTAAACCTTTCATTGTGGCTAATCTTTGAGAGACATATTTAAGTTTTGAGAGTACTTGCATATTTATTTGGTGACACTGTGGGTCACTCCTAATAGCCTTGCTCTTGGTCGAACTACCATTTGTACTGATAGTAACATTACACTGTAAGATTGGCCACCCTTTGTTAAGGGCCTTAAAGTAGCTGATAAGGAGCTGGCTGGTGGCAGTCATAACTACCTTATAGTCTGGGAAAAAGGGGGCATAGCTTGTAAACCTAGTCTTTCCCAGGTGTGTGTGTGTGTGTGTGTGTGTGTGTGTGTGTGTGTGTGTGTGTGTGTGTGTGTGTAAATCAAACCTCAAGTAGTGTGCATGTTAGCTACTTGGGCAGGGACATGAAGCACTAGTTGGACAGAGAGGGTGCTGGAGGTTTTGGCTTGGACACTCAGCCGAGATTTCAACTCTATAGTTGTGCCAGTGGGAAGTCTTATTGGGGATCTGGAGAAAGAGGAAGAAACCACTCCCAGACTGACTGTGGTCTCTGTGTGCTCTTCAGGGAAATTGCACTTGATGCAGAAAGCTGCATCTGGAAATACTGTGTGTACTTGCTATCCTTCCAATGTACAGCCCTCACTGTTGCCAGTGATGAAGATTGTGGCTCCTTGATTACTGGTTCATTGGTGGGTTGTCACAATACTGTATTCCTGCAATAACAGAACATACTATAAAGACCTGTTTGTGACTGTTTGGCATATTTAAACATATATACAAGATTAACAGTAGACAGTAGTCAAATAGTGAAGGTAAATATTCACAGTGGTAAATGGCTTAATTTCCCATTTGAGCAGCTCACTATTCACATACTTGTAGTTATAAAAGTCATAATTTGAGTTTTTTGATGGTAGATATTTGTGCAGTCATGAAGAACATAATTTGTGCCTTGGAGAACATGAAATTCACACATTTATAATGTAAACTGTGTGTCCTCTCTACATAGCCAGCCTTAGGCGACTGTCTAGGGTGCTGCTCTAGCAGGGGTGCTTTTCCAGTAATCTGGATAGCATAAGTGGACCAGGATGGGGGTACTGGGTTGTATTAAGGGGGTGCTGTGGAGACCTTTTGCCTTGGGCAACAGTTTACACAAGGCTGGTCCTGCCTGTCAAACAAAATTGTTTTAATAAAATCCCATATGGAATAATGATTTGATGACAAATGCAGTATACAGAGCCATTTCAAAGACTGATGCAAACAATAATAAAAAACTAAGAAGACATGTGACACCCATGCACTGGCCCAGTAATCAAGGAGCCTCAATCCTTATCACTAACAAGAGTTAGGGATGTGCACATTGGGAGGATGATAGGTACACACACAGTAATGTACAATTTTCCTCAAGAGCACACACAGATCACAGTCATTATGGGGCTGGTTTCTCCCTCTCTCTATGGATCCCCAATAAGACTCCCCACTGGCACAGCTACAGGGTTAAGATCTCAGCCGAGTGGTCAAGCCAAAACTCCAGCACCCTTTCTGTCCAACCAGTGCTTCGTGTCACTGCCCAAGTAACTGACACACACACACACACACACACACACACACACACGCACGCACGCACGCACGCACGCACACACACACACACACACACACACACACACACACACACACACACACAGACACACTTTGAGATTTGATTTATATACAAACACACAGACACTCCTGGGGAAGACTGGCACAGGTTCACTAGCTATGCCTCCTTCTGCCCAGACTATACAGTAGTTATCACTGCCACCAACCACTACTTATCAGCTACTATAAAGGCCCTTACCAAAGGTGGCCCAATCTTACTGTGTAATGTTATGATTATACAAACAGTGAGTATGACCAAACTAAGGCTATTCCAGAGTGGCCTGTACAGTGTTACCAAATACATGCAAGTATGCTAAGAGCTTAAATATATGTAAGCAAACCAGCCACAATTAAAAGGTTTAAATATATTTAATAATAAATCACAAAAGCACAAGACAATACTCATTAACTCAACAGAGTGACAGTAGAGTTCAGAATCACAGGAAATATTTTAAAACAACATTGTAGGACAGTCTCACATAAATACAGAAACATGCAAACTAATCTTACTGTATTTCTATCTATCTCTAAGAGAAATCACTGTACCTAAATAACTTACTTACAGAGCAAGACAAGTGCTGGTGATGTTGTCAGATCCAGAACAAAATACAAAATGCCCTGACTTTCTCTCTGAGATAGCTCTTAAGTTAATAATACACATTATTGCTAAATAATCTCAGATTACATCATTCTTGACAACTCTAAGTTTCCCAGGGTAGTGGGAACTTACATTTTTAATATGTCTTTGTTAAAAATACTTATCTTTCAGAAGCTGACAATTCTCTGTTAGAAGCTTGCCTGAAACTGAAAGTCATAAAACAATTACCTTGGAAACCTGTAATTACCTCTGTTACCAGACAATTGAAAGAAGCCCCTAGCCTAGACATCCTGTATCTTAGCTGAGATAAACTAACTTTATAACACATCATAAAACTCTTTCCTTATCAACTTATTTTCTTAGAGTTTTGCAAGTTAGCTCTGTATGTCCCAATTTCTACTATGAAACCATACATTTGCATTGACATATAGTTTATACACATTTCTGCTCTTTTCCAGCAGGGTGCGCTGTGGTTACAGTCTTGAAGCTCAGTACAGAACATATAGTTTTCCTACATTTTTAAGGCAAGCATACAAATCATATTAATATTCACAAATGACATAGAATTATTTACAAAATTCTATCTAGCTGGGCTGGCAGTGTCACATTTCTATATAAATCATATTAATATTTTTAGTGACATATAATTATTTACAAAATTCCAGCTAACTGGGCTGGCAGCATCTTGGTTTATCAGACAAAAATGCTATTTTTGAAAATTTCTGTGAGAGGCAAAGTACAGTGCATGTAGCATATAACCTCTTTATCTCACCACTCCAGTCTTTGAGTAATCTTAATTTTGTACTGTCTTGCATTAATTCCATTTCTATGTTTAAGAGAAGAGTTATCTTATGGAAACAATAACATTTAAACATCTCTAGATGAATTTCTCAACAACGTCTTCCTTTATTCTTCTCATTCCCTTTTCTTGTTTGACACCCCTCCCTTTCTTTACACTACTACTTATGACAGTGAGTTATTATCTGTCAATAATGGGCAAGTTCTGATTAAATCACTATTTTATTGCCTATATATATGTTGCTAAAATTCTAACCAGAGCTGGATTATTGTCAAATGGGGCCCTATGTAAGATAATGGATCAGGATCAATAACAGTTACATTGGTTATGTATGAATATTTTTAAATAGAGGGAGGTATATGCAGTACAATATCATCAGTTTGCATAGACTGTCAGGTTTAATGTAAGAATATTTTTGTTACTATTAAGACTTGTTCAAAATCTAGGACATAGGAAGATAAGACAGAGTTAGAACAGCCCAAAGAAAGAAAGTTGGGGAAGAGGCACAAGGAAGATGAAGGAGATGAGATGACAGAGGAGGTTATAGTTGTGAAATACTACATTAAGTTTTGTGCAGCAGAGAGTTATGCTACAAATTCATATAACTATATCATATTAGTAACGGTAAAATACTAAAGCAAGCAAATAAATAAATAATCTTTCTTCACCTTGCCACCTGCATCAGTATATATCAGGTTATTCCTTTACCAGGGAAGTCCTATAACTAACTGCAAAGCCAACATCATGAAGAGTTAGCCCTACACTATTTTTCCTTCACAGAATGAATTTTGAGTAAATAAAGTTATTTGGAAATCTGATGAATTGTTATTCTAATAAAATTAAATTTTATGGCCTGGTATTATAATTAGTGTTTCCAGAAAATGTCACATAATTTAGTTATTTTTTTTAAATCTAAATTACTTTACTTTAGCATTTGAAATACCTGTATGTTCCTGTCAAGCACAGACAATGACAGCGTAATAAATGAAACTATTTAATTATCTTCTTAGATTCCCACAGTATTTTACTTCATGTTATGTTTATTTTATACATATTAGCTAAAATGTATGAGAAAAATATGTAATTCAATAATACCATAATTTAATTTCAGTAATAAAGTTAAGTAATGGAATACAAGTTACAAAGGAAATATGACTATTATTGCATGACTTGTAAGTATTTCCCGTCAAAGCTTTTATAAATTCTAAATATGAAACAATATTTCAAACAGTTGTAAAAATCTGATAAGACACCCTAAAGGATTATATTTATTTGTTATCTAGGTAATCCCACTTGATATGTACCAGTTTTCAGTGAGTCTGTATAAGTTTTTTTCTGTGATTTTTGTTGAGAACATTTTCCTGATAACAAAAACACTATAGCTCTGTGTTGCACAGTCTCCATCTCTGTCTCTACCTCCCAGCCACATTGGAGTCATCTGGGGAGTGGGGAATAAGGATCATCAGTCAGTCATCCCCAGATGCTTTGTGGTTTACATGTACACTTACTGCATGTTACTATCACTTAATATGTGCATGTGCCTTTTGGCAAGGGTATAAATTGGGTACAACCAGTGCTGACCTCCAAAGACTGCGGTCTTTGATGTGTTACTGAAAATATCTTATTACTGTTGTGCCTATATGGTGACATTCACTCCTAACTCACTGAAGTGGGATGTCACTCATGCCGCTTTGAAAATATAGTTTTACCGAAGAACTTAGAGTTACTTCTTGCTAAGCAAAACATTTTTATTTTTCTATTGCTGCCTCTCCTTCTCTCATTTTGAGAGAAGGAAAATATAACAGTAATCCTAATGTATGGCGCAATTATGTAGGCTCCATATTTTTTAAACATTCTGTTGGTGGTGTGCTACAACAGCTCTAATTGCAGTGACAGAATTATACATGAGCAGAAACAGTAACAGCATTTTATGGCCAGCAGCAGAGATCATCTTTGTATTCTGTCATTGCTAAGGCGGAACAAAAAAATAAAAAAATGAGATCTTGAACAAGACATTGGTTCTGGCTTGGGATGCTTGTAATACAACTGCCTAAATAGTGTGGAACAGGAATGGCATCTGAAGATTGTATGGAATGTTTTGGTTATAAGCAAAGACTGTGATATACTATACAAGGGAATTAATAGCTAAATTGAATATGTGAGGCCACATTGTAAATTTCTTGAAATAGCTGAACAATGTTGTCACCTTATATATATAGAACATTTAAAGAATTTTACTTCACATGTATTCATTATTTCTAAATAGGTTATACATGAATAAAGTTTTGTTAGAAAAAATGACATATGTAAAGTGGAATAGAGTAATGGCTTACTACTTTTTTCAATAATTAACCTCATCAGCTTTTTTCCTTTAATATGTATTTCAGTTTATCAGTCTAAATACAAACCAACGGTAAGAAATAACACCTTTCTCACTGCTTTTAGTACTGTTGCTTAAATAATTCTTCCCTGTACCAATTTTTGAATGTTTTTCAGTGCTCTTTGCAGTTTCATTTTGCATGATGAGATGTTGAAGAAAAAATAACAGAAAACATCTTAGAACTACTGAAGCAAGCCTGGTGTTGCTGTGGATACAAAGCCACTGCTGTGACTGTAGATATCAATAAAGGCCATCAAAGTGACTTGCATTAAAGTGCAATGTAGTTATAGCTATTTTACTGAAGAGAAAGTACTGCCACTAACTCCTTTAGTGTATTTCATGCACAAACCTTTTTTTTTATGCCAAGATGTCACAGGGAGAGTACTGACAGAACTTGCCTTGCATTTCAGATGAGAGTTACATTAAGTGGGTTATGTGACTTACAAATTTATAGAGATGTATTTAACCTACCATCCTATAAGCTGGAATTCTGTCTTGAAAAACAGATCAAATTATAAGGTCATGGAAATACAAACCTGAGGACACTGTGGGATTATCAGGTTTCATAATAAGTGTCAAGTTCTATCAATGTATTTTCACATTTACCATCTGGAATTGTTCTTGTAATATTAGTATCAGCTGTTGGCAGTACCACCACAGTGCAGAATAACACAGTTTGCTTCTAGTATGAAATTGATGCTTTTAATGCCAGTTTTTGCAGTTATCCTAGTGTCATTGTTGCATAATGATATTCATGTTTTTTTTATAATAAGCATAGACGTGATACCATTGTACAATAGCTTCTGTCTTGTATTTTGCAAATGCAAAGCATGAAATTATCTGGGAAAGCAAATAAAATGTGTGTATGTATATATAATATATATATATATATATATATATATATATATATATATATATATATATATATGGGTACATATATCATATATATCATTAGACAGAAAGGGTGGGAGCTATTGTTTGGGGGCCTAACAAAATTACCCAAAACATTTGGTATTACAGGCTGGCAGTGCTATGATTATATGCAAAGGTCAGAATATAATAATAAATAATACCCATTTCGTAATGAAGTAAACCCACTGGACACACAGTCCATTTTCTGGGGTGACTGGGAACAATAACATCAGCACAAATAAAAAAAAACAATCTGTTTGTTTCCACAAATTGCTGGTAATTAACCAATTATACTAACACGGTCCAGACAGGCATATGCCCACCTGTTATTTGCACTTATGATAACTGTTATATTTTCCTTTTCTCAAAAGGGGAGAAGGAGAGGCAGCAGCAGAAAAATTAAAAAAAAAATGTTTTGCTTAGCAGGAAATACTTCTTGAGTTCTTCAATAAAACTATTTATTCACAACTGCATGAGTGAAACTGCAAAGGGCACTGAAAAACATTCACTAAAATAAACATTCCAGATGGTAAATGTGAAAATTCAGGCAAATGAGGGCAGAGGGAATCATACCCTGTGCTGCAAACAGTACAACTTGCAACCTTGACCTTTTCACCAACTCCCAGCTATAATATGAGTGGTTATAGCAAATAACAAGTGAGCATATGCCTGTCTAGACCTTGTTAGTGTAATGGGTTCATTACCAGTAATGTCTGGAAACAAACAGATTTTTTTTTTTTATTTGCGCTGATGTCCTATTGAGAGACATTCTGAAATGAGTGGTGCTTTATTTGCACTGATATCCTATTGAGAGACATTAAGAAATGAGTGGTGCTTTATTTGCACTGATGTCCTATTGAGAGACATTCTGAAATGAGTGGTGCTTTATTTGCACTGATGTCCTACTGCGAGACATTCTGAAAAGAGTGGTGCTTTGTTTGCACTGATGTCCTACTGTGAGACATTCTGAAATGAGTGGTGCTTTATTTGCACTGATGTCCGACTGCGAGACATTCTGAAATGAGTGGTGCTTTATTTGCACTGATGTCCTACTGCGAGACATTCTGAAATGAGTGGTGCTTTATTTGCACTGATGTCCTATTGAGAGACATTAAGAAATGAGTGGTGCTTTATTTGCACTGATGTCCTTCTGCAAGGCATTCTGAAATGAGTGGTGCTTTATTTGCACTGATATCCTATTGAGAGACATTAAGAAATTAGTGGTGCTTTATTTGCACTGATGTCCTACTGCGAGACATTCTGAAATGAGTGGTGCTTTATTTGCACTGATATCCTATTGAGAGACGTTAAGAAATGAGTGGTGCTTTATTTGCACTGATGTCCTACTGCGAGGCATTTTGAAATGAGTGGTGCTTTATTTGCACTGATATCCTATTGAGAGACATTAAGAAATTAGTGGTGCTTTATTTGCACTGATGTCCTACTGCGAGACATTCTGAAATGAGTGGTGCTTTATTTGCACTGATGTCCTACTGCGAGACATTCTGAAATGAGTGGTGCTTTATTTGCGCTGATGTCTTATTGAGAGACATTAAGAAATGAGTGGTGCTTTATTTGCGCTGATGTTAGGGTTGCCACCTTTTCAAATGGTTAAAGTGGGACATTTTTGGTACAAACATCAGATTTTACAGGCCGACACATACCCACGGCCAGTACAAAGGATAGAACTTAACTTTTTTGCCTAAATAAAAGCTTATTCTTGTAGCATTTTAGTTGCTTATTCTGTTTCTTATAACATTTAGGTATTTCAGACACAGAATAACTGTTTTATGCAACTATTACATAAAATATAGGAAATAGTTTTGTCCTAAAATCTCAGGACATTTGCCATTTTTACAATTTTTTGTCAGGACACAACTGCCCAAAGAGGGACTGTCCCTCGCAAAGTGGGACAGGTGGTAACCCTAGCTGATGTCCTATTGAGTGACATTCTGAAATGAGTGGTGCTTTATTTGCACTGATGTCCTATTGAGAGACATTAAGAAATGAGTGGTGCTTTATTTGCACTGATGTCCTACTACGATGCATTCTGAAATGAGTGGTGCTTTATTTGCACTGATGTCCTACTGCGAGACATTCTGAAAAGAGTGGTGCTTTATTTGCGCTGATGTCCTACTGCGAGACATTCTGAAATGAGTGGTGCTTTATTTGCACTGATGTCCTACTGCGAGACATTCTGAAATGAGTGGTGCTTTATTTGCACTGATGTCCTACTGCGAGACATTCTGAAATGAGTGGTGCTTTATTTGCACTGATGTTCTATTGAGAGACATTAAGAAATGAGTGGTGCTTTATTTGCACTGATGTCCTACTGCGAGACATTCTGAAATGAGTGGTGCTTTATTTGCGCTGATGTCCTATTGAGAGACATTCTGAAATGAGTGGTGCTTTATTTGCACTGATGTCCTATTGAGAGACATTAAGAAATGAGTGGTGCTTTATTTGCACTGATGTCCTACTGTGAGGCATTCTGAAATGAGTGGTGCTTTATTTGCACTGATGTCCTACTGCGAGACATTCTGAAATGAGTGGTGCTTTATTTGCATTGATGTCCTACTGCGAGACATTCTGAAATGAGTGGTGCTTTATTTGCACTGATGTCCTACTGCGAGACATTCTGAAATGAGTGGTGCTTTATTTGCGCTGATGTCCTACTGCGAGACATTCTGAAATGAGTGGTGCTTTATTTGCACTGATGTCCTACTGTGAGACATTCTGAAATGAGTGGTGCTTTATTTGCGCTGATGTCCTACTGCGAGACATTCTAAATTATGAGTGGTGCTTTATTTGCGCTGATGTCCTACTGCAAGACATTATGAAATGAGTAGTGCAATGCAAAGCACTGCTTGACATGGTCAGGTTATTTATTTATTTTTACTCTTTCCTGGCTTCATGGAATGTGTCAAGATAAGTGAATTTAACCATGTTATGAAATTAAGAAAGTTTAAAAAAAAAAATCTCATTAATAACACTTAACACAATGCTAGTCATTTCAGAATACCCCCTCTTTGTGTCTAGTGACAGAAGTAAAGAAAAGTACAAGGTTGCATGAAAATGCCAGTATGGCCGATCAGGTTGTTATGTCACAGTTGGGTGATATAAGGAAACCACAAAAAGGAGTGTGTGTGTGTGTGTGTGTGTGTGTGTGTGTGTGTGTGTGTGTGTGTGTGTGTGTGTGTGTGTGTGTATGTGTGTGTGTGTACACTGTGATGCCTTATGTCCACTGACTGAATGACACATGGCAACCCTGAACTGGTTAAAGTATGTACTGAAAATGCAAGGATGGCTATAATTTAGACAAAAGAACTGTCTACTGGCTATCAATAGATATCCTTGATTTGGTATCTCAAACTGCATAAGCCTTCTTCAGTCCATATTAATTGTATGGTAAACATGGTGGACATTACTGAAGCCATGCAAATAACAGGTGCATGTTTACAGAATAAGCTGTTCAACTTAAATGTCCCTCATTGTTTCATAGGTAAGCACTCAGCTAGCTGCCCTTATGGGCCATTTTAAGCCTAGCCGATTTCCCCTTTTTTTGCTCATAATTCACCTATCCGATTTGGTTTGAGATTGGCCTTACACGTCCAATGGTTGATAATTATGTATTACCTTTAATGAAAATAACTGGTATCATATCATGGATAATTTGAGAGGAACAAAAAGTTGAGATCCCTCATCAAAACCTCTAAAGCCAGCTATGAAGGCAGAATTGCGACATAGGTTCATAAGTAGGTACTAGGCTATTGGCCCTAGGGCTTATATAAGCCTAGCCAAAAAGGTACCCTGGCTTTCACCACCCAAGAAAATTATTTTCCTGTGCCCCTGTCGAGCAGAGCCTCAGAAGTGATCCCCAGGGTGAAGTTCCTATTTCCCATCCAGTCATCAAGATTTTTCTTGAAGAGTGCTAATGAGGAGCTCTGTTTGACATAGATAGGTAGTCTGTTCTAGAGTATGGGTAGTCTCTGGGACAGGAATCTATCCCTCCAGCATGTTCTGTTTGTTGTGGTGACAAGGTTTAGGTCCCTACAGTGTGTAGCTCGGAGAGATTGGGATTTCTTTAAGTGGAGCATGTCCAACAGCTCTGAGTTTGACATAGCTTTGTATGTTAGGCAGAGATCGCCTCTGAGTAGGTGATATGTGATGGAGTAAAGCTGGAGTTTTTTGAGACGGTTTGTATAGGGCATCTGTTTGAGGCCAGTAATCCTCTTTGTGAGGTATTTCTGTGGCTTTTCCAGTTGTTGTAGATGTCTTGTGAGGTACATACCAAAAGGGACGTTGTACTCTATAATGGGTCTAATGAGTGATGAGTAGAGGGGAAGAATGACCTCTTTTTACCTGGATGAGAAACCTTTTCTGATGAGGTGTGCCACATAGAAGGATTTCCTGACTACTGTGGTGATGTGATTATCAAAGGAGAGACTATTGTCCACCTGTGTCCCAAGGTCCCTTAGCACACTTTCGGTGTTAAGTAGACTACCACCTATGTGGTAGTTCATGGGTACAGAGTTTTTACCAAAAAGGATTACAGTGCACTTTTTGACATTGAGCTTGAGGCCATAGCTTTGACACCAGGCTTCTGTCTCAGTGAGGCCCTCTTGTAGGATGTCCACATCATTAGGAGTTTTGATTATGGCTCCTAGGTTGCAGTCATCTGCAAACTTTGTACTTCAGAGAAGTAGATACCAAACAGGAGAGGACCTAGGACTGAACCCTGGGGTACTCCACTTGTCACTGGTCTGAAGTTGGATTTAGAGTCTGCTACTTTCACAGTGTGGGTTCTGTCAGTGAGCCATTTGGCAACCCATCTTGTGACATAGGGATTTATACCTAGTTTAGCGAGTTTGTCTATAATTCCAGACTGGGGGATGGTGTTGAAAGCCTTGGCGAGATCTAGATAGGCTGTGTGAACCACCTTACCCACATCTATGGCTTTGGTGACCGCTTCAAAGATGTCTATCAGGTTTAGGAGACATGATCTGCCTTTTACAAACCCAAACTGGGTAGGGTCCAGAGTTTGGAGATTACCAATGTCATTGTTTATAAGTTCCATGATGATACGCTCCATAGCCTTGCAGACCAGGCTTGTCAGGCTAATGGGGCGGTAGTTCCTGGGGTCCATGGTGGCTCCCCCTTTGTGGAGTGGGATAACCGTTGCTGTGCGCCATTCAGTGGGCACAAAGCCTGAGGTGAGGCTATGACTGACCATGGTACTTATGTGGGGTGCCAGTTCATTCTGTAGTTCGTGTAGAACGTAGCATGGGATGTTGTCAAGTCCCATGGATGCTGTGTTCTTGACTTTGGAGAGTGTGTTTTTTTACCTGTGCAGCCTTGATCACAGATACTTTGTATTCTTACAGTATAGAGATGGGCCCTTTAGGGGATGAGAGAGGGGTAAAGTTAGCACTGAACCTATCTGCCTGGATGTTGGCAATATGAGTTGGTTCTGTATATTTAGTGCCATTGTGCTGTAACTCAGAGCAGATCTGAGTGTTGCCATTGTGATTCTTGACATAGCTATAGAATGCTTTGTGGTTGTCTTTAGAATCAGTGGAGATTTTGTTTTCGTAACTAGCTTTGGAGGATTTTATGAGGGATCTTAGCTTCTTACTGAGGCTGACCACAGAGTTCCTCCAGTCATGGGATTTTAGTCTTTTTTACAACAGTTTCTTTCTTCTGTTGTAGAGTTTGTTTATAGCAGGGCACCACCAGACTGGCTTTCTTTTTTTAGAGGATAGCATCTTGGTTCTGTTAGGGATTGCACGATCCATGCACCCGTGTAAGTGCTTATAAAGTGCAATTGTATAGGATTCAGCAGTCGTATCTCTATTGTCCGTCAGCATGGGTGTCGTGAAGTTTGCCACTTCTGCCTTAAGAAGCATGAAGTTGGATTTGGAGAAATTTTTTATAGTGGTTTCCCTAATGGGGGGTGGGGGTGGGATGTGGATGTCTAGGGTGATTAGCTTGTGGTCGGATCTGACCAAAGAGGAGTTGACCTCTGGTGTGGAACACCGGATGCCCATGTTGGTAATGACCAGGTCTAAGATATTGCTGCCCCTGGTGGGGGTGTGGATAAGTTGATCCAAGGCACTGGAATTTATGAATTCCAGAAAGCGTTGAGCAAAATGGTTGGTACATGAGTAGTTTTCCCAGTTAATGGTGGGGTAGTTAAAATCACCCATTATTAGGGTGTTATTGTACCCTAATATTTTCCAGTGTATCAGGAAATGAGGAGTGAGAATCCTGGGGCATGGTGGGGGATCTGTAGCAAGCTACAATTTGCATTGCGGTCTTGCCCAGAGTTAGTTGCACTTGGATAATCTCAGATGCAATATGCTGAGCAACTAGCCTGGAGGTGTGGATATCCTTAATGAATATGGGCACGCCTCTGCCTTTAGTGCTTCAGTCCAGGTTAGGTGGCCGAAAGGTGTGGTATGAATTATAGCCTGGTAATGCAGGGGTGCTCTCTGGAGCCTTGAACCAGGTTTCTGTCACTGCACAGATGCCGATGTTCTGCATTTTTAAGAGTGCTTCGAGTGAGTGCATTTTGAGGTTTAGACTTCTCGCATTGAGTAGCATTACCCTTAGATTTTGCTTGCTTGTACCTGTTACGGTGTTGAATTTGTCATTTGAATCTTGCCTAAAAAAGGCACTATAGGGGTGGCAAGAGCCTTAGCCAGTATACGGAATCCCAAGGGTGACAGGTGCAGGCCATCTCAGGCAAAGCATCATGGTTTGTCGATTATGTCATCCCAGACAGACAGATACTGGATCCCCTTAGAATGACACCAGAAGCTTAGCCAATTGTTGAAGTCAATCATTTTGTCCTTGTACTGTGGTATCATTCTGGGTAATGGCAGGATGCTTCTCAGGGCTAGGGTCATATCTGACTGGGCTACAAGATCAGAAAGCTCCTCCATGTCTCTTTTCATGTAGTCCAGGTAGGTATGTCTCAGGTCATTCACACCAACATGGACAATGACAGAGTCATATTTGTACTTGCTGTGGAGTGACCTGAGTGCATGCATTATGTGGCAGATCCTGGCACCCGACAGGCAGCTGACAATAACATTCTCCTTGTTTAGCCTGGTGAGTGGAACATCAGTGTGCCTGACTATAGTGTCACTTCTGACTAAAGTGTTGGGCACGTTGTTATGCCTTATGGTTTGTGGTTGAGTGGCACACTGAGTTTGTGGGCTATGTGTCATTTGGGCTGTGTTGGGGGTGGAGGTTGCTTGCGTTTCTGCTTTGGAGGTCCCTGTTGCTTGGGCAGATTTTTTGAGAGCCTCTGTGAATGAAGGTGTATGTTTTGTGTTTCTATGTGTGTGTTTTGGTGGTGTAGGTTTTGAGGGACTATGTGGTGTGTTGCAAGTGTTTACCCTCTCCTCTTGACTGTCTAGTCCAGTCTTGGGTGAAAAGAGCTTTGCTTCCAGTTAAGCTATATAAGTGTATCTCTCACAGGTTGTAGTGTTGGGTGGTAGGAGGAGAGGGTTGTCTGTGTACATGAGGCAATTGCTGCATTGCCCGAAGATGCCCAGATTCATCAGGTAAACAGATGAAAACATCAGGAGCTGACCCTTAGACATGCCTGGATAGGTGCTTATTTATTAAGTACTAAAACCTGTTTTCCTCCAGACAAGTGAGGAAAGTTGAGTGCTGTAGTAATTTGTAGCTTATTTAGTGCTTACAATGAGTTCTGAACAAGTGCTGGACTCAAAGAAACAGATTTGAGTGCTAAAACTAAAAAAAAACTGGCTTCTTCTAAGGGAAAATTTTAAGAGCAGACTTTATGGCACCAGGAATAGTTTAACCCTAGCTAAGCGGCAGGGGTTCAGAAGCTTACAAACAGTCCTGGATATAGCAAATCTGTATCTGGACTAGACTACTTGCAGGACAGGCAGGAAACGAGCTTAGAATTTTTTTTGTTTGTTTGTAACATGGAAAGGGAGTAAGGAGGAGCAGAAGATAGCTTAAGGTTAAGAATTAAGTGGGTTGGCCTTCTCAAATGTTCTCCCTGTATTATGTAGAATGAGGTAATTACACTAAACTGGGAGGAGTGTCCCAGATCAAATTTGCAGTAGGGGCAGGCAACTGCAAAGAATATCAGGATACCAATAGGGAGGGAAGGTGGGAGACAAAAATCAGAATAAACAAACCCAAACAGGTGCTTAACAAATGTAGAAAATTTCCAGTTAATACCTCACACAGATTGAAACTAGCTAGAAAAGTATGCAGCAGACAATAAAAGTGCTCTAAATAACTCATAAAATTAAGCAAGAAACAGGATAATGTTATATATCGCAGATCAGGGTTTGCTCGGTGTCCTTCCTCATATTAGCTCAGTGTGAAATGGCAGAAACACTCACAAGTTATCTTCTTAAGTAACAGAAAGTTGAAACCTGAAATAACTTTAAAAAAAACAATGAGGTGCTTATCGTAGTCCAGGTAACCCCAATCAGCCAATGACCATAAACACTCCCCTCTCACTGAAATGCAAGTATAGCTTTGGCTAAACTAAGATGGCCTGAAACATGTGCTCAGACACACAGCCTCTACAAACAAACTAGGCCCAAAACACAAGCCTGAATATGGACAATGATACAACTACCCACACTAGTTAGGACGAAATAAAAACTGCAGAAATGTTTATCACAGCACAAAAGCAGCAGTGAGCCATTAAATGAAAGTTTTAAACAGATAAAAGAGCAATGATACTCTAGAGAATGCTTTTAACTGCAAACAAATAAGTTATATGATACACTCCTTGGCAGGAAATCAGAACAAACAAACTCAAACAGGTGCTTAACAAATGTAGAAAATTTCCCGTTAATACCTCACACACAGTGAAACTAGCTAGAACAGTATGCAGCAGACAATAAAAGTGCTATAAATAACTCGTAAAAATAAGCAAAAACAGGATACTTAATGTTATATATCGCAGATCAGGTTTTGCTTGGTGTTCTTCCTCTGATTAGCTCAGTGTGAAATGGCAGAAACACTCATAAGTTAACTTCTTAAGTAACAGAAAGTTGAAACCTGAAACAACTTTAAGAACCAATGAGGTGCTTACTCCAAGCCGTAGTCCAGGTAATGGCAATCAGCCAATAACCATAAACACTCCCCTCTCACTGAAATGCAAGAATGGCTTTGGCTAAACTAAGATGGCCTGGAACATGTATTCAGACACACAGCCTCTACAAACAAACAACTAGGCCCAAAACACAAGCCCAGATATGGACAATGATATAACTACCCACACTACTTAGGTAGAAAAAAAACCGAAGCAATGTTTATCACAGCAGAAAAGCAGAAGTGAGCCTTTAAATTAAAGTTTTAAACAGATAAAGGAGGAAGGAGACTCTAGAGAATGCTTTTAACTGCAAACAAATAAGTTATATAATACACCCCTTGGCAGGAAATCAGATCAAACAAACCCAAACAGGTGCTTAAATGTAGAAAATTCCCAGTTAAAACAGTGAAACTAGCTAGAAAAGTATACAGCAGACAATACAAGTGCTACAAATAACTCATAAAAATAAGCAAAAAAACAGGATACTTAATGTTATATATTGCAGATCAGGGTTTGCTCAGTGCCCTTCCTCCGATTAGCTCAGTGTGACATGGCCAAATTCTTTAAATCTTTGATTAGCCTTTCCTACATAACAGGCAGGGTATTTAGAACATTTTGCCATATATATTATATCTGTAGTGCTGCAATTTCTGAAGGCTTTTAAATAAAATATATATTTTCCTAATTGGATGTACTATAGCTTTTTCATGTATATATGTGTTTAGAAAAAGTAAACATATTACATTTAAAAAGTTCCTTGTTTCTTAGTAACATCCTGTTTTATTTTAATTTCAAAATCCACCAAGAAAAGCACTGGAGAAGCTGAGGAAGTTCTTTTAGCATACTTAAAATTTAATGCTCGCTACTTGTCCCAAAAACTTCATCATTATGAAGATTTCTGATGAAGTCTTTGGGACGAATAGTGAGCATTACATTTTAACTATGTTAAAAGAACTTTCTCAGCTTCTCCAGTGCTTTTCTTGGTGAATTTTGTGTTTTTTTGTACTGTGGACACCTGGGCCTGCTTGTGTGCTGCTTTTCTCTTTTTATTTTAATTTGTTCTTTACAACAAAGTTTATTTTTAAGTGTAGTATGTCTTCTATAAGTAAATTCTGGGGTTCTTATAGGCAATATCCTTTACCACAGGGACGTGTGAATATTGGCCAATTTTTTTAATAATGTTTTTAATATGGAATGTATTATAATCATAGGTTAGGATATACCTACAGCCAACATCATTTCTAGCCTTTGATGCTTGATCATTTTTCTTATTTACTTCTGAAAAAAAGGGTTTGATGAACTTGTGGATGAGCCTGATATAGGACTATCAGTTCAACAATGTAAGGTAAAGTTATATTTTGAGAATGAGATGGCTAGTCTGAAAAAAATTACAATGGCAATGCTTCAGCTTTAATGCTTATTTACAAACAAAACTGTACCTCGAGGGCCATGTATTCTGAAAATGCCCACATACTGTGATGTTTATCCAGATCTACTAAAATAGTGGCAGCATCTGAATTTAGATCTATCGTTTCAGTATATGAACTTAAAGAATATATTCCTTAAGCCCACAGAGAAGTCTCTTAAAGCTGAGGTTATAAAATTACATGATGAGCTCATTTCTACTGTTGGAAACAATGCTCATTCTGATTTGCTGAGCCAAATATTGGATATAAGTGTTGCTTTTGAACAGAAAATTATAGAAGAAAAGAAGAGAAAGATAAAAATGTAATCTTTGTGACTTTAAAAAAGGAGATGCTTTTTCCTGGCCAAACCCAAAATGAGTTAGCAAACAAGGTTTTACACCTTCACAAGTGATGAATCAAAAATTGATAAATAATCTATTCAAAGCAAACATGAGTTCTATGGCATCATCTGTTACTGAGCAGTTCAATGGTGTGCTTAGCATTCAGTAAAACAGACTACTAGGTCTATGGATTTACATGTAATTTCTAATAATTTTGAAACTATTGTTGATACAAATGTTATTACAGCATTAGAGCCAATAGAAGTCCCTGTTTTTCAACATAGTTTTTTTATTCAACCAGATGGAACCTTTTCCAATGCCTCCCAAATGGAAGAGACTTTTCAAGCAGCGGGTAAGAAAACAGAGCAAAACCATGGAGGTACACTGAATAATTTATCAGGCTCAGAAGTAGCAAATATTGTTTTTAATTTATAAAAATATCAACTGACTGAGCCTGAGATTAAAGTTTTAAATAAAGGCTTGAATTTTATACTTACTGATACCAGAGATGTTGTACAAATTCTAACAGAATTAAAACTGTTTATAAGGAAATGAAATTTGAAAGTGCTGTTTCAGCAAACAACTGGTAATGAAGCTGCAACTTCTCATAATTATACAAGTAGTACCTTTATGCCCTTTTCTAACCAGAGTGTTGCTGTGTTTGAGAAGCGTGTTGAAAAAAATATATATGAAGTTTACAGTAGTAATGTTAAAAACGGTTTGCATAATTTAACTAAAGATGAATATTAAACAATTCAGTCTATGTGTAGACATGAGAATATTGTGATTAAACCAGCTGACAAGTGAGGGGGTATTGTTGTATTAGATAAGTCTAATTAAGCAAATGCAATACGTTCAATGTTAACTTCTGCAGATTACAGTTGCATTAGTTTTAAAGAAGCAAGAAATGGTGATAATTATGTAAAAAGGCTACCAATATATTAAAGCAAAAGCATATAACACAATATATGTTTAATTATTTATATCTTGAGACACCCATAATTCCAATTATTTATGGTATTCCCAAAGTGCATAAATGCCTTAGTGATCCACATCT